>NC_044016.1:16013683-16321183 GCF_900496995.4 Aquila chrysaetos chrysaetos
AGGTTATGGTATTTCAGAGGTCTGAAACAGTTGTTGAACTTAAACACCAAATACACAGCAACAGTTAGGCTGATTAGGGATAAACTTTTAGCCTTTGTTCTGAAGTTCCTTGCTTAGTGGATTTAATTCAGGCCTTAAATCTCACTTGAATATAACTTATTTAATACAGCAATTTGGGACCTCACTCTTTTTATAAGTAATGTTCAACTATTTATTGTGCAAATTAGTTTGTCTACAAACTCTAACCAACTCCTGATAATATTTGACATACTCTTCCATACCTGTGATAGTATTTGACCTTAAGATTTCTTTTTGTAATTATTAAATGTTTAATCTTTAGTAGTATCATTTGCACTAGGGAATATAGTTAAGCAAGAACTGTCAGTATTTTAAAAATGCTTTCATACAGTTTGCTCACTTTATCCATTTTTTATTTGCAGTTGAAAAATGAAGAAAAAGATACATATGAGGAAAACCTCCATTACCCTTTTCTTCTCATTTTAAACAAACACAGATAGAAGATGACACTTTTGCTTGTTTTAAGGTGGACTACTGAAAATTAATCCATATACATGGATGGCCAGGGAGTGGGGAGGGTTCCGTTCCCCCCGTTTTGTTGCTGAGTCATCATTAGAGAAATATTTCTAATCTAAATGCTGAGGAAGATACCGTGACTTGTTTCACGGTGTGTAAACTTTGAGACATCTTTTTTGTATCATTCTAGAACTTATTTTTCCAATTATATTCCAGCCTAAAACTGATCAGACTTCACATGTATGCATTAACAAAGGTGTAAAGCTGGCTTCCTTCTCTTTTGTGCCTTTAAACTTGCATGTACTTTGTTAATCTCTTTTTAAATGTTATTTTTGGGGTGTATTTGAAAATATGTGAATAATATACTTTGTGGGCTTATATAACTGGTTGTAAAGTAGTAAATGCATTCACATTTAATTAGTAAGGAAATAGTTGTCTTAAGATCTTTTAAAAGTGCACCTATTGAATGCTTGGATTTTTCTGCCTTTTTTTTTTTTTTTTTTAAATTCCACTGTTGATTTTTCTGTCCATGATTGAAATGTCCTTATTTGCTTCAGTGTTGAAGGCTTTTTTTATAAATGTGTGTATATATGTTTTTTTCCAGCAGGACTTTTCCTCCTGTAGATGTGTAAGGAATTATGCATCAGACAAAAGCCTCATAAACTGACCATTTGTCCTTTGGACACAATAGCCTGCCCAGCCCCTCTGCTCCTCCTCTCCAATTATGTGTGATTAGTCTCAGTGTGTTGTGTCAAGAAGGGGGAGTGTGCTGAGTGCTTATTATCTGTTTAGGTACAAGAAGAGCACATTTAGGTTCTGACTATGAATGGAAAGTGAGCCTTTATCAGGACTAAAATCTAAATGCTACTATCCTAGAAATCGCTTTTTAAAAAATACATCCTTTTCTGATAAATTCCGAGAAACACTTAACAACTAAAGGATTTTGTACTGTAATCAAACTATCTTCCTTGAATTAGTTTACACTGTGATATATTGTGGCCCAAGTATTTGATAAACATTTCATGTGACTTTTCTTTTACTGGGAGAGACAAAAATCCTACAAAGAAACAGGAGCAATTTCTTATTTTCTTAACAGTTTAATAGACCATTTTAATGACTTCTCAGAAAAACAACCTGGATCACTAAAGAATCCTCTATAGTCTCTTAAACCACAACACTTTTTAAATTATAAAAAAAGAGAGAGAGGCAAAGACCATGACTAAGAGAAGGAGGTACTAGATGCAACGAAGTGTAGAGGATCATGCTGAAATACATTAATTAAAAGAACTGCAGTTTGGCAATAAGCGTTCTTCCATATTTAACAAATTGGGCAGCATATAAACCACAAGCTCATGAAAGTCCCTTTCTCTTTGCTCTTCTTCTCAAACAAATTTCTTCACTACTGGTTTGCATGTCCTTGTATTCAATACTTTTTATGCTCCATTAGAGCACCTAGATGGATCTCAGAAGGCATAGGTCAAGTCGCAGTTAGATCATACATTTCTTTCTCACAAAAACTTGAATTGCAATGCCAAGTGATGGGCTAACATCACAATAACAGCAATTTATTCCTCTTTTGATAAAAAGCAGCCTATTCTCAGTGTTAGATAAAGACCAGGGGCAATGCAAACCAACCATTTATGCTAGAACTGAGTAGTATGTCTCCCCTATAGCTGGTATGAGTTTCATATTCAAACTCTCGTTGGAAGATACTTGTCTAGTAAGAAATCAAAAACATTTAGGAGTAATTTAAAATTGCAGTGAAAGTGACTTTAGTTTAATTAGTTTTGTTTTGTTAGTCCCCCAGAGCAGTGCCTTTGTTTTCTCTAAAAACATGTACAAGGAAATCTTTATAATCAACAAAGGAGTGTGAAAAATAGTGAAATATTAAAATTTGTGAACCTTTTATTTTTGAGAGGCCTTGAATGTCTGCTGTACAATAATCTAATAAAGATTGTTAGTTGCCAAAAATAGAACCAGTGTCACTGAAAATTGTGGTTTTAGCTCTAAGAAGAAAACAGTTTTACTCAAATTAGTAGCTGATAATTGCTTTTTATTTCTTTAGTGTCTGTCGTTTGAGTTGAAGGCTTTGCACAGGTGCTGCCATCCCTAAAGTGTGTAATTGATGGCTTGTTTACCAAAGATGCATTTAGGCTTCATCCTGCAAACTCACATTGGAGCTCCACAGGCAGTAAAGTTACTACTCATCTACATAAGTGTTTGCAGGTTTGGTCCGTGTAGATATTTTTAGAGGTATATAAGCAAGCTCTCTTCTTGATTTTTTTTGTTTTAAAATGGGTATTGAAAAGTCACAGATCTAGTATTTACTGTATATGAGGCACTAAAAATGTTCTTTTTTAGAGACATCTCTCAGAGTCCCTCATGTTAGTAGAGACTTGATTAATTGTTTCTGAGCTCTTAAATTTTAATAAAAATACATTGTTTATTAATATATCAAATATCTTTGCTAAGAAAAAGTTAAGCAGTTTATCGAATCATGCTTATAAAATGTATCAGAGCCTTTCATATGATGTGCTTTAACTAGTCTCTGATACTTGGCATATTTTTAATGTGTTCTGTAACAGAATATTGAGCTTAATTACTTTGTGTTTGCAAAGCACTTCGAAGATGAATGACACTGTGCAAGAGCTATGCTGTCTTCACTGAGAATGGAAATGTTAGGCTGATGCAAGTTTTCCTTCAGGTATGTTGGTAGTTTTTAGAGCAACATTGTGTCTTCCTGCTTTCTTAGAAAAACAGCAGAAAGAAATGATCTTCTTGTGGACATCCATTCCCCTGGGCACAGCTCTAATGCAGCTGGTGCCACTGGTGGTGAGTTGTGATCTTCAGAATATAAAAGACCAAGAAAAAAATGTTCTGTTTCCTGCTGTGAGATCTGGCAAAGGCTTTCTTAAAAAATACAAACTAGTTCTATCTGATAGCAATCTGGAACAATGGGACAAATCTTTCCATTTGGGAAATAAGTTTGATTTGAAATGAAAAAATGTCTTAGGAATGTGAGATGAGGCAGGAGAACTTACTACCCCAGGTACCAGTCCAGCTGCAAAATCCTTATTAGACAAGTCATTCACATTTTGCCTGTGGCTTAATGGCTACATGTTTGCGTGAGGAGGGAAGCAGGATTAAAATTGTTCCCCCCATGAAAAGCATCCTTACATCTTAAGCCTGGCTGCATACGGTTTATCAAGTGTTATATCTCCATTACAACTCTCCTTCGCTGTTCCCTGAACAAAAGAGGATGCAGTGGGTGGAGCTTTTGATCCACCTCTTGATATGGCAGGTGGCACAGCTGATATGGCAGGGGGAAGAGGGGAAAGGCAGCAACACATTGCAAGTCAAACAGAGCAGCATTTTATTACCATCTTTCCCCCGCCCACCCTAATGCAAGAGAGGAATAACCAGGTCCCTGTCTTTTCACAGGGCAAATTATAAATGCATAGTTTAGCCCAGATTTCATTATGCGTGGTTTTCTTCTTCTTTAAATCAGGGAATCAACAGTGATGTCAAACTGCAAATTCCTTTAACTCTTGTGAAATGTTTTGAGATGCTGGTAGAAGGTGCTAGGACAGCATGTACTGGCCATTATAGCTAAAACATTTTCTGTGCAGCGTGGTCATCCCATGTTGTTCCCTCAGAAAGAGACAATTTTGTTGCTTTCTATCTTTTTATTCACTCTTTAGATTCTCCTGAGTCTTGATTGAGACCGTTTGTCATGCCTTCACTGTCACAAATCAGTAGCCTAACATTGGTTGTAAGCACACCAGCATCTTTTGAAAGATGGTTTTAAAAGCTGATTTTCAATATTATTCTCATCTGCACTGCCAGAGCACGCACTTAACCCAGGCAAAATGAGTGTACCTTGATGCAAAACCCCGTAAAGCTAAAAGAAAGCCAATACATGATAGTGAATTTGCAGCTGAATGTTTAAGTAAAGGGGAGGACCCCCGCAAATCATGCCCGTTCCTCCACAAGGGAACCCGAGGCACAGACAGTGTTGCTGTCTCACTTGCCTTGAGGCATTTAGAAAGTAGCCAATATACTCTAGAACTGACCCCAGATTTTGTGAGACCAAGTGCAGCATCTCCTCTGCAAGATCCGTCTCCCTTTCTGACCTGTGGACTCACTTCAATCAGCTGAATGTAACAAACCTAACTTTTCTTTCCCATTTTTAAAGGGTTTAGCTTATTAAGGCTCCTTGCTTAGTCAGCAGCTGGCTTACTGCCAAAAAGCCCAGCATATTGTTGTGGCTGGGTAAAAGCTGGATATTTTCCATGTCTGTGCAACAGCGGCATTGGATCTTCATTGTCTCCCTGTGTGTAAAGTGTGTGGCAAGTAGAGGGAAGATGCACGGAGCAGTAGTCCAGATGGCATTCCACAGCCTGAGAAGAAACATCTTGACCCTCGAATCTGGGTTAAACTCAACAGATGCCAAGCCCCCAAAAACAAAGAGCTGTTGTGGCTGACGACAGCAAAGGAGCGATAGGCCTTCAGTAACAGAAAGTATCTTATTTTGGATGCATTTCCCTGCAGATAACCAACACACTGTCACTCGTAGAAGATTGCTTATTAAAAACAAGCAAAAAAAATAATGGTACTCTGCCCTAGGCACCGTTCCCCTTCAGTCGTAAAATGTTGCCCCTGGGTGATGGGTTATGCTAGCAGAAAAGGATTTGAACATTCAGCCTGTGTTGTGCCCTGCCAGAGCCTGCAAGCTAAAAGGCCTGTTATTTTTTCCTGACTCTGACTTCAATTAACGTACTTTTAAAATGATTAAACATATCATGCTGTGACTTCTAAAATGTCAACAAGCTTCTAAACTTGGGAGACAGGAATGTAATAAAATAGGTAATAGGAGATTCAATAGTTAATAGAGGCCCTGAAGTGTGAGTGTATACAGTAGCTGTATATTGGAAACTGTGCGAATGAAGATGGCTTAGTATTGCAAACTGAGGAAGAAAATTGTTTTTAATTAGCACCTTCATAAGAACTGCTGATTAATACTGTTTGGTTTGGTGAAAAGCTTTCAGCTGAGTAATTTGTACAGCCATTACAACAGTTTTGTTAGACCAGGACTCCTGTTGTTAAACACAAACAGCAGATGATAATGGTGGAAGATGAGTTTGTCATGTAACAATTTACCTTATTGAAAAAAGCTTTATATAAAACCCAATACAGTAGGTACCAGCAGAAATCACATATTTTAAATCCTTTCAAGATTGCAGTGTGCAATGGTAGTGTGTTTTTTCATGGACTAGAAACAGATTTTATATCATTTATAAAATTATATATACAATTTAAAGGTGTTGTAGCATGGACAAACCACTTTACTGGTAATGCTTTACATCAGGACAGTAAAGTGCTGGTATATTCAAACACTTCCTAAGTATACAAAGTAGGTCTAAAAATTGAAAGGTAATTAAGTAATATTGTTCACATGCAAATGCCTGTTTGTGCATTATGTACTGAAATTACATCTGGTGTTTGTGCAATGTCTAGCATTTATACCTAAGGCTTTAAGGAGATTTCTCCCAGGTTAACTACTGTTCACTGCTTTTGCTTACTGTTCTTTTCAATTGACAACAAAAAATTAAAACCTGTTATCCATGTCTCCATAATACAGGAGCATATGTATTTTAGTGGTCCAGATAGGAAATTTAGTGCGGTCTGTAGAAACAGAGGGATTTTATTAAATGTGGTAACAATGAAGGAATATCTGCACTAAATTATGACGCTAGCAAGGATGGTAAGATCTGTAAATTATTGGAGTGCTATAATAGAACATGAGAGTTTTCCTTTAGACAGGCCTTCGGGGTAATAACAAGGGTTGAGACTCACGACAGTGCCAAATAAGCTTTAGACAGCATAATAGTCTGCAAAGAAAAGCCACAGAGCACTAATGTAAAAGAAGAGCTGTCCACCACATGCAGTAAAAATCACCAAAGGTCATTTTATGGTAGCAATTGTGACATAAAATTGGTGGTCATGCTACATGTCTAATACTCAGCACAGCTTTATAAATGATGGGCCCCTAGCGATGGCTGTCATTAAGTGCTTTCATCATAATAAACTTTAAACTGTTGGCTTTATGAATCGCCAGCCAGCTTCAGCTGTTCGTTGGATGGAGCTTGCAGTGCCTTAAGTGTGACAAGGCCTATTAGGAACTGCAACCATGTTTCAAGCGTACTTGGCTTTCCCACTCCTGGGGTGATTGCTGCCTATTAAATGGCATCTGGGAAGATTTTCCTCCAGCAATCTCTGATCAAGAGCTTTTTTGGGCTTTGACCTGCATTTCCTTCAAGACTTTCTCTGAGGAGTTTTATAAGAGCAAAACTCCAGAGGATTTATAGCCACTTCTGATTAATACCTTTTCAGTTTTTCTAGCAACTCTCCCACTGCTACATGGAGAAAAGCTTTCATTGTTCCTAAGGTGCTTATTTGTGACCTTTTCTCTGCTTTCTGATTCCCTCTAACATGTTCTCAGTGAAATCCTTGGTGTGCAACCAAGACAGTTGCTGAAGTTGCTGCAGCTTTGTGTGGAGTGGCTTTGATAGTTAAAAAATAAAATTAATTTAGAAGGGACTCCTCCCATTTTTATTTCAACAGTTGTCTCGCAACTCACGAGTAACAATTAAATGCCAACAGTACCTATTCGCTATCCTAAATAGTGTGCATGCTATCTAAGGTAGAGAAACTGCTAATTCCTTTGGACTCCAGCTGAGGGGAATGCAGCTGCATAATTACAACAGAATTTTCTTCCTCAAACCGTGCCTCTCAAATCCCTGCGTGAAGAAACAGCTTCTGCAGTCCATTCATAGACGGGGAAGCGAGCTCTGCTGTAGCAGGGCCACATTCTTCCTTCCAGCAGCTTCCTCTCTTTGTAAGGAAATTGCCCCAGCCCCGAGTTCATTTGCCGTCCCTCGCTGTGTCGAGACGGCATAGACAGAGGAGCAAAACCCAAAGTGTTTACAGCTTTAAAAAGGTCACACCAGCACCCAAAACTCACAGCCATCTCACTGGTGCAGCGGGTCTCAGTGGGAGACTCCTCGGTGTGCAGGCTGCCGGGAGCTGAACCCGCGCACAGCTTGGCGCAGGCTCGGGGTGCAGCCCCCAGGGTGGCACATTCCTGAAGCCCAGAGCACACCAGGGATAACTATACTGCTGAAATATAAAGTTGCATATAAAGATTTCATGAACTAGATTATATTTTCATCACCCTTATGCATATGAAGTCTTTTAATTTCTATAAATCTTACAGTGACTTAGAATTAAATTGTATTAGTGTGAATAATAAATGTTTAGGGATCACTCATCTAAGAACTTGTAGTATTTAATTTACAAGGACTATACATTTTTCAAATCTCTTAACAAGGAACTTTAAGCACTTCTTGAGGTTTTAAAAAAACAAAAATGGATCTGGAAAGCAAAAATGCTCTATTTTTCCCGGGATCCTGAATGAGTGACTCAGGAGGTATTGTAACTGCAAAAGCTTTCTGTGTGTAAGAACCTGGCTAATACTCTTATTAGCATCTTTTTTAATCCAGGTAACATAATAGTCAAAGTGTCAGATGAATGTCTCAGAAGTGGACCATTAAAAAATAAATTGCGAAACCTTTGAGAGATTAGCGTTTGAATCCAGCCAGAAGCTCCTTAAGGTTCTCGGCTGTGGATCAGAGCCCTTAAAGCATAAGTTGCTATCACAAACCACATCAGCCTCCAAGTTACTCCGAATGAGAAGACAGTAGCCACAGTTATTAGCCTTAGCTCTAGACTTGTTTCCTCTGGGAAGCAAATATACAAAATGAGATTTTCATTGTGAAAAGAGGTTTCATTTTCTGAAACCTTTCATTTCTAAAGAAGTTTGAAAAGCAAACAATAAATAAAGTACACTAAAACAGTATTTTCAGGGTATTTATGTTTTAATTCATAATAATGACAGTTAGCCCTTAAACAGGGTAGTACTTTGCGTATTCAACATGCTTTTTAGAGTCATTACTCAAATAGCACCATGGGCTGATACAAGAAGAAAAGGTTTACCTTTTCCCACATCAGGAAACTGAGGCAAAGAAGTGAAGTAACACACATAGGAAGACTCCACGGCAGGCAGAATTGCATCTATAATGCAAGGCTCATTCAATGACAGTGCTTAAACAGCAGACCTTCATCCATCTGTCAGACTTTATTTTGTGCTAGATGTTGGCATACCCCAGGAACTGCATTTTTTACATCATCAGATATCATTTGAAATTCCTTGAAGGGATTATTGTTCTTTCTGATGGATGGTACCAGTACTGGATTTTTCAACTGCAGTACTGAAATACAGATAGGGACCTATGATGTATGAGAAGTATTTTAATTTGTCATCTCCCTTCCTGTAATGCATTTTAGCAGCAAGCTCCTCATTTTCAAGGGATGGGTAAGAGCACTAAAGAAAATATGTAGAACTTTTTGTCATATTTCTACAGGAGAAAAAGACTCTTTATTTGTTTGGAGGGAGCACTGGTGATTGTTCCTACAACTTCATACTGGTTTACTGTTTCTACTGTTATGCTGCTTTTCAGGGGTTGGGGGGGGTGCTTAGCAGCAGTGGGTCTAGATTAACTCTTTGCTATCTCGTCAGAAATCTACAGAAATGGGTTTGGCCATTTTTTGAGACAGATACTTCCACAAGTCTGCAGGCAGTTACTTTGCTACTAGAAGCTTTAGGGATGAGGACCACACTTAAACCATTTTGCAGTGTTAATTTCCGAAGGTCCATGTGAATCACAGTAAAGGCATTAGTACTGTGTAAGCATATTCAATAATTGATGCAAGCAGTTAAAACAATGACACAACAGGAAGCAAAGTGGTGATTTAACCTTTCCCAGTACAGGGAACACTGGCAGCTCAGCAGATTACTACAGAAAGGGCAGGTGTTTTTGTCACGACTCTACAACAGCTTGTGCCAGGTTAGGTGCATCTGTGCTTTTCCATGCCCTCCCTGCAGGCAAGGGACTGCATGGGGAATGAAAAAGAATCACGTCACAGGCACCAACATTCTGGGCATCTGCCAGCTTATGTAGCGAGGTAGAAATATTAGCAAACACGTGGGCAAAGAGTCCATTATGGAAATAAAGGGCATGGGAGAGCACAGAAACAATGAGCCATATTTTACAGTGGTTTATGGGCTGTGCAGAAAAGAAATGGGAAGAGACCGAATTCTCCTCATCTGAGGGGGAGATACTCACCACGACAAAAATCATTTGGAAAGGTGTTCAGCTCAGTTAAAAGGCAGCCCTTTTGAAGCACTTTCAGAGTTATTTTCAGCTACGAGCAAAGCAGAGGAATATTGCCACCAGGCAGAAATTGCAGCCAAACAATGATCGATGAAAAGGATGCCTACTGCTGAACCCCAGCCCATTTCAGATCACTTTTGGCCTGCTCTTTTCTTTGTTGTAAGGCCCCATTATGGCAATAACGATTGCAAAGCATGGGCAGCATCCCAGCCTGGTCCTCCATGCCAGGGCAGCAATGGTTGGAGGCTTGCCTCTGAGACCCAAAGGGCTGCTTAACAGCACGGGGCAGGCTCATCCTATCTTGGGTCATGGTGTTCAGAAGGCCTTACTTGTGCCCAAAAATTAGGAGTGAGAGCAAAACAGTTTCAGTTAGGTTCATCACAGAAGAGGGATGGAGCATAATCCTAGCAGGCATGAAGATCAGTGAGACAGCACACCGGCAGGCAGAAAGGCAGAAGATAGGCCTTGCAGAGGAGCAAGACTGGTGTGGCGAGGGGTGCAGGTAAGACTGAATGGCTTAAAAACTTCTCCAGAGTGAACGTAATCTGTACACTTTTGAAACTTTCCTGTGCCCAATAATCACAGGCGCAGGAACCTGTAGAACACAGATCAGCGTACGTTGGGGAGCCCCTCCTTGTACTGCAGTGCATCCATGGGACCGTGCTACGTGTGTGCACTTGCCAGGAAAGGTAAAAACTGAAGGAGCAGCAGGGCACGCCAAGTGCTGCGAAACCTCAGCCTTGTGGCATATTTGCTTGCCTGGACTCAAGAGTGCAGTGTAAAGGCAGGGTATGATTCTACATGACCTATGGTTTTGCCTTCAGAGCAATCTACCTCATGCTAATGAGGTGATTAGGAATGTGTTTTCCCTAGGTAACCACTCTTGGCAGCAGGCAGGGGGCATTTTGTGGCCATACAGCCATGCTCTTATTGCTGCTGGATGGGATTCCCCTGTCCCAGAGTCACCATCCTTTCTACCTGGTACTCCAAAGCACAGCACTTCCCACCTGTGCCAAAAAGGGTCAAGCTGAAATAGCACTTGCATGAACAGTTCAGATCATTGTACAAGCAGATATTTGAGTTGCAGAAGCACTGCACATTTTCCTACTGCTATTTAGAGGCTAATGTGTGCAGCCTTAACAATAATTTGTATATTCATCCATTCCAGTAGCTTTGTTCCTGCTGACTTCTATCTAAAAGGTGACATAATACACATTTTATGAGCTATAGGACAGTTATGGCTTAAAATTAATCCATATGTACCAGAACTGGGGAAAAAAAAGAATTTTAAAAGATCTCAAACAATTCATATTCCCCTTTGCTGATTTCTTACCTTTTCATAGCATAGAAAGAAGAATAAATTTAATGCTTAATGATGGATCTGTGCATATTTTCATTGTAGGGAACATGGAGAGAAATCAGAATATTCAGAAATCTGTGAGCTGGAGGACAGCTTTTCCCAAAGTGTTGAAAAAGCCCTTTCAAACGATGAAAGAAATTTCACTTTAAACATTTTAAAAAATATTGATGTAGCAATGTGGTGCTCTGCAATGCATCTTTTATGCTTGAAGCAGTGTCATTGGTATATTGCCAGATTTCTTTTAAGAGCTGACTTCCAAAGGCAGCTAGTCCTGCAGTAATAGTTCAAAATACTTGTGCTTCCATGAAGGATGTCTGTAGTACTTGAAGCCACAAGCTGGCTGCAAGCTCAGGCAGAACGTGGTTGCATCTATGTTGACCTAAGCCAAGGAATACACTCTTAACTATTTGGGCTTCCTGCCTTGTCTCTGGCCATCCATATTATGGCCTGTAAATGTCCAGTCTTGGCCTATATGAGCTTTCTTTTGCAGAGAGGAGTAGCCTAAGTGTAGGCTGCTTATAGATCTGAACTTTCCAGTGGGTAGCTTCAGGACCTGATGAGCAGGTGGTGTAGCTACATGCTTAGATGGGACACATGGAAGGCGATGAGCCAGTTCTTCCATGCCATAGACCTGTGCTGAGCAGTACCATCGGGCTGAACCTTCTCTTTTAGTGTTCCCTGAAGGTTGTTTCTAGGCTGCATTTGAACACACATCCTCCCAAGGTGGGCTTGAGTTTGTGTGCAATATAGATATAACCCGTCACCTGCAGATTCTCCTGTGCTGGACTTGTCATTTTTCTCTGCTAGTTTAGCTGGGATGTAACTCAGAAACCACTGCCCTGTACTGGTGCAGTGAAAGGTAATTACCCTTCCTAAAGGAAAACACAACTGCACAAACCTCCATTTAGCTCTTAAAAGCTGCTCTGATAATTGTCTTAAAACCAACCTGAAAATGTGAAGCATTAGAAAGCATTACACCAGAGCCCATTCATGCTGCTTATATAGTAAAAGTTTATTTGTACAAGCAATTGCAGTGTCTATCTCATTTAGACCCCATAGGACCTTCCTATATGGCCCTCTGACTCCGTGAGAATAGAGGCAATTCTCTCTGGGCAGTTATGTATTACAAAGGAAGCCACCACCACTGTGAGTAACATTATCTTAACAAAAATATCCCTGCTGTTGCCCAAACCTTGACCTACTGTATAGTTCTTGTTCTGTTAACATAACTCACTTGACATCTTTACCTTTGTATACCACTTTGCTGTGCTTCCCTATGACCCTTTTAAAGAACTATAGTGGTGGTAGAGCTTCATTGCAAAGATGAACTGCAAAGCATAGCCAAATTTGGAGGGTCTGGAGGGAAGGACAAAGGGTTGTTTGTTACTATTTCATATATAGCCTGCCCCAAAGAAATAATAATAAAAGATGTGTGGCAGTGAAGACAGTGTATACCCTCTATCCTCTGTTGGATAATTAAAGTGGGGTGTTCCACACAGACCTGTCCTTTCTGAAATTTCACTGGCTAGTTTTATTGCATCAGGGAAAGTAAACCAGCAACAATAAAAATTATGTTTGATGTTTCTATCCTTCTAACATTAAAAAAACAGCTGCTTTTCTCACTATTCAGTTTTCTTGGGTCTTGTCAGGGCCCAAGAAAGATCAGAGCAGAAAAGTATCAGGTGCTACATTTCCCCTCCTTTTTCTTCCTGGTTGTGATGGTTTGGCTTTCAGATGGTCTGATCCACCTCTGTTTTCTAGCTGCTTGCATTCCTCAGGGACTATGTGCTTTTATGCTCTGCATCAACAGGAGGAGACAAAAGAGTGGTTTCTAGGGATGCAGGATGGTGGTGCACAGGCAAGACCAATTTACAGGATGTTGTGCTATAGCTCTACTCAAAGCACAAGAGATGGATTTTTTTTCTGAAGTAAACTCAGAAACCTACAGAGATTCTCAGAGGTTCTCACTTTGCTGCCTCTTCAGTCAATCCTTGTACTCTTCAAGGGCAGTGAGGAAAGTTGCATCTTCTCCTTTCAGTAGGATAATAGAAGTGAGGTTATCCACACTGACCTGCCCCTTCTGACTTTTCAGTCAACTGGCAAGCTTTACTCCATCAGATGAAGCATGATTTGTTCTACTTTCCTGCTGTTCACTGGTACTTAGAGAGCTGGATAACTTAAAGACTTGGGAGCACAACAGGAATTACGATGCTGCTGGTGAGTATGGAAAACCTGCACACATGCTGTAGTTTTGTTTTCCAAACCCATCAGGCCCTCATGTGAAAGATCTTGAGTAATGAGTTGTTTGCTGTCACCAGCTACTTCACTTGTCCTTTTACACGAACTCCTGCGCAGTACTGAGACAGTACACACACTCTCCTTGGGACCTGCCATACCTTTAGGATTCTCCACCCTACTGAAGAAAGGCCTAGCCTGAAAAAAGGGCACATCTCAGGCTCACTGCAATGTCAAATGCGGATGCAGAGCCCTCCTCTGGAAAACACTGCGTCGACACTAACCAGCCAGTTCTCAGAGGGCCTCCCGATTTATGTGAGTAACCATTTTAATTGGATGGGAAGAAGTTTCTTACCAAATTTGCCCTATGTTGTTGAGTCAGTGAGACGAACTGAGGAGTTGCCCTATGTTGTTGAGTCAGTGAGACGAACTGAGGAGTTTCTGGCTTGAGCTCAGCACCTGATCAACCACACAGGTTTGCAGGTTTGCACCGTGGGCTCCAACTCCCTCAGGGCTCTCTCTGCGCTTCGACCCCACAGGCATGGGAGTGCCACTGGCTCGCACACCCTAGGAGTTGAAGACTGTGTCCTGTGCCCCGCAGCAGCAGACGGGTAGGTCACATGTATTGCCCCAAATGTGTGCTCTGTTTATCCGGACTCTGTGGTTTGCTGAGAACAGGAGGGGTACAACACTTTCTGCCCTTACTGTAGGCCACAGAGCCCTCCCGCACCACGGTCCCTACAAAATGGCTCCTCGGGCTGCGAAACCCATGATGGGGCCTAGTGCTGCTGTGTGGTGAGGGCTCAGATGTCAGGAGGAGTGTTTAGCCCTCCTGCAGGCAACATTGTTCCCACCCCACCTATCCCTAGGGCAGGCCTTTGTTTGCACCCCATGGGAGGAAAATAATCCCCTTGCCTCCGACCACACCTGGATTCAGCCTCCAATTTGGCACCTTGAAAAGTGGGCCAATTCTCTAACGCTCTTGCCAGCGAATGCAGCTAATTCTCACCACTCTAATTAGGTGGTGAGTTAGCAAGGGGAGACCTCACCTGTTAGAAAAATTAGGAAAAGAGAGAGAAAGAAAGAAGGCAGGAAAGAAGAAAGGCAGGAAGAAAGGGAGAAAAAGAGAAAGAAAGAAACGAATGTACTCTCTGAAAAACAAAAAAGAAACACTGAGCATTTGATCACTGTAACCAGGAGGGAGGCTGGGAACAATCCCTTTCCTTGCAGGTGCAGGACAGGAGAGGCTGTCTTATACAGGTCTGAGGTCCGAGCACTGGAGGAGCGCTGGGGGCCTGGGAGGCAGCCCCAGAGCGAATGCCTTCCTACTTTTTCTGGCTTGCTTTGGCTGTAGGTCTCTGGGGAAGCCTTCACCGGAGAAATCAGACAAAAGTGTTCCTGTTGTTACTCATGGGAATTCATTGGTTCAGAGAAATGCCCTGAAAATATGTTGAAATCCAGTTACGCAGTCTCAGACAACCAAAAAAAAAAAAAAAAAAAACAAACCCTCCAGTAGTGCTCCACCAGCCCTGGCCAAAAATCAGCATTTTCCTCAGCTTATTTAATAATCAGGTGCCTTTCTCCCCATCCCCCCAAAAAGAAAAAAAAAAATCTGCTCTAGATTACTTGAAATAAAGAGGGCCAAAACCTGTATGTATGGTTTTCTTAGCTTCTCCTACACAGAGAGCCAGGGCCATGGAAACACCAGACTAAGAGGCTTAGAGTAAATCCTGGCAGTCTCAGTGCTAGAAACTCTCCCACTGATAAACAAAGCCTAATAAATAAGTTTGAGAGAAAAACTAAATGAGAGTGCGTCATTGTTGAGCAGTTAATTAGGATCCCTCTAAGCATTCGTGCTGCAAAGAACAAGAAAATTAAAGAATATAAAAACGTATGTTGGCAAGAGTGAGAACATGTAAAAGTAAACACTGCTGTTATTATTAGTAGTAAAAATAATATTAATTAGTTGTATTACAGTAGCACCTAGTGGTGCTACTGGATCTCATTCCCAGATGAGATCGGGGTCCCCAAAACATAAAGGTCTTAAATAGAAGTTGCATGTAGGTGCATTCATGTGCATACATATATAACATACATATATAGATGTGTGTACATAACATACAGATAGACATGCAATTCAAACAAAGAAACCCCGGTAAATGGAAATCATGCTACAGAATATTTTGTAACTTGGCTTCTCTTGTTCTAGTTTTTTTATGTTGCTGCAGTGCAGCTGTTTGCAATTGTTATTTATGATACAGAGGATACAGGACTGCAGTTGTAGTGCAGGAGTCAGAGTATATATATATATGTGTGTGTATTCATAGATGCATACATATATATGTGTATATATATGTGTGTGTGTATATATATATATATATACACACACACACACAACACACGCACGCTCACACACATATGAAGTCATTTTTCTCCTAACTTGGATCAGGACAACACAGAAATCTTGGCTGAAGGCAGAATAAATACTACCTCAAAGGCTCCATTTACTCACCAAGCACCATTTCTTCACTGCAAGTGAAACTTCCACTGTCCTTTCTGTGCATGCACGCATTTTGGAGAGTGGTGTCTCTCCCCACCTTGCACTGTAAAATCCTCCCATAAGAAAGTCATAGTTGAGTACTGCCCTCAGCTAAGTCAATACAGCTTTGTCTCAAAGGGTACAGAACTGCAAGTTTCAGTTGCTGCAGTTGCTGCTGACTTCTACTAAACCAGTCCAAATAAATTAAAAAACCCCACCTTTCCTTTTCTGATGTGAGTTTGCATGCCATAACAGGGAGAGGGTATAAGGACCCAGATGACACACAGTTAACTGTAACTCCAGATTCTGTAACACATGGGAACTAATTTAATTGTTTTAGTGCCTGGGTTTCCTAAGAAAATGAGCCCTTGCATATTATCTGGGTTCCTGTTTCAAACAGAACAGTGATGAGGTTTTTTTTTAGAAAAAAAACTTGTTTTACTCTAAAATAACAACAGCAGAGGCATTGGAGTCTTGAGATTTCCAATGCAGAAATTGCACAGCAGGTCGAGGCGTCAATTTAATGTTCGGAGACATGCTTCGTTTGAATGATAATTTCATTAGATTAGTTTGTAAACTTTTAATGCAGGTTGTATTATATGTCTAAGAAGAAACAATTTGTGTGACAGACTATCCTTCATAATCCCCCTCTTCAGCCTTCTGCTAACAAAAGACCCTTAATACTGAAGATGTTTTGTGGGAGGAGAAACATTTTCCAAACAAGTAGTTTCTCTATTCCAGCCCAGGTAACAAAGAGGCCTTAGGAATTTCTGTGGGCCTTGTCAGGAATGGCCCATTGGTCTTAAAGCCACCTGCTGCTTAAGCCATTGGTCAATAGATTAACTGCTGCTATTACTAAGTGTTTAGAAAAGTAAGTTATGTGCCAGAGCAAACAAAATCAACCTCCTTAACACATGTTAATTCAAAATTTAATAAATCTGCACTGAGAACAGTAAAGCAATCAAGGGGGATGCGGAGCACAGGAAAGCTCTTTGTATGCACTGGTCCTCCAAGCAAAGTATCACATAGCAGATAAAAAGTCTTCATGCCACCTTAAACAAAAGGATAATACTCTATTTGCTTTGCAAAACTCCCTTGACACTTCACTCCACCCCTCTGCCTTCCTCCTTTTCTTCCGTTTTTCAGATGCTGTTCTGCGCTGCAGGTTTTGGGCAATTTCCAAACCTTAGACACAGAAGGTAAGTGCACAATAAACACTAATAGTGGAGTAAATTCCCAGTGAAAAGGTGGGAAGCATTCAAATACTGGCAAAAGCTGTGACACTCCACAGCCCCGCATCTTGTTCTTATTCTGTAATGAAACACATGTTTTAACAGAGCACATCCCCCCAGAAAAGAGAAAGCCTTGCACTCGCCTCCACAAGCAGTTGAGGACTTTGCATCACCGTAGAGGGCTAGGAGGATTTCGGCAGGGGAGCCGAGGAGTTCCAGGAGGCCAATGCAGGTACTCCGCCTTGTGTGGGTGGCCTGGGCGAAGGCCAGAAAGGTGCTATCAATTCTTAAAATAAGTCATTTAAACCTCTTTTTGCCTACTGCCCTATGCTATTTCATGAGGTAAAAGAAAGACTTGGGAGAAAAATTTTGGTTCTGCATGCAAAAAGGGGGTTCGAGAGATACCAGGTGTTGGAGCAGGTTGGCTTAGGTGTTCTTGCTTTTTTGTCACAAGCTTCAAGCACTTGCTATTTCCGATACTGCAAATTTAAGTAACTGGTAAAATATAGTTCTCATTATCATTTTGGAAAGATCCACAAAAGTTGTTGGAATAAATTTCCATTTCTGTGATGTCTTTTCTTAACTCTTAACTTTTACAGTCCTGTGTTTCATTAATAAGTAATTTGTTTCACATGTAAGTCAGTTGTGACTTAAAACTGAAGATCAGGATTATGGTTGCCCTTTCTTGGTTTATAATCATGAGATGGATGCTCCCGTGTGGGACGAGTCTGCGTTTTGTCAAAGGATGCTCAGGAGAAGAGAAAGGTCCAGAACAGCAGCAACTTACATCACAGGCAAGTTTGCCCACTGATGGTTTCCCACTGAGTGTTTGGCGGGGAAGGCAGAATTGGAGAAATGCACTGAAACATGTTTGTGCTCCAGAACATGCACACTTTTACCCAGGGTGAGGTGTTGCATCTGGCACTGGTCTTTTCTTTGTAATTGTGACCATTTCTTACTGCTGGGTTTGGGGTCTGGGTCTTTCCAGAATTCCCACAAGTCTAACACCAATTTTGCCAAGCACGTTTGACTGGTCCCGAATGTACATGTTGGCAATCAGGTGCAGTACCTCTGCTAGGAAGACAAGGCATCTGCCAGTCAAGTTTTCAGTGTGGATTCCACAGGATCCATAGGCTGGGTTGTGATTTCCTTGCAGACATTTAGGTCTGGCTCTGGCAGAGCCTTCCTTAACCAGGCATGTGAATAAATGCTACTGCAAGCCTCCATGCTGTTTGGAGGACCAGAGGCTCCCCCTTCACAAGGCTGCAAATCTCCTGAGAGGCGAAAGCAGCAGTAACTCCAAAATGTTTTCCTTGCAGACCCTGTCAAGCTGGTTTTTTTCCCTGGCAGGGGAGCATTTAGACCTCTATGAACAAGATAAGATAAATGATTTATTGTGGCATGGTAGGTCTTGCTAGGCTATCAGCTGCCATCATGGAGACCAAGCTGATGGTTGTAGCAAGATATTAGGGGCTATCTTTAAAAAGGACATTTATCTCAGATTTTTAAAATACATCAGAGCTCCTTGCATGTCTGGGAATATTTGGAGGTGAGTAAAATGCTAAGAACATTTCAGCTGGACTGCTATCTGCCCTTTCCGTCCCATGTCTAATCACCCTCCCTCCCAGAAGTCTGGTAAAATTGTGATGGAAGCTTAAAATAAGAGGCCCATGCATAATACAAGATTGCCTGTGTTGCATTCTGAATATCTTTGACTCCAGGACCCATTCTCCTCACAGGACACAGTGTAAAGAAAGCCAGATCCAGCCCTGTACTTATGCTCTGCGATGAGCACATACAACACTTCCATTTACAGTATCTCTTTCCAAGAAGGTGGGTGAGCATCTGTCTTCACAGCTGACACCAAAGCTGGTTTTCAGCCTGTCTGCTGGCAAGATATACTAATGAGCAGGGTCCCATTTGACAGCCATAAACTCTAGGTAGTTTAATGTAATGCAGTTAAAATTAAAGCACTTGCCTGCTTTGTTGTGCAACATCCCCACATTGCCTCTGCCTGGCAAGGTCAGCTGGATAATATTATAAAAGGATACTCCCTGATTCCTTTTCACTTATCTTTAATGTGACATTGCTTTCTGTACTCATATTAATCATATAAGCCAAGACAAAATGTGGACTAAAGGAATATATTTCTAGATGTTGCTTTATTTGGAAAGCAGGAGACATAGTCTCTTCTGGGATTTGATACTCATGAGCTGAATATTGCTTTACTGCTGTGATATGGTTAAATCACGTAATTTCCTTGCTGCCTTGTAATGAAGAAACCTAAGCTCAACTATTTTTCCCCTTTGAGGCTAAGAATTCAAACTCTGTTTGAGAAAAGGCTGATTTTGCATCATTTTCTGTTCTGAGTGTGCTAGGTATTACACAGGGTGCGAAGGCAATACGCAGCGTAGCATGACACTTAAACTGTTATTACACTTATATTGCATTTAGGAAAAAAATCTTCAATCATTCATAGTTAACCTAGAAGAGCATTTTCCCCAATGTGACACTTAAATGTTTTAAAAATAATGGGATGATTTGTTTCTTTCCCTTTGAATATGAGGCAGCGAGGTTAGAGGGGGAAGCAGAGGGGGCATGAAAAGTGGCTTATATTGTCAAGGTCTCCTTAACTGTTAAGCAGTGGGGGAAAGAATCAGACTGCTTTCCTGAGCAAAAACAGAGAGATAGTCTCCACTGATGACTGTCCTTCTAAGCCTTTCCTATCACAGCCTAGCAGTTAAAATAATACTCACCTACTGGGCATCCAGCAGAGTTGATCTACCTTTTCTGCTAGGAGGTTCACGTCCAGTCAAGCCTGATTAATCTGTTGCAGGTCCTGAATGATCCCAAATATAACACATAACAGCTACACCTGTTTATCAAGTCAGTTCATTTCCCTTCCCTTATTCCACATTGAAAAGAAGCATTAATTAAAACAGTAAACAAACGAGCGCCTATTCTAAATCAGAGCTGCAGGCAAAGAAGAGATAACTTAGGCTCTTGAGAAGAGGGATTTTCAGTTAATTTATGGAATCTACTGTCACTCTCAGGGCAAGGGAGCTTACGTAGCTGGGAAATTGAAGCAGACAGGCTTTGTCTAAACACTTCTTTTTCAGAGAATATCTTTTTTTTTTTCTATTTTAATTTTTAATCAAGCCCTCTTTTTTTTTTTTTTTTCAAGGAAAGAAATTGCTAGATTTTTCCAGTGTTCTGGTGACTCATACAGCTCCTGTGAGATCCCCAAAAGGTAGAGGAGAGGAGTGAGGAGGAGAGGCAGGGAGCTGAGCTTTAAAAAAAAACAGTGTGAGAAGATGAAATGTTCTGCTAGCAAATTATTCCCTGGAAACTAATTGCTGTGTTTCCATCCGCTCTGATTATTCATCATTTCCCCAGAATTTTCATCTGGGGTCTGTACCCTGGTCCTGGACCGGCATTGATGTGACTGCAGGCTTTTGTCCGTTCCGAGACCCGATGACTGCAGGGAGCCCACCTGAATGAAATAGTTGCAAAATAGTGTCATAAAGAGAAGCTCGGCTACCATACTGAGGAGCTGACAGTCTAAGGCCCACCTATAAGAGCTGCTTGCTGTGTGCAATATAGAAGTGAGCATATGAGCAAGCTTACAGGACTGTGACAAAGGTCCAGTCCTGCCTGCAGACATCCCCAGAGACTGCAATGAGAGCGCCGGGGGAATCAGAGAGGCGAAGCCCGGGGGCCCAGCTCCTGGTCTTGCTTTACGGATGCTGTTTGCACCCATCTCCCAGACTCAGCAGAAGGGCAGGCTGCTGTCCCCAGCCCCAGCTCTGCATGAGAAGTCACACGGCGGAATTGCCCAGACGTGGGTGTTGCAAGGTCAGGGCCTCCACTTCAATATGGGTTTTGTTTTGCCTTGTTTTTTTAAGGGAGGCACATACATACTCATTTTTTTACATAGGGGGAGAAACAGCAAATAAGCAGGGGAGTGCCTCAGAGCTGCAGGAGAAATGGGGGCCAGACGGTCCCTGAAAGCGAAGAGGCGATGTGCTCTGAATTCCCCCTCACAAGCACATTGCTGAGCTAATTGAAACTGGCTCTCCCACATCCCTGGAGAGTGTCCTGACCTCCTACCTACAGGCAGCTGGGAGGAGGGCTGGGAGGCAGAGAAAAAACCTCTCCCTCTCTCCCTTTCCCTCTTCATTTTTTAATCAGTAATTCTACCCTGAGAAACCTTCCCTGTTGTAGCTCCTGCTGTACACTGCTAGGACAAGTTTCAGTTTCAACAAATCAGCATTTTCTGTCAAAAAATTCGCAACCTGCTCTTGTTATGAGCTGCTTTTCAATTCCAGTGCATAGCTAAAAAGATTACTGCTCTGTCCAAAATAAAACACTATTGGCAGGGAGACAGTTTAAACTCCTGTCAGCCAGGATTTGTCATGTTGAAGGCTTCATTTCTCAGGAATCAAACTATCATTTTGCTTCTTACAATACTGTTGGGACTGTCTCCCTGGGCTAATTAATATATTAGATGTTGTATTTTATTTCAGACTGAGATTTGGAATAATTCAGTTTGTGAAATTACATTGAAATTGTAGTTTTCATAAAATTACAGACAGACCAAAAGAAGTTCTGTAAACCTTTGTCATTTCAGATACAAACCTCTTTTAAAGCTACAGGAATGCCTTGTACATATTTCAAGTCATCCAGCTTTTCCTGGTGGCATATCCAGTAATCATGTTGACAAATTAATGGTAGAGAATTAGTTGTACATTAAAGATTTAAATTATATTATGTGGCACATTGTCATAAAATGATATAAAACAATAGGCAAATAAATGTAAATTAATTCCAGTTACTGACATGTAAGACGCAGAGTGACATCTGTACACTTCACGACTTGCGCAGCTGCCATACTTTAAAACGTAAAGCAATGGGGGGAAGCAGCATGGTGCAGTGGAGCGGGAGGCAGGGGATGGGGTCAGGCCCAGTGTTTGGGAATTGCGGTGGGCTGGTCAAACCATACCTCCATTTCTAAACAAACAAATCTGCGTCCAGCATAGCCCCTGTGTGCCTCCGGGGGGGACGCTAGAAAAGTTGCCTTTGTCAAGCGGGATGAATACCTTGTCATGACAATACTTGGGGTTTTGTGTTATCCCACCCTGACCGAAAACCCGCAAGTCCCTATCAATACCAAAGTGCAATTGCTTCCTGGTGCACAACTCCTGGACTTTCAAGGGCTCGCACACTACTGTGCTGGCTAATTATACGGATTCTGTTTCCTGGTATGAAGGAATGCTTTACCTGCAGCAAAGGATGCATAAAATATCGGGCGCGGGAGGCGCTAGGAGGAAGCAGAAAGCTGCGTGAATTCAAGCCCCGGCTCTGGGTTTATACCCACAATCCAGACCCATGCTGAGAGCCTAATCACTGGGGCCATTCTTCGGGCTGTTGTCCAATCAGTCCCTGAATAGCAAAACTCCACAATGCGGAGTATGAATTAGAGGGGGGAATAAACGTGGGTGCAGACTTTTTTTGCAACAATACCTAACCAGGCCTTTCAGCCAGGACAACTCATGGACAAAAGCACGGCGGAAATTGAAGTAACTTTTGGAGGCCCTCAGCAGTAAGAGCTAGCTCAACGAGGGTAGCACTGGCTTCTTTTTGTGTGGACCGGATCAATTATTTGCTGGGGGGGGGGTGAGAGGTGGAGGAAAAAAAAAAGCCTTAAAAATCGGACATTTGTGTCACACTGGCCTTGGAAATCACGGCTGTTCGCTGAATAAAACCAAATATTTTTGTCTCCTCCTCCTCCCCTTGGTGGATGCTGCGGTGATTTAGGGGGTGGCTGGTAGAGTGCTTGCATTCCTCACCCTTCCCCCCCCCACGCGCCCGAAGAAGAGAAAAGCTTCTTGAGCTATAGAGATGTCAGGTCCACATTTTAAAATTTAGCTTTGTTTACCCAACAGAATGGAATTCATTACTGTGCGAAAGCGGTTCAATTTTCTGACCTTTTTTATTCAAAATGTTGGAAGTAGCAAAAAGCTCATTTGAAGGTCACAGGTTTATGTATCTATTCTCTTAAGTGTTTTAGAAATTCATATGGAGGACACTAAAGGTGGAATATGTGAAAACATACTGTTCATTGTTTACCCTAACCTTGCCACAATTATTAGATAAATGAGGGAAGCAAAATGGCATTAAAAGCCATTGTTAACAGTGAAATTTTTTTTTCCCCTGAAGACTGTTCATTTTTGCCCCTGATCTGCAAAGGTCATTTTCTAATTCTTTTCGCTGAGTAGTTTATATAACTTCTGCATTTCAAGTCTATAAAAAGCTTTTGCAGACTTTTCATACTGTAAGTAGTAATTTGTTTCATTACCGTTTGAATTTTTATACATAATTCCTATGGACGTTTTGATGATATTGTCAGGCTTAAAAGCCGAGAGGCTTTTCAGTTCTTTCTTTTTTTTTTTTTAAGCCCAGATCCATTCTATCTGGATAATTTAAAATTAGTGGAATTAATCAGTCGGCAATTTAAAAGCCAAACTTCGCGGCGAAAGAGACTCAGAGCAAAATTATTTTATTTTTCTACATCCGCAGCTGATTTGAAAGGCCTTTTCAGCCGGTTATCCGAAGCCAATATTTAACTGTTACTTATTCCCCTAATTTCTGTCCTTTGTCGGGGGAACTTTCCTCGCTAGATCTTGTTGCTCTGTTCCACACTAATTGCGGCTTACATTATATAAATGGCTTTGTAAAGAAAACTATAACCCCCAGCCTCGAAAGTTGCATGTTTCTATTTGCTCAAACTTGATGCACTTATTTTGAGAGGGTCATTTCGAGGAAAGCTGTGTAGGCACTGAGAATGTCCCGTATAATAAGCTTAAACAGAACCTTTTGTCCGGCCTAGTCTTCTCAGGCCCGAAAATTAGGCCTCCTTTTTCTGGCGGGGGGCTGAAGTGGTTCATTACCGCAGCCTCCTCCGGCAGGCCTTGGCCCAGCCATTCCCAGTACTCGAGCTCTGTAACTTCCTTAGAAAGGACGAAGGAAAACATGGCACACAAAGGTCTTGTTAGCACTTCCTATGTGAAATTAGCAGCTTTCTAAAAGGTACAACTCCAATTACCTCACATTGTGGGGACGCGCACAAACCCAACAATGAGCCCAGTCTTGCAAGTGACATGCTGTCTCTCCGGAGTTACTTCCCTAATTAGGGATGACGAAGCCCCATTCTGGCGAGTGCATCTATTTACAGTGGGCCACAATGCCTTAACTCGAGCATCCTCCTGAAAGGCCAGTGTTAAAAAACACAAGTGCTCTTTTGGCGGAGCCGTCCATGGGGAAGCGCCGCATTCCTCGCGGCTACACCCTCCCAAAAAGGGTGGCTGCTTTCCCCTGCATTGTTCACACTTCAGGATTCATTTGGGACAATAAAGCTCCTGCCCCATGAGCGCTGGGAATTACAGTGGACAATGAACAGGCTTTCTTAGCGGGGTCTAATGAAGGAAAAAAAGAAAAATATTTATTGCTTTTGACAGTTTCACAAGGGGCAAAAATCCTTGTCGTGGCTTTAAGTTTCCACAGCTGTTGGAGGAAGGGTGATCATATGGACTAAAACAGTTCAGCTCCTTTGTTAAGAGGCTGAGCACAAGGGCCAAGCTGTGAAATTAAAGATTAAGTTCATTAAGGTAAGATAACTGTGCTTGCATCCTTGTTGATACAGGTGTATACAGGCAAGGCCTGGCTTGCCGGACCTATTTATTTACCTCCTGGCTTCTTGTGAGGCAAATCAGCTTGCAAGGGAGAGGCGCTGGACATGCTGCTTGTTTGCTCAGCCCAGGACAGGGCTGGCGACCCACAGCCTTTGTGCGCAACAGCCCCGTCAGGAGGGGGAGGAGGGCAGGAGATATTTGGGGGCACCACAAAATGTACCTTTGACCAGAGGAGAAACCTGCCCTGGTTTTGGGCTGGGGTATGAGTCGGCTTCTTTCCTCGGAAGAGAAATGCCTTGAATCGCCAGTGGTGTTGCTGTGAGGGAGGGGGAATTATTAATTCCCTGGTAGCTTATTTGGCATAAAAGTGTTACTGATTATTAGTTTGCTGCCACTAAGTGTTTGGATTCTTCGCTATTATTGTGTTATTTGTATTGTTAACAGTTCACAAGTTCAACAGTTTCAACTAAATTGCACTATAATATTAGGGTTCCAGTACGAAATTACGGCAGTTAATAATAAAATAAGACCTTTGTGTAGGTATATAGATAGCTTCCCAAATTCATTAAAAAAAGCCCTTATGAATTAGCGCAAACATACTGCTGGGGATTGTGCTGGTTTGGTTCAGCAGATCAATTATCTATTGTGCTATTTCAGTGATGAAGAAGGATGATAATTTTGAGTGATTAAAGACGCTGCAATACAGTTTCCATTTTATTTTATTAAAATAAACATAAAGCAAGGACTTGCACTAAGGAGCCTGGTGGTTCACTTTTGCCAGTTTACTTTCTCTTGCCCAGCCATCGCCCAGCCCAGCATCCCACTCGGACCGCTACGAGTGCATCGCACGCAGCGAGGAACCAGCTGAGGAGCAGAATCGTTTCCAAACCTGGTGCTTGAAAACTGTGCCTTGCAGGGTTTCACCTGTGAAAGAGCACAATTTAATTCACTGTTGTTTCCCCTGCAATGATGCTGCTCCTCAATGCAGTCTTCTGTGTGTTTCGTGGTGCAAAGTGATTTGCGATAGCACACTGCGGTTAGGACACACATCATGTCTCTAATATATTGGTTTTGTGCAGGTCATTGTCAACAAGTGAACACTAACAATTTTTTAGGCATCTGAAATCCTGCAGTCTGATGCCTGTACTTCCTAGGGTAGGCCTGTGCCCAGAATTTAATTTTCTGTCCCACCCTCCCTTGGCAAGCCAAGAGCTTCTATGCCCATTTGGGAAAAAATATATGAAAAAAAACTGATGACAGAAATTCCTCAAAGACAACATCCTTTCTACAAAGCTGAAGAGATGCCTGTATTAACAGGCACATTAAAAATACCAAGTTTCTTCTCCTTCAAGCTAACAATACATTAGGCCCAATCCTGCTTACATTAAAGAACCAGTTCCATTATCTCCTGCCTGCTTTAATCTGTTTTCCCCATATAGGTGCCTAAGGAAGCAAATAGTAGTTCAGGTTAAAAATGTGCTGAGCTATAGATATGCTAAATCTTAGAAACCCTGCTCTTTCACAGAGACATCTGTTTGTACACAAATTCTCTCTCTCTGCTCCTGGAGAATATAAATGACATATTAGTGATTTTAGAAAGCAAGTCATTCAAGTAACATACAACCTCCTTATGACTTCTTTAAAATTTAGGATATAGGTTTATTCTTGTGGCATAGATAATGAATTGTGTTTGCTGGCTCGAGAGAAAAACCTGTTAAGTTGCTGGAATATATATCCTATTACAGCTAACATAACATTTCATCATTTGAACCATTTGATAATTACAAAGAAAGTTGCAGGCAACTTCTCAGGTGTTCTTAGGTCTTATTTTATATTTTGGTCATAGTGAGAGCAGTCATTAGAAGGGTGCTTTTTTAATGAGGTAAAATGGTTTTGATTCATTTTTTTTAATCTCAGTATGTTTTTATATAAAAAGCTATCACCAAAATAACTTAAACCATTTTCAGCTAAGAGAATAATTATTAATAAAACCTGTGAAAAAAAATTTATCAAAAGATTCCATTTAAAAAATTAAAATATAAATCTTCAGCCTCTTCTGTTTTAATGTTTCTTCATAGGCTGTTGAAAAATACTTGTAAAATATAACTGAACAATTAATGAAATAATCTGCCTACAAATCATTAAGGACAAACTAAATTAGCTTTGTTTTCCTGCATGTAGACCTGACTGAGGAAAGACAAGAACTTCCAATATTTATTAAATAGATCACAGCCTAAAAAAAGATATTTTGTTGAGGTGGGTAAAAGAAAGTGAAGAAAATTGACACTTCAGCTGTGTTTCTCCATCTATGTTTGTATGTGTACAGGATAGAGGCATTACAGTATTATATTTGAAAAATAGCATCTCTCGGATTGTTTTCAAGAGGAGTTTGCACCCTGAAATAGTTCACGTTGCATGTGTGAGTGTGTTTCTCTCTCTAACATGTGTGTATGCACAACTGTATTATAGGCATTGATGAATGTATAATATGTATGTGTGGATATGGATGAATATAACAGTGTGTTTATATGAATACAATTTCTATATGGGTGTATGCATATGCATATATATTAATTTGAATACTTTGGCAAATTCATATTGTTTGATATATATTATATGTCAGATGTATTGTTCATTACAATCTTTCCTGGTCTGCATAAAAATATAACAGATCCAGTAATAATTAAAAAATTACTTTACTTCGAGATAAAGGACATTCTGTAGTGCTGTTTCCATTTTTCCTGCTTTGCCACTATGCTGCCATAAAAATAGTAGAAAATTTTTAGAATCCCTTGACAAATCTTTTGTCTTAGGAATTATACACTGAATTTTCACCTGTGATTAATGATTACTGTGTTCCACTTGTTCTATGATTAACCACCTCTTCTTTGAGAGTAATTCTTCCCTCAAGAATATGTATCAAATTTGAACAGTACCTGTGTTTTGCTAAACAAACCACTGAATGAAATACAGTTCACAGAATTGTTTCTGCTTTTCTTATTCTCTGAAGGATAAAACTACACAGCTGCAGTTGTGTGCCAGGCATGTCTAGGGCTTATGAGAAGATTTCAGCGTGAACGCAGGATGTTTTTTTTCTGGTTTATATGCCAGGTGGTTTTGACTAACCAGTATATGGTGAATATTGTTAAGAAACCTATGAGATTGCATTTCCCTGTGTCCCCTACAGTATGTCCTAAAATTGTAATCTTACTCAGCTGCCGAGTCTACCTCCTGACTCTGTGGATTAGTTATTTAGCTTGGGTATTAAGTATATCAGAAAAGCTTAATCTAAGAGTAATTATATGTGTTTTAATATTAAAATTTGTCATTGCCAAATAAAATTTTAATATTCTAAAATATGTTCATCCCCTTTAATAGCATGATTAGCAAATGTTTTGCAGGGAAAATAGATGGAGAGGTTCAGTACATGTTTTTCACATAACATGTTATTCTGTCCTGCTGGAAGTAAAATGCTCAGAGCTTTTTTTATTGTTGTGAAATATTTTTTTAAAGGATTAGGCCAACATTTCTGAAGAATCTTGTATGGGCTAGAGAGGCTGTCACTAAGGGTCCATGGGTTTTTTTGGCTAAAGAAATTAGCCTTCCTCAAACTCCATACTGTGCTGCTGGTACACAAATCAGCAAACATAGTTAGACTCCAGTGCAAGTCATTTTTCCTGCAAGTTATTTCCTGCAAAGTTAATGTTACAACTTTTTTTTATAAATTATCATAAATTCTTGGGCATAAAAGCTTGCGGGCATCAACTAAGGGACGCGGTCAGCTTGTGCACCGGGGTACTTTGGCCATCTGGAAAGTACTCTTGTGAAATCCTCTGGGGACTCCTGGATAAGCACAGGTAGGCATCTGAATGGGCTACAGTCACTTCTTTTATAAAAGACACAGGAGACAGAGAATTAAATGAGCCTAGCAGATTACATGCCTAATCGATCACAAAAGTGCGGAGAAGCCCTTTTTTACTCCATTTATTTAGCTTCAGAATTATTGTAATGGTCTCTTTCTGTGCAATGCCTGAATTGTCAAAAATGGGAGAAGCTGCTTATTTTATTTACTATCAATCATTGTAACCAACAACTATTCCCTCTACCAGATCAAAAGTATTTGTCCCTTCACGGTGTATGTCTACTAGGCAGGGCTACAAACTTTAAACCAAACAGCTTGGGTACAGCACAGAATCTGTGCTGAGAAGCACAACAATCTGGCCCACTTGGGACTTTGATCTCCTGGGGCAAGACCGCTTCCAGGAGCTAAGCCAACATGTTGCTCCACAGCACTGCAGTCTTCAGTACAGACATAACCTTCAACAAAGTGTCGTCATGTAGCCAGAAATGAAAGAATCCTGTATTGAAGAAGCTCTGTTCTCTCTTCTTTTGCCTGTTTTTGCTGCACTTCACACATATTTAGCTTCTGTGGTTTTGGGGTCCATTCTGAGAAGGCTTGGGACTCCAGTTCTTGGGATTCAGGCAATGCAGAGCATGGATGCTGTTATTCATCAAGTGGGCTGCTATTTGCTATCTCACAATCTATGTTATCAAACTGTAATTCTAAATAGACCCTGAAAAATACGGATTGAGTACACTGATTAATTCTAAGTATAGAGTTAATATCATTTAATTTTCTGAAGAGTCTCAGCTTTTCTGATACACTCCTGCATCATGTTGTTCTTCCCTTTTTTTGCCTTTTTATGAAGAACTGGAGTGTGGAAAATAATAATCATGGTCAAAAGGGGCTCAAAGGCTGCTTGAGTGAAGGCAGGGGCCAGGGACACTGTTTCTGAAGTAGGAAAAAAAACTCAGATGCTACTTGAGGCCCAGAGTAGGAGAAACAAGTCAAGGGAACTGTATGACATTAGGCAAGAGAGTGGATTCAGACAGAATAAGTGGAAGAAAATGAGACGAGAAATGTTGGCGAATATGCAGAAATTTTAGAGCACTATGGACAGGGATGATGAGTTTAAAGGGCATATGGTAAGAGATGGAGCCAAAGGAAAGAATAAAAATGTCCATGATGTTGGTTGGCAGAAGGAGAAAGAAAATTGACTTAGGGGTCAATACAGAGTGTTTTTAAGAATACACTGGAGTGTAAGTACCTAAATAGCTTCACAGAAATCAAGCGGATGACTTGTAGTGAAAGCCATGTGTACACCCATATAACCTGCTGAACTGGAGCTTTTAATGATAGCCTTTACACAGATGTGAGTGAGGGTGGAGTTGGACAAGAAAAGGTTACAATAAGCAAGACACATGGCCAGCAAACAGAAAAAGGCTAATGCAAACTGAGTGCTAAAGGTAACATATTTCTCTTTATGTTCCAGAGCTTCCTACCAACTTTTGTTCCACACCCTCTGTATTACTTTTACATTGGACTGACGGCATTCAACATTAACCTAAAACTTCAGGTCTCCTAAGGTCCAGCCCTGAGGATGTGCAATGTTGTAGCTGTAATACACAACCCTGTCACTCATGACTTGCACTGGTTCAAATTTACTTGAAAGATTCTTGAACAGGGAGAGGTCTTTTGGCTCTGGTAGGTCTGTGGGTGCAGCATAATATTCAAGTCTACAACCCAGGCACAGATCTTGGTGGAGCTGTAGTTCTAGGTCTTTTTTATTATTTCCAGTTGGAATGGCATCCTACAGACAGTGAGCAAACTCATTTTAAATTCTGCAGTTTCCTTTTCACAGCATATGATGAATACCTTTCTTCCCCCACCCTTCCAGTTTTGTCCTGCTACCATCACTATATTTGCTGTGCACGAAACATGTAGTTGGTGCTTTACATACAAAAGTGGAGTGTGCCTAAAGACAAAAGTTTTAAGTCCTGACACAAACACTTGCCTCCACTCCCTTGAGATGTATGTCAGCGGTGGATCTACCAAGATTCTTTATGTTAGTGAAATTAAGCACTTAAATAAGTGTTTGGGGAATCTGGACATGGGCAAAGACCTAGAAGTGGGACAAATGCCATAGCAAGACCTTGAGGTTGTGGAGTAAGTTATGTTTTTTAACACCTTTTCTGTCATAAAGCTTCAATTATTAATGTAATGATAATACTCATATTTTCTAGTTCCAGACTTTACTACTGACTTCCTATTGTCTCTGTAGCCCCTTGGTTCTCATGGCGACATCACTTTGCTTTTTGTCTCCCATTCCTTCTTTATACATCAGTCTGTGCCTGTAAGAGGAGTAAGAATTCAGGAAAGATGGTCTCTAGTGATGCTGATGAAGTGTGATGTTTGTGATGGTGTTAAAAGATGTTCCTTCTATTGTCCTGCAGCCCTTTCCTTCCCAAGAAACACTCCTAGTTTATTAGCTCGGTAGATGCTGCTAGGTATTTGATGTAACCACAACCATGGTTGTTGGATAACTCTTTTTTTTTTTTTTTTAAAATTCCTTTAAAGCTGTTACCTTTTGCTAATGAAGCTGATATATTGGCAAAGATATGCTATTGCTAGGTGAAACTTCAGTTCCCTGAAATTCTAGCAATACCTGAGGCACAATAAAATCTATGGAACATATTGGCTTACTTCAGTAAGGCCAGGACTTTACTATCACTGTCCAATTTTTACTGTAGTTATGGTCCTCCTTACAAATGTGCTTCCTCTGTGGAGAGGCTTTTTGAAAAGCTTTCAGACAAGCCTTTCCATCACCAGAGTGGCCACAGATCAGAAGCTTGCACTGCTCTGACTATGTCATAGATTTACACAATAATTTAATGAGACCTGTGTTCTGCATCTGGAAATTCAACTGAGAGACGCAATTAGATGAGCTCTGTTGTTAAAGAAAATGCCAGCCCTTCCCCAAGCCCCAGGAAGGCAAATAAATAAAAAGGCCAGAGCTGGTAAAAAATTGTAGAATTTTTTTTTCTGAAAATGTCATTAATTTAAAAAAAAAAAAATGAAGAACAACATTTCGACCTGATTTAGTAAGAGCATTGAGCACTACACATTTCTTATTCTCCTGATTTTCTGCATCCCAGCTTCCACCCAGCCAGGGCTCCCTTTTCACAGGGGCTTTTTTCCCAGCATGTTTTATACAGGGCTGATCCTTTCTATTTGACAGAGAAAGGTAACTGTAGCCATGAACAACCATTTTACATTTTGTAGCTGCTTTCTGAATCACCTTTTGTAGGGTGGGTAAGTTACTCTCATGTTTTTCTTCCTTAAAACAAAAGAATAAGCTTCCTATAAGCCAGGAAAAATAAAAGGCAAAAGTCAGACCTCAAATTTCCAGTGTTCCCGTAGTGGACCAGTGGACTCTGCTACTAAAAGACTTTTCAGATGTTTTAGAAATACTCGAATTTAAAAGATGGGAAACAAAACTTTCCCCCTACCAGAGCTGGTGTGGCACCTGTAGTCAGACGCTAAGATTACTTTTGCGTTATTGTTGAATTAGTATTAAAAATATCTGCAAATCCAATAAGCAGACTCTCTGAGTCAACTAAGGCTCTGTATACCAAGTCCAAATTTGGTATGTGACAAAAAACCCCCTAGTGACACTGCTGAGTATCTAAAAACAAAACAGCAGGACTGAGTGCAAAAGTGGTAGGAGCATAAGTGAGACCTCATTAAAATACCTTGTCCCTTTGGCTTCCTTCTGATTGTCAGTCTTCATCACTGGGAAAACTGCCTTTTCCTGACTTTGGTTACTAGAGCTCCAAACCTCTTGTTTCAGTGTCAGTGCTAAATATCCAGAGCCTCACCCTGGTGGCAATGCAAAGTGAAATTAATATTAGAGTTGTGTGGATTAGAACTCTTAAGAATATGTGCCTTGACCCTGACCACCAAAATCAACAAGAAAGGACATCCTAGGGAACTGCGTACAGAAAATTCTATTAAAAAAATTTCAGATGGAAATCTGAAATTAGGATTTTTAGTAAAACTTCCAACTTAAATTTGGCCTCTGTGTTAGGCAGGCTTTATAATGCCTGGATTTAGTTCTTTTTTACAGGATCGAAGCTTGCTTCCATTTATGTGATACATACATGAAGAGGAAATGGTGAAGAGTAACATTGCAGAGGTAACTGTAAATCTTAGTAAATGTTAGTAAATTTTAGCTGCTAACATTTAATATTCCACCAAAACTAAGCAAATAATATATTATTTATGCATATGTACATATATTTCTAATCAGGTGCAACACATTGCTCTCTTCTTCAAATTGCCAGTGTGATTTTTTTGTTATCAACTCTGGGCACTTTCCCTCTGCTTTTGTACCTGCTCATACTACGTCAGTTGTCAGTATTTGGAGTGTTTGACATTGCTGCTGCCATTGTAAATTGAAAGATGGAACCATGGGCCAGATTGCTTTTAGCTGATATCCAGTTTTGATCTTTTCATCTGCTCTTTGCCAAGTAATGTCAGCCATGATTATTTCTAACTTGCCAAAATTCTGAATGGCTTTTAAACAGGTGACATTTTCCTATAAAAAGACTATACCACAAGCATGTTTCTTTTTCCAGCCCTGAATGTCACCTTTTCTCCCATAATTACAGTGGTCTAAGTGACATATTTCTGGACTACTGACAGTTTTAAAGATTTGCTGTTTGTGGGTATTGCAATTACTGTGCATTACCTTCTCCCTTCTGAGAGGAGTGAAATTATTTCCGTCGAAGTTGCTGCCTTCACAGTTTTGCCTTTGATTTTGCACAGTTGGCTCTGGACTAGATCTAGATTTGGAAATAGCTGGGAATAACTCAGTGTCAGGCAAATAAATAACTTTGGACTTAGCTCCTGCCATCACTTAGATGAAATCTTTCCTAAACTTTTTCCTTCTTGCCTGGAAGCACTTGCAAAAGGTTGTACCCTGGGTAGAGTTTGTGTGCAAATATTTTTGTGCCTAGGGTCACTTATGGATGTTAATGACACTTCTCATTACAATTATTCTCTTGAGTGTGTACATCTCTTGCAAGTGGCTGCCCCATGTAAGTGCAACCTTGTGTGATGATACTGTATTTAGCCCATGGGCTGCTGATGATACATGGGGGTCCATGTATTTCTGCTGGCATTCCACCTGTTCATATAGAGAAAGAGTAGGTTGAAAATGAAGTCAGTAAGCTGACTGGGCAAGTTTAAGTTCATCATTTACTTGGTCTGTCTTCTGGCTTTCTGTTTAACACCACAAATAAAACACAGTTATCAACAAACATCACTGACCTAGACATTGTGCGATTTAAGTGACATGTACTGTAAAAAAATCTAATAGCTCCTTGTCTCATCTTCTCTTCTGTTTCAAAATAAATCCCTGGGAAACACCAGAGACATAAACCAGAGATCTATTTGTGGGATCCTCATCTTTTAGTCTATGTATCATAGCAAACACTTCCAGGGCAGACTTACCCAAGTCTTCTACAAACTCTAGAAGGGGGATTCTCACAACTATGTTTGAACATTAGCTACAAATTTTAATGTTACATATTTGAATAACAAGCTACATAAATCTATTAGTCTGCATTGCAGATCTCTGGAACTAAAAGAAGAACTATACATGAATTCGTAAAAGAATCAACTCCTTTATTGATGACTTTTGGACAATTGTTTTTTAATTTATGCACATCTACACAATTATATCCAAAAATTACCTACATAAATTAGGAGCCTGAAACAGGAATTTAAAGAATGGAAAGAACAAGCACAACAATAGACTTCACAGTCAGTCTCCTTTAAGTCGTTAGTATAGTCACGAAGTTAAGATACAAAAGCATTTGCAACAACAACATAGTGGGCAGAGAGTATAAAAGAGAGGCCATGCAGCCATTAAAGCAATTAAGAAAGATTAAGATTGCTTGTGGTGGAAAGACCCATTAATCAATAGGCCAGAAATCACAGCATGTTGTAGAATATACTTCACAAAAAAAAAAAGAGAACAAACAGGCTAAATATATCCCATGCCAAAGGTTACAGAGTTCTCATTAATGAGAAATCATATTAATCCCTCAGATATTGTTGGCTCCATCGTTAGGTTTTCCATTTGCACACATAGGAGCAGTGCCAGTGGAATGCATCCTAACTGATGCACAACCACCGTTGAAAAAATACCTGTCCACAGTTGGCACCATAGATAGATCCAGCAGTATTTGTGGAGGGAAAGCAGAGCTGGCTCAAGAGGGCATGGGTGGGTGCTGCTCAGCGTTCTGCAGGAGAGGGACAGTTATTTCAGTTATTCATTGCTAGCAACAATGATGCACAAGCCCCCATTCACTAATCTAAAGCTGCTGTACAAAGATGACACGATGCCTGTCAGAAGGATGGGTAATTGAAAATCCTTGCATTTGCAAAATGCCTGTGGGCATCTAATGTCTTCATATGGTAATGAGGAGAGGAAACAAAGTGGGAGGGCTACTGCACATGTTAAAACTTGCACCTGAAATAATTGAAAATTGGCTTAGACGGGCATGTAACCAGGCTGAAACCAGCTCTAGGGCGCTGAGGTTCATCTTCAGCAGCAAGGTCACCACCCAGTTCCAGGCCTATGCACGTTGTCTGAAGGAGCAGCTACAGGTGGGCAGAAACGGATTTGCTAACTGGTTTTGCAGAAGTAGCTACAGCTGGTTGGGGAGGGGGGGTGTTTTGTTTTGGTGTTTTTTGTTTGGTTTGGGGTTTTTTTTACGCAAACTGAAAAGCAGAGGTGGGAACAAGTGGTTTTTTTTTTCAGGAAGGGCTTAGTCTCAGTAATTTTTTTAATCTGAAACTAACTCCTAGAACTGTTCCACAGGAATTTTCTGCTTCTTGACGCAGAATGGATTTTTATTTACTGGTTTGAGCCAATAATATGGAAAAATAATTTTAAATTATCAAAACAACTGAAATGAAACATTTTAATTGCCCAAACCATGCTGGTTTGGTTTATTGGTTTGCAAGCATTCTTGAGATGTGTTGTTGTTTCAGGGAGGGATTTATTTATTACTTTTAAGTTTTCTAACTGCCATTCAGGTGAGGAAAATGCTTTCTTACAAAGCTGAACATGATTCTGGAGTATACAGAAACAATGGATGAGGCATCTGAAGTGGTCTTCTGCATTCATGAGTTAAATCATCACTTTGGGTTTTCTTTAATGTAGTCAAGATATGTTTCTTTGGTTAACATTACTAGAAGATATTGTCAGAGGCATTGTAAGAGCCAGGATGATTTAAGAAAAGAAGGCTGGTGTCATGCTTACCTCACAGTAGTTTTGCTGTTGGGTGTATAATGATAAATATGGGATAAAAACCTATTCTACTGCAGGTATTCTAGGCAATATTAGATAGCTGTTTTCTCTGATTTCCAGAGAAGTTAAGTATCCACAGTGTCTCCTTAATTTCAAGAAAGGCTACAAGCATCTGGACTTTCTTAACTTCTATATACTTCATTTCTTTGTTTTAGTACAGAACAACTCACACAATTCCCAGAAAAGCAAGAAGACTTTAACAAATCTTCCTGAAGCGGTTGATTTTTAGGATCCTGCATCACTATGAAACAACATGATCTGATATAGGGCACCTCTGCTCCAGCTTCTGCTGTGAAATAATTTCTTTACACAGGTTCTTCATAGTTAACAAAATGCAGTGTGGTAGCTTTTGGCTGAACAAGCAAGCCTGAAGTGTTGGCTATCTCCTTGACTGCAGAAAGCAATAGCCTTTTCCTATATGGCAGTCACATTGTGCTTTTGAAAATCTCAGAGTCTATTTAGATACCAAGTTCGTGTTATTGTTTTGGGAGGCAAAGGCACTCGGTAGATGTCTGGTTTCTGCAATAATAGAGAAGACTGGGGTTTCCAGGTTTCTTGATCTTGGTGCTATTTGTGTTCTAGTAAACAAATATTTTATTGTTGATGTGTGGGTGTTCAGCTGTCACAATAGTGTCTGAGAACATTAGCCAGCTTTTAGCTGCTGTACGTCTGTTGTCTGCCATTTCTGTTCTATATACAATCACCTCACACTTCTCCTACTGCAACTTCTCAATTTTACTACATAAACACATCTTCTATCATATTGTTTATCCATGCATGGAGCAAGAAAATAATCTGACTGCACCATTCTGGACCTCCTGACATTTAGAGAGAGTTGGGATTTAGACAGACCATAGAAGGAATTGCACTATTCAAGATGCGAAGTGATTAAGATGTGAACAAGGATTTCAGCAGAAGCAAGGTCAAGGTAAAGATGAACTCAAGCAGCATTTCAGAGGTGGGAATAAGGAAAGTGGGAAAGGTAGTTTGATGCTATGAAAAAGCAGTTTATTGTTTTCAATTTTGCAGTGCTGGGATGGAAATATAAAGGCCTTTAATATCCTTTAATTATGCCATGCTAGTCAGAGCACAGAGATGCCAAACACTCAGTGACACATTGCTGTAGTTTCCTTTGCCTCCCTCTAATTTCTCTACTTCTCCCTTCTCCTGATGCTTTTCCCTATATTCTTTTGCTAGATGCTTGATTTGAATATTTTATGTATACAAATCTCTTTGTTATAACTGGCTTCTACAATTTTAATTTAATTCTCAGGAATTCAAGAACTCTTCCTGGTGTTGAAGAAGTCACCACAGCTCTTACTCCCAATGTCTGATACCAGGGAGAAACAACACTTCCATGAAAATAATGTGCAGTTCCCAGGTCAGATTTGTTTTGCTTTTCCCATTAGTGGCTCTTTCATGCTGAATAGCTTGTAGGTATTAGGTCTGCTGATGGAAAAACTCTGGTCCCAGCCATGGGGAGAATCCCCAGCCCCTCCAATGTACTTATGCTATGAAGAGGAAATTAGAAAGAGAAATGGCAAGGAGGGAAGGGTGAAGTGCAAATCTTTGGAAGGGGACATCAAGGCTGATGGACCTTTCATAGTTTGACAGTGCCAGCTTTAGTAAGATTTTGTTGTTGTTGTTAAAAATCTCAGTGCAATGCTTTTTGATGCTTATATGTTAATTTCAATGTGCACATGTAGATATTAGCCAAACTATTTGGCTTTTCATACTAGAGAAACATAAACAGCTATATAATGAAATAGATAGCCCACCACTGACATTTGCCAAATGTTTTCATTCCATCTGTTTCATCATAATGTTCTACTTTTTCCAGTTCCCTCCTACCACTTTCTATGGCACACTTTCTTGAACTGAATATTTCTGGATAACACTTTCTTATCTAGAAATGAGCTGTACTTCTGATAATGGAATAGGTTTAAAAAACCCAACATTTTATTTGATAAGTATGCATCATTCCATCCTTCTGTCCATTCTTTGTATTTTATTACTAAAGTAAATGCAATTAGTGAAAATCAAAATGCTTTATGAAATCATGTCAATTCCTTGAATCATAATTTGGGAGAAAATTTTTGGTTAAAACGTCCTGGCATTGTCAAAACATCTTGTTTTGATGTCATTGAGAATACAGTCTTTTCACTTTCCTCTTTCCAAACTTTCTTCTGTTGAATGTCTTTAAACATTGTCTTAGGTACTGTAGCATGATGTAAAAATTAAAGTTAATGTTTAATGAAGCATCTTAACTAACTGAAAGTAGGACTTACCTTTTTTTATTTTTGGTGCCCCAAATCTTAAAAATTGTTGGGCATTTTGCTCTTGGTTGGAGTCTTAAAACCCCACATAATATGAGACCTCTAAAACTTCTGCAAAACGGATTTTTCATTTTCTGTGTGGCTTTTATTGGCTCTGGGCATTTGCATCAAGAGGGAAAGAATTTTTGAGTCCAAGTTCCTGATCTCATCTCCTCCTTCAGGTTAAGCACCCTCACTGATTACCACTGCTCCATTTAAACAGGAGGGAGGCAACCTCTTCACAAGCCAAATGCCATTTAGGGCTCTTAGGGTAGATGCAGTCACTGCATTGATGGAAGGCAGTGCAGGCAGCACCAACTTATCCTTTCAGATGTTATCGAGCATGCGCTGTCCTGAATCTTGTTAACTGCGGAAGAAAGGTACCTCCCACTCAACTCCGCCCCCCCACTGATAAATTGCCAGCACGGCTTTAAGTCAACAACCTTAAATTCCATCAGGAAACCAGTTGGTGGCCAGCATAGATCCCAGTGAGACAAACTGTTTGGCAAACCTGTCACACTGCAACAATTTCAGTTTCTGACTGGTTAGGCTACTTCAAATTAGAGATGATGAAGGCATACACAATGGTAATGAAGTTCATGCTTGAGGGAAGAGCTTGCACCACAAGCTAAGAACAGGAACTTGTATTTTAAGACTAGGAACAGTTACAAAGCTGTTGTTCAGCTTTCCTTTGCTCCCTCCCAGATTTCCACTAGCTTAAAACCTAACCACACAGCCAGGCTGCCAACACAAATAACAAAGGGCTCGTCTTTTTTGACAAAGAGCAAGCCAAGCCATACTTCTCATTCCTTTCCATAACATCTAACTCTTCCTCCTACATGAAGTTCAGCCAGTGAGCTGTTATGCACACACAATCTTCCTCTGGGTACCAGCTAAAATATTCCACTCCTTCAACCAGAATGGAAATGGAGCTGGACATGAGAAGTGCTTCAACAAATTATGAATTTCCCTGTTACCTATTAGATATGAAACAAGGGGCAGGTAATTTTACAACATCTGTGAGAAATCCCGCAAAGAAAACAAGCTACTGCTCTGAATAGCACCTTAGTGACATTCACCAGGAATGCCTGGTGAATGGGCCTGCTCATATTCATTGTATTTTTCAAAAAAATAGACAGATTATTTTAGTATTGCAATTGTATCCATGTTGAATGTAAATGCCACCTTCTCCTCCCAGACATTTAACCTTGTGGTAGGCTTTACCTGCTTACTTGGTCAGTAACAGTAGCCAAAATTTGGTATCACTCTGTCTTCTCTGTCATATAAAAAGGTCATTCACATTCTGATTATTTTTGCTAGTTTATAGTGCCGGACAATACTGATAATTCTCTTTGGGGGGTTGTTTAATGGGATGACCTTAACAAGAATAAAGTAGCTGGATATGGGCTTTTTTTTAACATTGTATTTCTTTCCAAAAACATAAAAATTATCTCTTCCAAATTGTACTTTTTTTGTGGGTGTGTTATGTCCATGGGTTTTCCATAAATCAGTTAAATTTGTGCACATAAACTTTAGATTTTGTATTAAGCCTGTCATAGAAGAGGTGACAGATGTAGTGGACTTTCAAAAACTTAAACAGTCTCCACCACCTTCTCACACATTTAGATCTCCAATTCAGAAGGTGCTCTAGGTGAAGGTGAGCAGAAGAGCAGTCCTACTGATGTGCTTGATGTTAGACATGTCTTGAAACAGAGCTCATCAGATTTATTAATGTTTGAAGTTTCTGTGAAACTTTCAAATTTGCTATAGTAAATTTCTGGCTTTCTAATGATTAAAGTATGAATAAATAATTATGCAATTACAATTCAGTAAATAAATTGACTGTATGGATGTAAGCAAGCATTATGAAAGTTAAGATACATGGGAAATGAAAACAAACCTAAAAAGACAGTTCACTCTTGGTTATACAATGAAAAATGTCTAGTTATTCATTGTTCGTTGACCAATATTTGTATAGCAAATGAGGCGTAAAGAAATTGTGCACAAGAACAGGTCGGGGGGGATAAAAAGAATCCCTCGCTAGATGTGACATTGTGAAAAACAGTAGCTTTTTGAGCTCCACGTATATTTATCTGACTACTGTTTGTATAACTTAAAACATGAAAGAATAAAAGGCTGATATGCACAGCAGAGGTAGCTTTTCTGAGATGTTTTACCTCTTGATGCACAGGCAATTTAAATATTAATATTCATCATGTTCTAATTTCCTTATTCCTATGCCAAGCTCAGAACCACTTAGAATTAAGACTCTTCTATTTTGCTGCTATTACATATGGTTTTGTCTGATTTCACTTCAGCTTGTACAGTTCCACCTAAACAAGCAACTCTGCATGATTGCTTTCCAGCTTCAAACTGTGATGTGTGGAGAAAATAAAATTCCCAATGCGTTTCTGGTGAAAGATGATGTCTGCATGTCCATTTTAACATATGATTGGAAACCTATGACCCAAAAAACCCTGTCTTGTAACTAGATCTGTGTAGTTCCTGTTGCCCTTTTTCTGTATCTTTTTAAAACCTTCTGTAAGGCATCCTGACCCCTTCATGCAAGTTATTAGTGTCTTCAACATATCCCAGTTTTTATTCACTGTGTTTATGTAGATCCTTCCTTTTTTTTTTTTTTTTTTTTGTGCTGTTCAGCATCTCGGTTTCCAGAGATACACAAATTCTTATCTTTCCATGTAGAATCTGTGGAACAGAATTTGTTGTAGGCAGTGAGAAAATCAAACTTGATAATCACTGAGAGATTCAAAGTATTTCCATAACTCTTTATGCTTCTCCAAAGGATTTCACTGATGAAGGGGGCTGAAGCTCCATCTGGACAGACAGTGTTAAAATCATGTCATTATAAAATGACATAATTCAAAGAAATATTACAAACCAGCAATACCACTGTAAGAATTGCAACAAAATTGCCAATGTCTGGATGAGCCCAGAGTCTGGATCTAAAGACCTTAGAAACCAAACATATTCTGGTGAAGGTTGCGAGGCCATGAACAGAACTGTTCTGCCTAAAATCTCTTGGGACTTCAGACTCAGAATTCTTGCTATTGAATCCTTTTTTGGAGGGATGGTGCAGAGACCTGTTTCAAATGCCTTCTTAATGGTGTATTTTACCAGAGTCTGTAGCACAAGTTGGCTAACGTGTTTTTCAGGATGAAAAAAAATCCCTATCTGTGTAGATAACAAAATCCTGCAAAGTTCTTAATGATAGCAAAATGAATCTTCTGTCTGGTGCTTCATATACTGGTGCTCACACTTTTTTTTTCTTCTTTTTTACTTTCTTTTTTCTCTTCTTTCTTTTTCCTTTTTTCCTTTTTTCCTTTTTTCCTTTTTTCCTTTTTTTTGTAGTTAATTTTCCAAATCTGAAACAATAAAAAGAAAAGGAATTTTGCTGCTGAATTCAAGCACAACCGGGTGTTATCCAGAGGCTAAATTCTTTTCCTGCTTAACATAAGAACATAATAAGAGCATACGAGGCATACTGGTTCAGAACAAAGGTCAGTGTAGCCCAATATCCTGGCTCCAACAATAGCCATAAGTGGGTATGCAGGGAAGAGTAGAGACCCGGCCTTGCATATCTGATGCCTCCCTCTAAGTATTCTCCCAGCTCTCAGCTACTCGTGGCTGAAGAATTTCCTGAAATGGGTGTAGTTCCAAGGTATTTAAAAACCCTCTGTACATTTCTGTTCTGTGGTCTTGCCCAGTCTTCCCTTGAGGCTATGTAAACTTACAGTATCTACTAGCTGATGCCAAATGGGAGTTAAGCACCTGGCTTTTGTGGCAAAAAGTGATTAATGTCATTAGGGACTCAAGGATAATACTTTCTCTGTATCTTCATTAATACAGTAGTTCTAGAACAAACCTGGTGATTTACAGGTATATAATGAGAAGAAGTGAGGACATGTTTAAAATATTACCATGTTTTCTTTAAAATATCTATGCAGGCATTGTGATCTGAAACAAAAAAACAAGAGTGGGTTTTGGCAGGGTAGGACACTAATAAACTGTTGATAAAAGAGTAGCCTGTGGTCTGAATGAGGAGATGCTCAAACTGTTCAGGCAGGGTGCTAAGGGCAAAGAAATAGGTGATTACCTTTGAATTATGCAGTTCTGAATAAGGGGAGAATAACTGACAGAAGCCCTTGGACATTTTTGAACCTTGCCAAGGAGTAGGCAGACATGAAATAATACACCCGTTCAGTGGCAAATTCCAATTAGCTTGCTCTCAGAACAGATTAAAATAGATTCTTGCATCTGTCTTCCTCAATTTTTCAAATGTTTCCTTTTACTTTTTTTTTTTCAGTGAAATTTATCCATTGTTTATAATGATATAGATTAACTTTCTGAAATCATGCCACTCATTTACATTTCCCCCTATTTGGCAAATATGCAAAATGAACCAAATGCAAAGATATATACAATAAATCTTCCTGACTGTAAATGCTTACAAACAACAAAGGTACTTGAATATTCTGATGACAGGGCTTGTATAAGGACCTATGTGGCTAGACAGAGTGAATCTTTTATTTTCTGTGCCTACTGTAACCAGCCATATCTCCTGCTGTTCTGAATCACTAGGTTCAAATCATTGGCTTCCAAGAATCCTGTAGTTGGAATGCTGAAGAAAGAAAAACTCTAATGGGTCATTTTGGACAGCCTCCTGCCAGGATGTGATTATTCCCTCCAGAGCTGTGTTGGTGCTTGATGAACAGCAACACTATCCGCAAATGAGGCAATGTTGTCCACAAACATAGGCGAACAGAAAGAAGATACTGGTGAATGTGGTCAACAGATACCTTACCCTGTAGCCTGTGCTTTTATTCTGTGTTGTCTTTAATTTTATTCCTCACATTGGAAAGACAGGAAAACAACAGCTTGTTTGAAAAGCTCCAGGAGAAACCAAACTGCTGAATTTATGAATTTGTGTTGGTTTCATTGTGTTTGAGTAGTGAGGAGGACTCTAAGGTAACCACAATCAAAGGCTTCTCAGATATCTGCACATTTTCTCTAGCATGTTGTGGGTTTTTTTCTATGAGTGTATGTGTGGATTTTGTAGGGTGGGAGATGTTTTGTTACATATTAGTAGGTTTGGTATGTCCCTCAGAGGATGTCTCATTTGATCAACAGATTGCTCCTGGTGCCTGATAACTTATGAATCTTCATTGACATCATCTGATCACACAGCTAGCTATTTTTCTAATGAGAAGTTTTAATAAGATTGTTTCAGTCAGGGTGAGGTCTATCATCTTAATTTCTTGGGACAGTAGACTCATTTTTTGGAGTGATGGTAAATGTCTTTGTTACCTGAACAAAGTGTCAAACGTGCCGAAGGAATTTTTAAACCAACTTGTAAGAGCATGCTGGACCCCCTCCATAGTTAGTAAAATCTTCTGATGGGGTGAGACCCACATGAGGGAAGGGGATTGTCAGTGCTAGCCTTTAGTGTTCACTTTTAATGAAATTTTCCAAGCTTTTAGTATCGACATTCTCGATCTGCAAGTCCTTTAGAGTCCTTAATGGTTTCTGCCTATGCCCACAGCAGTAGCTATGAATGTTTATCTAATCTACTTGGTGATGAAGCTGTATTCAATTTCATCTTGTGATTAGATCTCTGCAATGCACCTACATCCAGTTACACCACGAGACCAGAGCCAAACTTCAGCTGTGGTTTATTTGTGAAGGGGTGTTTTATGAGCAGCCTGCAATGTCTCCACTCTATTACTTGAAAAGAATTTTTCACTGTGGTTTTCCCCTTAAATACTTATGATCCTTGCTATAGAAACCATCTCCCTTTTTGTATGATTCTGTGTCAGTGAAGATGAGCTGATGTGCCTTGAGGGATCAGGAATGTGTCAACCTTGACTCTGATAGATGGCTCCTTGGCTGGTGGAGCTATGCAACTTACAGTCTCGGCGGAGCTGTAGGCTCTCAGGTGACGCTGTAAAGCTCAAGTTTAGCCAGGCTTAGGGAAGAAGGGGGAGATGCCAATAGGGTGTGATGACAACAAGGCATTTTTATGTTTTGAACTGTGAGGATTTGAGAGTATCTTTGCTCTGATGACAGTCAGTGATGACTGAACGTGAGTCTAGATAGCTGTATTTTTATATTCTGAAATAATAAGTGAGAGACACTCTCTGCCCAACCACAAATCCTTCTTGAAAGCCAGTTTCTCCATTCTACCTGTTTTACGCCTAACATGCTTGGACTTATACTTTCATGTATGTAAATAAATTATTCTTAAAGAAAATCAAAATGTATGTGTGTAAGAGATGGTGTTTTCTGTTGCTAGCTAGCAAGGTTTTGTAGTTTTCCAATTCCAGTTTCAAACATACTTATTGTAGTAGGTAATATTTAAGACTGAGTGGTCTATTTTCTACATCTTTTCTGTGGTTCTTTGCTGCTTCCCTGGCAAAGCACAACAGAGATACATGGTGCTCTAGGGGCTCATGGTCAAGGAAACATTTCTCTATAAAAAGACTTCTTCCTCTGTGGCAGTCTCAGAAGGAATCAGATTTTCTATGGTTGGTTAAAGAGCTACATGTCTCACATTGGAACTATCAGCCCTTTAATTTAGGAAAACATGTCAATTCAGGACATTCTGCTTCCCCCTCCTGAACTGAATTTAGATATGAATGGGACTTAGGTACTTGGTGTCCTGAAATGAAATACTTTCCTCAGTTGGAGCCCAGGTGGAGTGGAGTCACAGATGGATGGGGCAAAGGTTTAATATGCTGGTGACTTGGGAGGTGTGCAGAGACTACAGCCTGGATAATTTTACCAAGAGAACTTACAGAGCCTATCTAGAGCCCACTGCTGTCGGTGGCAGAAGCCCCCACACATTCAGCAGGAGCGGGCTCAGGCCCAATGTTTGTAAAATGTAGGCTCATTATCCCCAGGGTTCTTACACAAAGATGATTACTGTAATATTTTATGTGACTTTTCTCTGAACTGACTATTCTTCTTATTTGTTGAGCAGAATTGCCCGTTTTTCTCCTTGATGCATTTACACAAAGTACCTTTTCTTTTTCTTGTCTTTTTAGGTAGGATTTTCTGTCAGCATGTTTTATTTGGGAAATAGCATGTGACACTGATGGATCTTCCCCTTTCCTTTCTTTTTCTGATGGAAAACAACTGCAGCATAGAACAGCCTTGGAAAAGTCAAGTAAGAGCCTGTGTGCTGCGATGTGTTGTGGTAGTAAATATATTCTAGTGTACACAGAGCAGCATAAATATGTAAATATTTTACAACATGTGTATTTACATATCCTACTTTTTTTTTTTTTTTTTTTTTTTGTCTTGCAGAGCATACACTTAAAATATGCACATCAAGTTACATATGTCTGGTATAGTGGCAGCAGAGTCTGCTCTGTTAATAATAATACTGAATATGTAAATCCCTCCACTTTTTATAACCAATGCTTTAGGTTGCATTTACTGTAAACAAAGATGTATTTTGGGGGGCAGTTGATTTGAGTTTATTGTTTATGTAAATCTCTCAGAATGTGACATAGCCAGATAGCTTCCTATGTTGTGCTGATCCACATTTTAGGCCAGCAGCCAAAGTATTTTATCTTTTACTTCATTATAGTGATCTTCCAATTAGCTGTGGTCTGTAATACCCTGATTTTGGTGGCAGTGGTTTGGGGAGGATTGTTTGATAGTTCTGCTCGAGAGGCAAAATGAGGGGCCTTATTATAGAAAGTGCAGAGGTTGTGCAGTAGCTGAGTTCTGTTGCAAAGTTTGCCGATAAGGGAAAACTGGCCCTTGAGCATCCATTCTATTCTGTATATTAACACTTCTAATCTGCACTGCTGATAAAACTGCAAGCCATTTGCCTTTGGAGGAATTAGTTCTGCCTCACTTGTGTAACCAGGCGATGGTGATTAACCTTTAAACTGTCCAATATTCTCAGCAGACTCCTGCTCCAGATTAGAAACTATTTAGTTATGACCAACTAAATTAACAACATTCCCTCCTCTGAAGAATAAGATTTGGAAGGTATGCATTTTAAGGTGGAATGTGGATAATGTCCTAATTTATTCAGCACTTTTGCTGCATAAAATGTATTTGTCATTTAAGAAGAAAAAGAAAGGAGAGAGGGAGATTGATTTTAGATTGAAACAACCTACAATTAGTTATGTACAGGAGGCGATTTGGTTGAATTTGGCTTGGGGTGCTGATTTACATGGCTGAGACCTGTTTCTGACTTTTCATTCTTAAATAAAACTTACAGTGCTGGAGATAAAATGGGCAGGATGGTGCTCTGGTAGGGGCAGCAGTTTAGGAAAAAGATTTCCTTCCTTTTAAAGGAAAGTCAATTATCTCAATTCTTTGGGAGAGTAATTTTTGGAAGTTTACTAACCTTCCTGTTACAATTAGGCAAAACAAAAGGTTTTGTACGTGGTGGTTACAGACCAACATATCCAATGGACTTTAGCTGCTGTGATAACCTAGTACTGTACCATTGTATCTACATATTTTAAATGTGTAATTTATCAATTGAAACATACCCTTCAATACATGTGCCATAAAAGAAAAGAGCAAGGGCAATTATGTAATAGTATAGTGTTTGTCTGACATGCCTTAAATCCCCATATTGTTATTCCTCACTGAATAACAAATACAAAATCCCTGTTAGCAATGTTTTCCGTTTTACCAGTTTCATATTAGCTGCCTCCTTAAAAATTGCTAATCTAGATACTACATTAGTAGGATGTCAGTCAAACTGCAATCCACAGTGAAGCCTTCTTCATATACCAATTTAAATCATTCATGGTCCTTTCTTTGGCATTATTCAAAAGATCATAATAATTTTCTTGTGCCCACAGCACAAAAAAATCAATTATTTCCCCACAAAGACTTGAAAGTACTTAGCGAGTGCTGTAAGAAAAGCTGAGGGTTATATCAAATTGAAATTGCACTCATTACACACAACACAATTAGTTGCCACTAGTCTGGCCGGTGCTTTAATTCTGAATGGCATATCTTTATTATTACAGAAACAAGCATGCAAATGGCATTGTTCAGGATTTGCAGAAATCAATAGGATATAGTGCTGTGTGTTTGGTGGCCACTGTCACTCAGTCTGCTGTGGATTTGAGATAATGTGTGTATTTGAATTAATGAAGGGAACGTGAGACATCATAAGTGACACCCAAATAAAAGAAATGGGTACATGATATTTGTAATTATTCTACTTGTGTTTTTGTTGTAAATACTTGTGCTTTTTGTTTTTTAATCAAAGGATTAATTGCATTTTAATAAGGCATTATGATTTTCAGAGCTTTAGTTAATTAAAACTTGTAGTATATAATTATGAAGTGATGCTGAGATTTGTCTAAAGATCACCCATACATTCAGAATATGTATATTTTTCCTTGTTAAGCAGTTGCTACATTTTGGGGGGAGAATGAATTATATTAAATGTTTGAAAGATGATGGCAGTTCCGAATGAATTTCTATAAATGGCAGCTAAGAATGTAGATTATGTTGTTGCACAAATTAAACTGGAGGAACTACTGGGGTTGGAAAGATTTTTTGGCTGTAGTGCTGGAACATTCATTTGCACAAATGTGCCGCAGGAGTAAGAACAGATGTATTTGTTCAATGTATCATATCATTCCGCCCATTAGGTCCCAGTGAAATTGCTGCAGTTTGAAATTCTGAGTACAGGCCATAAATAGTCACTGGTGGTGCGTGGTAAAGATTATTTTCCATGTGACAAAAGGGTTTTAAAAGGAGGGAGAAAGTAGGTGTACGTGTGTGTGTGCACGCGCGTGTGTGTGTGGATGTACAGACAACTTTATGTATTGACTTGTTTCCCCAATAGATATGAAAATTCCTGGCACAAAGCTTTAATCGCTCACAATCTAGCCTTGGACATACATATATACATAAAAGACTGTTTCCTGTGGGAGTATATTATGTACAGATTGATAGACTAATTGCTAGATAGATAAAACAGAGTTAGAGTAAAACAGTATTAGAAAGTTAAAATCTTAATGTTACATATGAAGCTTTCCTTTGACAGTATTTTTTTTTTAAATCATCTCAGATTTATTCTATTCCTTTTGTAAGTGTATATTGGAAATAAAAATTAATTTAGCTCTGTTATTTTTAATATAAAGAGGGAAAATTATTGCTTTGCTGTTGAATGGTGAGGGTTTTTTTTATTTCCTGTCAACTATAAAATTAAATGCATGTTTATGCAGAATAGTCCAGCACAGTTGTATATTCCTATCACATAGCCCCATGAACTAGAAAGGGTTTCTAATGTTCTCTCTTGAAGGAAGGGTCTTAAATTAGACCTCAGCATTTCCTACTTGGAAGTTTGGCTCTTGCAATGCCCGAATATTTATTTATTTATTTATTACACTCTAGCTTGCAGATACTTTTTGAGACAAACCCACTCAAGAGCTTAAAATGTTCCAAGAGAGGTGGGAAGACAAAGCCTGCAGACACGGCAAAAGAAAGAACAGGAATTCTCAAAAATTTACGTTGACTTCAGCACTCAAACCAGGATTTTATTAGGTATCTATAAATGGATTTTAAGTAGGATTTTCCCATGTTTTCTCCCAAAGCTGATTTAAAATCTAATATTATTAGATTGGTCACAGCCTTCATATTTTAACTGTCAAACCCAAAGCCTGAAAGGTGATTCATTCAAAGCTTGCTAAAATATTTGCTCAGCAGCACAATAGTGTGTGATGGAAAATAAACTCCTCTAGAGCATCTCACCCTATCAGCCATGGCCTGCAGCAGGAAAAGAATGAGGGAAGGTCAGTCAATTATGTGTGGTAATCACCGTAAGCATATTATCTGAGACACAGATGTCTTCCCTGACCCCACACGACATAGCTATTAACCCCACAGTAGTATAAAAATGGGGAGGAGGAGGAGCTGGTCCCCTAGGTAAACCAGACCTTTTCAGTCAAGGCTTGTCCAGCAGCTGGGCGAAGTTGCGGCGGCGAGGGCGCTGTCGTGGGGAGCCGGCCCTGTGCGCGGCGGGCGCGTCTCCTCTTCGGGGACCTTTCTATAGACCTAGTCATGTGAGATAAATAGTTGCATCATTGGAAAAATGAGACTGGCAAATTGACTCGTGAGGTATTTGGGGAGCGTGAACAGCCCTGGAATGCCGGGCGCTGCTCGTGTTTTTACGGGAACAACTTTTGTGTTCCTGAGTGCACTTACATAGTTGATGTATTAGTGCTGATAAAGTATAATACCACTGTCATGCAATCGTCTAATGCTTCTAGAAAACAGAGATTATTTTCTCATTACATTGAGTAATGTGCTGATTACCACATACGGCTCCTTTTGAGTTCAAGTTCCTTCTATATTTACTTCAGAAAAATGATGGGCTGTTTATTCAAGTGAAAGGGATTTTTTCAGTGCAATTGTTCAAACACATCAAGTAAGCAAAGCAGATTTTTAAAATGGCTATTTAAGCTGTTGAAGTTGAAGGCTCATTTAAAAGTTTGCATGTAAAATTTGGTTGCTGTGTGGGAAACACGCATTAGTAAGAGATGCAGTATCCCTCACCAGCTCTAAGCTTTCTAACACTGAGCATTAACCCTGAAAGTAGGTCTGTTTATTTCTTGTAGTCTTTGGAAAATCTTTTCTTTAGGTGATGCTTTGTTACCTTTTGGGAGGCCATTTTGTATTTTTCTACCAAAAAGATGAATGACCATTAAGCGATGTAAGCTATTGCGGTGCTGCACAACTACAGCGCAAAAGAGTCCATGACTGACCAGATTTGTGGTTTTTCTTGTTTTTAAATAATTGATTGTAATGGCATTCCAGTCTTGTGGCATCCTTGTAACTGAGATCAGACTGAGCCCAGTGAATACCAGAGCATGAAGGGAACACTTTGCTTGTCAGATTTGCCACAGAATATAGCAGAGGAATCCGTGGGTTTCCTTTCTGATGAAAACAATTATTAAAAGATATTCTCTTTGATACTGTCTCCTTTCCCAGGGTTAATCACTGTGTGAGTGAACATTTGCATGCATTGCTGAGCTACAAGTTACAGACAAGGAAAGTGTTGGGTTGAGAACTTGGATAAGCCTGACCACCGGACTCCCAGGTATTAGAGATAGGGGATTTTGACATGATGCAGCGTGAGCACAGGTTGCCTCTGCCACTGACCTCAGGAATGACCTGAAAGTGGATGAAAAGGACGGTGGAGATGACTCACTAGGATAGCTGGGCTGAAGGGGGTGTTGCAGGTTCCCATCACAGCCACTGCTGACCAAATTCAGCTGGAGTCCAAAGAAGAGATTTGGGCTATCTTCCCCATGAGTAAATCCCCTGTGGGAGTCTCTGCTGTGTGGAAAGATACCATTTTGGCTTCCTCCTATTATTGTGGTCAGTCTTGAATTTTGGTCCTCTTGTATTCCCTTATTAAACTTCCATCTTATTGTCATTTTAGTCCTATGTCTAAATGTTGCTAAGTAACCTTCTGTGTCAAATACTTTTTTCTGCCAGGAAAGAATCTTGCATCAGTCACCTGTTGTGACTGCCAGATTAGATACCATAATGTGCTCAACATGGGACTGCGCTTTACTTCTATCTGGAAACTGCAGCTGATACAGGATTTGGCAGACTACTTGCTAAGCAGCATCTTTTCCTTGAGCATATTAAAGCAGCCCTGAAGAACTTGTACAGTTTGTTCACTGGTCCCTGGGCTGATTTTTAAATGTTGGAGATTTAGGGGGTTTTTTTTATTTTACCTTTTAGCTCTAAATCCTACCTGTTTGAGTGAGCAACTCTGCTGAAGAACAGATTGCTCCATTTACAAACAGTAAAACCTGTAAGTTAAGACCTTACCTCTGAAAGAGAGCAAGCAGTGCATACCTGGACCTTTAGCAAGCTGTGGTTTCTACAAGGCTCTTTTATCATGTTTTCTGTGGGGCCAAATAAAAGCTAAATTCTGATGATCACTTGTGTAAGTAGAAATCAGGAGTAATGCTATTTAAATAATATGTAATTAGGCTAGAGTGAATGAGAATGGAACTTGGTCCCAATTGATTATATATTTCAGGTCAGCTGAAATAATGGAACAGCCTTTTCTGTCTCAGCTTAATGCAGTGGTTCTGAAGAGTTCATCACCTGCTCTTGGCTCTCTTTCCTATTTCCAGCTGATAAAATCATCTTTAATGTGTTTCCTAATATTACTTTTCCATGTAAGCACTGGTTATAGTTCTATGTGACAGCAATGGGAGGGGAGGGGGGAGCAGGCAATAATTTCACTGACACAGAAATTACTTTAAAAATGCATTAATGTGTCTTAAGTATAACTGACATACTTTGAAATATATATTGCATATAGCAAAATTAAATTTTACTAACCAAAACCAGAGGTAGGCAGAACTTCCGTAGCATCATTCCTGGATACGCATTAAATAGTAGTGATGGTTTGCATCCATATATTTGTAAAATATCATCAAATTTCACATGTAGAAGTCACATGTCTTATTCAGTCATGTTTTGTCAGTTAACCTTTTTCTTATGTGATAGTTTATTTTTATAGAGGAAATATTTGATAAAACCAGTAGTAATTTTAAATACATAATTTACCATGTTAATATTTGTCACTTATCACAAGTTCTTCAGTTCCTCCTTGTTAATATTCTGTTAACCTTATATATTACAGCAAAAACAAAGCATTTTCCATAAAGCTGTGGGAAGTCAGAATTTAAATGAGCTTTTCTTCTCTACATTTTGTCCTAATTATAAATAATCATGGCTGGCAAAATAATTAAAAAAAAAAAAATCTTGCACTACAGTTTTATCATTTGCCTAAAACCCTCTCCTGAATTATGAGAACAATCTGAGAATTGTTGAGTTTTATTCATCCAAGGAAACCTATAGCTGTTTTGGATGCCAAGGAGCCCAAAAGTACTGATTTCTCCATGGTACAGAAGGAAAACAGATCTCTATATACTTGATAAGTATACTGATTGCAGGGAAACTAATCACTCACATGTGATGACATAAGCATGAGAAACTGCACATATGAATTGCATTTGGTACACATTTGACCACTTCACCTGCACACTGCAAACCACTCCATCTGCAGCATTGTTAGCCTTGCTGAGAAGTTTTAAATAGCTGCAGCTGAAAATACGATATGAAACATGGTGTCCTGTCACTCTCACCCATTGCACTAGTTTGAAGGGCAACATAAAGACAGGTCAAGTCTGGCCCAAGCGCAGATAAGCTGCTTCTTCACCTGCCTTTTTTTTAAATGTAATTTGGGCTTCCAAATCATTTACTTGCTTTTAAAAAGACTGATGGAGCTCTATGTGTCAAGAGATGCAAAAAAAGTTATTTTCCATAAATGCTACAGTATGGTGATGAAAAGGTTTTATGCAGATTACAGAGCTGTTTGCATGAAGTTTCCAAACACCAGAGAGGAGGGAACTTTCGTATGTAGTTTTTTGTATTGGATCCTGCAGGAGATATAAAACATTTTATAGGTGAGATGTATCAAACCAAACCCAGAGTTGTGTTGGCTATACCTACAGTGTAAGCAGGAGTTTGTTTCTGCAAACTGATGTTTACGATTTTATGAAAGGGCTGGGAACCTTTGGGAAATGCATGGATAATTACTAAACACAGAGATCTGTATTTAGACAAGGTTAAATATAGGTGTAAACTCAAAAATATGTCTTTGCACCAACCCAAATTTTCTCTATATTAAATATTTCTGCCTGCATCTGTCAAATTATTTGAGTCAAAATGTATTTTCAGTATGCCTTTAAGGTAAAGGGTAAAAGGGTTAAGTTGCTGTCATACCAGCTATGTGCTGCCCCTTCCATTTTTATGAGAACATCTCACCTCTGTTCTTGTCTACAAACATCTATCTTAGGAAGAAAAGTATGGCTTGGGTATAAGAACTAGGAGTAATTTTTTACCTCCTACTGATCTGTAATCAAGCATAGTAAGTACAAACACTTGGTCCAAACCACTGGTGACATTTAATAAGATTCTGATTTTAAGTCAGACTCAAAGTACCCAATTTTTTTTTCTGTGAAAGTATTGTTCCACTGTTAGTGAATAGCGCATTTCAAATGAAGTGGATACAAAGTGTACTTCACTCTAAAAAAAAAAAAAGTCAGGTTTTTGACGTGGTTCATTTGGGTTTTAAGGAACATATTGACAGAAGAAATTGTACTGTTGTTCTGTCTGGTAAGAAGTAGGGACTGGAGTACCTCCAGTTAATAACTGACCTCAGAGATTTCAGGTAATTTTCTTTGCCTGCTAAAAGTTAGGCAGAAACAATGAACTGGGAAAAATCAAGTTCTAACACAATATGAGATAAGAAAAACAAAATACTTCCAGGACTGTTCAGTGCTCAGTGATGGCAGAGGCTGTTTACTGCTTTTGAAGAGGTCTCCAGTATTAGTTACTGAAAGTCTGAAAGAGAAAGCTTAGAAAAAGGAATTGTGGTTTTGCTCTCCTGTTTCCTGTCTGACGCTGTCCAAGAAACAGTGAATTGGATGCCAGTCCTGCAAGCTCCTGAGTGAAGCTAAGAAGTGTACAGAGAGACTGGCTTTGGACTTTGATTTAGGGTCCAAACTGTCAAGGTACTGAGCATTTTGTGGAAGATCCCCAATAATTTTTACTGACCTCTGTTGTACTCAGAATCTTGCAGAATACTGCTCCCGGCGCTCTGAGTGACTTAATCCTCTTCATCACAAATGTTGCTTGTTGCTGTCATCTAGGCCTGTTTAAATCCATCGTGTCATGTTTTTTTGCACTGGTGTTGCACATGTGCTGGGCTTAATATACTGTAGGGTACGGGTGCCAACGCTGTGCTCGTGCAAGTTAGCTTATTGGCCATCTTGTTGTCCTGTTATGGATTCTCACCTTGTCCTGCTCAATCACTGCATCCTTGGGTGTTACTTTACCTCCCCACTACCTTCTCCTCTCATTCCCCTTCCTTGCCCCCAGCTGCATCAGCTGTTCCTCTCCACCAGGCATTCAGACCCCGACCTCAGTCTTTCCACGTTTCTCTTCCAGATCCTTTGCACATACTGCAAGAAGAGTGTCACTGACGCTCACAATTTCCATGCACATCCTTTCCTGATATTTGTCTTGTACATCCAATCACATATGCAGATGCAACTTGTGCAACTGCTCTCTCCTCTATGGATGCTTTTCCTTCTCCATTGCTGTAGACTAACTCAGCTGCAAAGGCGTGCAGCAAAACAGCTGGCTGGCTTTTTTCTCCTCTGCCTTTAGCAAACACTGGATCAACTCTCCTAATCCCTACAAAGGTTACATCCTTTACCCTTTTCCCACAAAGCACTGCTCCTTTCTGACCTCTCACTTTCTACATTCCCCTCTATGACAAGCACCTCATCTTGTTAACAGCTTTAAGCAAAAATAGTCTTTCTGCCTTGAGGAAAAAAAAAACCAAACCAAACCTAGAGAAAAAAATGCAGTGAGCTCTGTTTGAAATATTTTTATGCTAGAAAATTGCAAATTTACTTTTCCATTCCTGGCATATTTCCTTCAGTCATTGCCACATTTCAGCTTATCTGCCTGTCATGTCTTTTGAAGATGCATTATCTTCAGCTTTGATTTAGCATGGCCAAAACTGAGCTCTTCTCCTTCTCTTCTGTACTCTGACTCTACTTTGACTCCTGTTCTTGGTTACGCTGACCAACATTATTGTCATTCCTGTGATCTTAGACCTTTTAACCTGCCATTTTGTCCGTCCAAGACAGTGGCCAAACCCATCTTTCTTTTGGTAGTAAAACAAGTAAACCTCTCATCTAAACCTTTGTAGTCTCTTGCACCTCTTTCTTTGTGGTCTTTCTTGCTCTTAAACATACATCATCTCTCTTTGATACACCCACAAAACCAGCCCTAGTCATGCTCATTACTCCAAATACTAAGTCCTGAGTCCAGAAGAGTTGATCCTCTTTTATGCCTTCCCATTGCTCTCACCTTCAGGTCTACCAAGCAGCAGCCTTGCCTCCTAGCTGTCATCAGCCTGCACCTTGTTCCTGGTTATTAACTTGTATGAACATCACCATTTCTTTTCAACACAAGTAACCCCCAATGGGCTCATTTGTAAGGCGCTGTCATTCTTCAGCCATTTCTTCAAAAGCTACACCTGCTGCTGCAATGACTGGTGAAAACACCCTGGGGTCATGGTTGGCACATAAGGTTTTAATACTGTTAGGAGAAGGGAGAGGGGCAGGAAAGTATGCAGATGCCTACAAATGAGAGTGGGTATACATCTTTTTGATTTTATAGTTTTTGTTTTCCAACTTCTGTGTATTGCCTGAATTATTTGACTATAAGCTCTCTGGGGCAGGGATGCTCTGCCTTGAGCTGTATGCAGCACTACCTCTGTGGGCTCCTAATCCCAGCTGAAGCCTCTGTGTGTCACTGCAGCAACCTCACTAGCTCATACCCCTGTTCACAGTGGTGTGCATTCTGGAAATCCTCTGTGTTTGCATCCATAGTCCTCACCCTCTTTCACATACTTAATGACATATCTTTCTCAAGCAAGCACAAGATGAGGGGCTCCATTAAATGCATCAACCTGCAAAAGGCTTATGTTTAAGATTTATATGTCACATGTTCTGTGGAACTTTCACAGCCGTGATGTTTATCTTAATTAGTGATATATTTTTCCTCAGGAAAACAAGAGCTCCAGGGCAGAGACAGGCTCTGGCAGCTGTAAGGAATGATTACTTTCCAGTTTGGCTAATGATATAATCCACTGTGGTTGCAAGTCTTGCTTTCCTCTTTAGATGATGTCAACATTTCCATGAGCTACATGTGTTGTATTCTTAAGTGGTACTTAGAAATATGTGTTCTGTAATCTCCTCTTATGCCTGACACTTTACACATGTGTTTATCTACAAGGAGTGGTGACATTAGCTTGCTAATTTTGCCAGTGTACTGTACCAGTGAGGGTGTGAGAGACTCAGAAGGATATTTAAACTGGCAAAGAGAGAATTATTGACATTAGCTATGAGTACTTTGTAAGACTCTGTTTTGGAATGTCATTTGTTAGAAAATCTTTGCTGCTGAAAGTCATCCATCATTCCCAGATGGACCTGCAAGCCTTACAGAAACCTCTCTTCCCAAATCCCACTCATTGCCAGTGGCCAAAACTACTTGCCTATTGACGTTCGCAAATTAGATATACAGATATTATTCCCTGATTAGAAGTGGAGTTTGCAAATGGTATGATAAGATATGGTTTTCTTGGCTGCTGAATGGACTTCAGTGGTGAAAAAAATGCTCATTTGTCAGAACTCCACCTACATGCCCCTGTGTATCCATGGAACTCAGGTTTTCTTTATTAGGTAGACTGTATGTACAATATTCACATGGTGAAGATCCTCAGCAAGAGCTCATACTGCCCATGTAAGTGTTTTTTTAAAGAATCAAGTTCTTACCTCTCAAAATTACATTCATATGGCATTGTTCAATATGTATGGCTGACTAGTATAGAAAGCAGCAACAATAGGGTACAATGCACTAATTTTATCCCACTCTGACTTTGAAAATATAATCGGTACTTATAAAAATTGTAAATACTACAGAATCATGCTAGTAGGATTATTCTAAAATGGAAGTGCTAATACATCAAGCAAAATAGCTTTGCTAGTCCTAACTGGCTCCTATTATCACCATTACCAGAGAAGATATACCTCCAGCAACAAAAATGTTCTGGAGCACAAATGAATATATGCAAGAGAGCCAAGATTTAAGGAGGTGTTTCTTTTTATCTTACAACAAACTTTGTTCTTTTCAGTGACACAGAGTAATAAGTGCAAGCTGTTACGTCCAGTGGCCAAGTCTCATCTAGCTAATGAAATGGTAGCCTGATAAAATGCACATAACTACCCATTTTGGCAGTACACTATTCCTCTCTGCATTAGGCAACAAAATGCAATCACTCTTGATGCATTATGTATTTATAATATTACCTATAAATGCCTATTGTAAACAAGTTGTTAGATTAACAAGCACAGCTTATAAAGTATCATTATAAAGTAACCATTCAATCAATCACTCAATCAGAATCATCACAGGGCTTTTTTTTCCATATGAAAGACAATGCCTGAACTGAGGGTTTTTTGACTCAGGTTAAGCTATAGAATCTATTTTTGTGTATCACTGTTCTGAATGTTAAATTGCCTATTGTGAGAAACTGCAACAAGAACAGCATAATGATTTGGACACGTTTGGGGGGAGAAAGGGCTACACAGCAATGTTTGATTTTGACTGAGTTGAAGATGGCATAAACGCCATTGCCCAGTCGCCAGTGACAGTCTTGATCATTTCTATCATGTCCTCTTTCATGAAGTTTTCAGCAGGTATATTTCGGACTGCTGCAGCCTGCTCCTGCTGGCCTGAAAGTTGTGCACCCTCCATGCGCTGAAGGTGTTGTGTCAGCACTGTGTCAGAGCATCCGAAGCCAGAACCTCACCTCGGGAGTCCCATCAAATGTAATTGCACACAGCCAAAGCTTCCTGGACTCTGCAGGGATTCATGTCATCCTCATCAAGATGACACTGTGTCGACTTTGGGACTGTCACAGCAGCACTTGTAGGAGCATAGCTGCCACACGAGGAAAACGAAGGAAAAAGATAACATGCCCTCTATGTACCTTGAGGAGGGCATCTTTGCAAATCAAAGCAAGTGAACACAGACCTCACTTCCCTTTCATAGCCTGGTAGACATCAGGTCAGCAAGACGGTGGTAGCTAGCCTCTCACTGCCTCGTGAAATAACACTCCGCTTAAGCCTGACACGTTAGCACAGCAGCAACGGATCTTAATGTCTCTTTATTCCCAGCGAACAAAAGGGCTAAATCTAGACATTGACCCTTCTATAGACACCTTCTGAAGTGCAATTTAGTAAGTTTGTAAGTTGTCTGGGTTGACAGACTTACTTAGTTAAATACAGATAGGGTTTATGAAACGTGCCCTAGTCCTGGCAAGATCTTCTTCATACTCATGGAAAGAACAGTAGCAGTGAAAGTGGTGATAGAAGAATGTAAGAACCCATTCATTAGCAAGGTGGGTAAGATGAGACAACTGAAATGATTACGTAGAGAAATGCAGACAGCTTCAGAGCTTTTTATATTCTGCCATGCAAGTAAGAGTATCAAGTAAGAATGAAAGTTCTCAATTCACGTAGTTGAGTTCAAGAACTTTGGTTACTGATAGAAAATGATCTAGCATTTATTATGGAACATGGTTGGAACTGCATAACTGAGATGTTTAGGTGAGATGGAAGGATTTGTTTTGGTGTAATTAATACAACCTAACAGTGCAGTGTGCATGAGAGGGTTCTACTGGCATTAATGGGTAGCTTAAGTCTTTGGCTTTCATCTCATTTAAAATGGAGCTGGTTACCAGCTCAAAAAACAATCTGCTAGAAGATGCTGATTAAGTAGGTAAGTCCTGGAATAGTACTAGAGTAAGACATATCTGCCAGACAGCATCTGTTTTGATGGTTCGTGCTCAGTTTTTAATAGAACACCAAGTCGTCCAAAACGCCTTGAGGTAAAATAAATTGTTGCCAGCAGCCTGCTCTCTCACTGGTTTAGTACATCTTAATAACAATCTTTTGTCCTCAGCTGCAAGGTGATTCCTAAACATGTCTTCCAAGGTTTTGTTTACAAAATGACAATCAGTAATTTATACAATAAGTGTTTACACTACTTACAACAATAGGGATCACTGGTGATAGAATTACTGTGTGGAAACTAACCAGTTATATCATAAAGGCACAATTTGTTGAATAGGCAAAATAAAGTGTCTATGCCCTCTGCAAAATCCTGATGACTGGATTTATTTGGGTTGGTGGACATCTGGTTAATCCTAGCTGTCTTCACTTGGCTGCTGATGTGAATTCCTCACATTGTGAGGAAATTTCTTGTTAGCTGTTAGCTAAAACCAATGAGATTTGACTGAGCTCTCCATACGCATGGAAGGCAGCCAGGATGTTGTTTGGAGAACACATGCGAGGTGCTTCCTGAGCACTTCTCAGCTGTTGTCTTTTCCTGATGCTCTGCATACAGGCAAAAACTCTATGCCATAACTGATAGGGTAGATTCATGCCTTTCTAGGTGGAGAAGACTGCCCAGTCTTTTCACTTTGATACAGGCTCTTCAAATAGCTGTCTGCTGATTGCTTTAAAAGACAGGTATTTGGTGCCTATTCTTAGTAGTAAGTCACTAGTACTAGAAATATCTGTCTGTCTACTTTGGGGCTGGAATGTGAAAGGAGGAGTGTTGAAAGTGAGCAGAACATCTCAAACACTGATTCCTCAGTATTCCCTGAATTTTGTCTTTCAGGACAGTGACCTGGATGTAGCCTAAGCAGGGTGTTTCCCTGTGCATCCATCTCCCCTGTACTGATGAAGATCCACTGGAATACAGTTAGATCTCACAGGTGTTTTCATTACTAAGGGTCATGAGGTATTGCTGAGTGGAGGTGTATGGAATTGCATTTCTTGCTCTTCGACATATAACAAAAGGTAATCTTGGATAAATAACTTCCCTTTCTTGAGATATTTTACATGTGTGGGATAGCAAAGGTTCTATGTTTGTTCAAAATCTGTGTAAGCCCATTAGAAAAAGAAAAATGAAGTGAAAAGGTTTCAATGTGCTGATCAATCTTTATCATATGACTATACTTCAGGTATCCAAAGAATGTGGCTGAAGATCTCTTCACAGCCTAAAAAAGTCTGGATTAGAGATGAGTCATTCTGATAAATCTGATGTAACAACCATAAATCAGGGGAAGCAATTGGAAGGGCTGACTGCTGTTATATCATTCCACTTGACTGAGTGCATTTGTTTGTTTATTACTCACATTTGCAAGATGCAAGGACCCCACTGGGTTGAAAATGTGAAATATTTTTCTGTCATTCAATAAAAAATCTCTAGCAACATTTGCTTTAAAATGTTACTGATAGCTGGGTTTGGAGTTTAGAAATTTACTAGTACAACTATTTTCTAAGCAATATTACTAGAGATCTCTGCAAAATATGGAGTCAAGATTGACAGTCTGATGGAATCTATCCTATTTATTTTCTTAACTATCACAAACACTTGCTAAATCTGTACTTGCTACTTATTACCTTGGTTAATGTTAGTGAAACACTAGTATCTATTACATGCTCCAGGAAAGAAGCATGTGTAAATATACTCTGGTTACATTTGATAACCAGGAGTCCTCAGGGACAAAATCTGCACAGAAATCCTAAATTTCAAATCAGGATTTGGGATTTTTTGTTCCAGTTCACTTACGGCCTTTAAATAAGTGCTCTCCAGACCATGTGTAATAGCCATTAGCCCATAAGTGATTGAATGTTTAAAACCTATAAGGATTTGAAAACACTCAACACCTTTTATAGCGTGCTCAGCCCTTAGCTGAATCAGATTACTGAAGTAGGAAAAGGCATGTCTTCTTTATTTCATGGTTCTTTGGGAATATCGCTTTCCCCAGAAATCTCATTGCAGTTTACCAAAACTGGGGATGGAGGCAGGTAATTCAATAACTTAAATTAAGAAGTATTTGATCTATTCTGTCCTTTCAAGACACACATTTTTCTCTGGTGTAAAAGAAAAAGCTGTATAGCCAACCTAGATAAATGTTGAGTCTTTAAGGTTTTTCTGAGCACCCTCTGCCAAGAACTGGCTGTGAGAGGTGCTCAGCACATGCCAAGATCACATCTCATATTTATAGAAAAAAAGACGGTACTTAAGAAATGACACGCATGTACATGAAATGTAACAAGTTGCCAATTTGCAGTGTAGTTAATTTGCACATAAATACATGAAATGAAAAAAAAAACTTGACAGAGATATATCATTTTTGTAGAGCAAAATAAATAATTTTATGCACAGCAGACTGTTAATATGAGCAATTATATCTCACTTACTGGGCTTATAAATACATACATACATATATATATGTGAAGAAAAGTCCTTGTAAATATCCATTGTGTTATCTTGGAATTATTGGCCAGGCAGAAGGTTACAGTAGAACACAAAATCATCTTCTTGTCTGAATTACTGTCACCATGGAACAAATTGGAAAAAAAATTATTTTGTGTCAACCAGTCGCACCCCACTGCACACACAGATGTCTCCTAAAGCCATCAAGATAGTATCTGAGCATGTAATCATAGCTGGAACAGTAAGGAATCCTCTTTTTCTGCAACAACCAAACAGCACATTGAGCCCACAAAGACATGACCAACATTGTCACTCTCAGCAAAAGTTAGAAACAAGATTTCTGCCTTTTGGCCTTTGAGATATCTTTTTTTTCAAATGTGCAGGCAAGAAATTTTGGAGATGACCGTAGCATACTAAATAACTTGCATAGCTAAGGTTAAAACTGCAAACTTTGCAGGTCACTAGAAATTCCTAAACAGAAACAAAGTAAACTTACATTATGTTTAAGTATTTCTAGGTCTATATAACTGTTTGTCCTCTGTTTTTTTTCCCAAATCTTCTTCCTATGCTGAGGATTCTGGATTTAATCATTCTTAATGTATTTACCATACTAAAAAGATTTAATTACTTCAACCAAGTTATCTGACTATATTTATTTTATTCAGAATTCACTGTATAATTCTTGTATAAAGATATCGGCTGTGTAACTTCTGTTTCTAATAGGAAAGCTCTGTTTCAAGGAAAGCAAAGTAACTTTCTTTTAAAGGCCTTATCTTGCAAGATACTGAATGCCCCAAGCACCATATAATCTGCAATGGGTGCTCAGTGCCACACAGAAAGTGCACAGTTCTTGACAGCATCCTTGGTTCAAGGCTGAGTGAAATCAAAAGGAAAGAGCTCCCAGTGACTTCACTGAGCTTTGAATTGGACACAGGCTCCTTGCGGGTGATCCAACAAGGTAATGTGAACCACCAAAAGTATAAGCCCTTACTGTAGCTGCAGTTTCTCAGATGGAGAAAGTAACCAAAGAGTGATCTTCAGTCATAAGGAATATCACTTTGGGTCAGTTTTGGTATTTTCAGTGACCTCCAAAGCTCTTAATTTTAATGTCAATTACCCATCAGAGTATACTCGGAAAATGATGGTAAAGTGCGAAATACTCATTTTCCATCACTTTTAATGCTCAGAGTTAAATATATGCTCTAGTGATGTCTGGAAAAGAGGTAGCTTAAAAACTAGTCTGGACTGCTCAAAAACCCTTGATATTGCCTTCTTACTTGCACCAAATGCTGATCCTGAGGCACGGCAAGAAACTGTGCTCTCCAAACTGATTGGGAGTGGCGGTGGTGTTTGAGAGGCGCTGGTGTGCTGGCAGGGTATTTGTTTGTCTGCACCTTGTTAATATTTATTGTAGAAAGCTCTGTAAAGAAATACCATAACGTGAAATGACAAGAAGGCTTTGACAAGGAATATTTATTTATTTACCCATCCATCAGCAGCTTTCTGTTACCCCAAAGCACCAAAGCTACTATACATTTTGGTTTGGGAATTATTTTTTTTTAATTGAAGAAATTTGTCAGTTTGGTCAATTTTGTTGGGGAAAAAAAAAACCAAACACAGCTAGGAGATATAAATATGCCTCTGGTTTCACCATATTTTCTTGCTTATAGATCTAACTTTACATTAAAGTGCTGTAGTTTAGTTCTTCTGCTTTTAAAGGTAAGCTGAACATATTCTCCATTGCAAGAAGTCTATGGGTACTTACTTCTGACCATAGAACAAATAAATTAATTTGTTTTCTAAATGGTCATTTTCCAGAAAGCACATTAAAGTGCAATTTATCCAGTTTACAAAAACACTATATCATTTCTGTGTCTAGCATTATGTTCATGGACAGATGACTCTTCTACAACAGAATATAGTATTTACTGTACAGGCAACGGATTTTCTACACTGCCTAGCTACCAGTAACTAAGAAAGAAGATGAACCGTGAACGATTCCAATGGATCCTAGTCTATTAGTACACTGCAATTTTCTTTCAGAATAAACTGGCTGGAAGCACAGGGAAAGAGCATTACATTGTTGATTTGAGTGACCTCTGGCAGCCCAGGATCTGGGCCTTATCTTTTCTGGGCATTTATGAAGCTGAATGAATTATTTGCCACTTCTATTTAAATATGATTCTTGCTAAACTGATTCAGGGCCAGATTTTCAAAACCTCGTTGCTACGAACATTGCTGTCTAGCCAAAGGGAGAGGGGAAAGTAGCTCCACTGGCTCGGGGACAATACAGGAATCAGAGTAGTTTGACTGTTTTGATGCACGTGTTGTATTTCTAGTAACAAAATGACCCACTAACAAAAGCAATTGCCTGCAGTGGTCCACTACAACCTACCACTAGTGTCGGAATTATTTTGCCATTACCATAGACAGAAACAAGTGTGACTTAACTCTTACACCAAGGCATAGTCTAGATTCACAGCAACCTTAGTATGCTGAATGTAGCATCATATAGACCAAAATTAGTCTTTGATGCAACTCCTGATACAGCCAAGTGGCTATAATTTCTAGCCTCTGCCTACAAATTAGCACTTCCAACTACTTCTGAGACTAGTAGACCACAGCAGTGGAGACACTATGCATCCAAACATTGCTATTGTAGGCAGAGGTCCAAAGTCCATCTTCCTTCAAGGAACAGTTGCACAAAAATTTTCCTACTCCATTTGTACTGGTAAATTGCTTGGATTTGATCAGTGTATCTGAGTCATTAGTAACTGTTGTCTTGACTTTAATGGCTATAAGTGTTTTTAATTCCATACAAGGGAAAAATCAGTTGTGTGGTTTGATAAATTTTGGGATCCCTTCCTGCAAATATCGTGAAACAGAACATTGTAGATCAAAGAAAGGAAGCCACAGGATTATGCAAGATCCATAGTGGTGCCCATCCTCAGCTTTCCTAGCAATTTATTTCTGAGATGCTAGATACTTTGACATGTGCACTGGAAGGGACTCCCCCACATGTAGAGAGAAAGGTACCTTAGAAAGCTAGTGAATAATGCATAATTTTTAGAAGGACTGTATCTGCATTATGTCTTCATGAAAAATACTTTGGTTTTGCACAAGATTTTTTCTTTTGTTATACAATTTTTAATTCATTCTCATCATATTTTTTTGCCACAGTTACAAGGAATTGGACCAGGCTGGTTGGGCAAGATTGTGCAACCTTGTACAAAAGCAAAACTGAAGGTCATATGAAGTGGTACTACCAAAAGCAACTCACTGAGCAGTAGAGAGTCAGCAGTAATTTAATTAGCTGCTTATAGCAGTCATAGCATGAAAAGCCAGCTGTGTAACTGCAGTCTTCACAATTTCCAGCAGAAGCATAACACCAAAACACACCCAAATATATTCTTCAGGATTGTGAAGTCTGAGGGCATTTATTTGCCTTTAGTAACACAAATAGTAAACTGCACAGAGGATGGGCTAATGACCACATGCATTTGTTATATTACATACATTTGTGATGTTGGATTAAAATAAATAGAGATGTGGACATAATGTAGGCTTTTTGCTGTTGTAGTAATGGAAATAACAAAGTAACTTTGGACTTTCACCCCATGTGGAAGTGTTTTTGCAAGGTTTTTGAACATGTTCACCATAGTGAGGAGGTAGGAAAGCAAGTGATCAACATTGTACAAGCTGAGGCAGGACAGTAATATTCCTCATAGCAGGAGCAGAAATGGAGTCATGGAGGGGACAAGCACTGTGGCAGTGCCTCATGGCAATTCCTGGGCAGCCTGAAGTTCCTTCCCATCCTTGCTTCTTAACAGTACAACCTTAAGAGCCAAAGAGGATTGCTGTGGGGTGTGCTGCTATTGTGGGATATGTAACAACAACAAACATCTTCAAGAAGAGGGAGTTTAGGGTTTTTTTTCCCAAAAAAACCTACCAGATTGGTTTCCACTTATTGACAACAGCAGTCCTGTGTGAGCTCTGACCCAGGCCCAAACTGGCCTTGTGCTAAACATACAACTTACATGGTCTGCTCTTCTCCTTCGGATACTTCTCAGCGGTAAAAATAATATTGTCCCTCACAGCCCCACAGACACCATTGCGTACTGGGGAGCTGGAACTGTCACCACCGACCATGAGTGATTCATGAGTGTGCAGCTCATTTTTGGAACTAATTTATTATGTCATGGAAAGGAGATTTATTTTCCCCCCCCTTCCAGCCCCCACCTTCCCCAATCCTTGCTAATCTTGCTTTCTGGATAACAGGGGAAAAATGAGGAAGGTGTTTAGCAGTCTCAGTTGTCTCTGTGATTCAAATCACAGAATGAAGCCAGACAGCAAAACAAGTGCAGATCAGGCAAAGACTGCCTGCTCCACTTGTGCTTTCTCTGCAAGAATCAGTTTCAAATATTAGGTGGATTTTTTTTTTCTGTTGCAATTAACTAAGAAAAATATTTCAAAGCTGTATAATTAAAGGCCAGCATTTTATTAGGGTTTAAAATAGTCTTTATGAAATCTACTCCTGCCATTGGTAATTACAATGTACATCTTAATATACCTCTGCTAGGCCTGAGCTGGAGATAACAGTCCTGTGTGTATTGCATTTGGCCTGTGCATAGAAGGTAAAATCCTTTATCTTATCTCAATCTCCACACAACAACCAGCCTCTCTTCCAATTCAGCCCTAATCTTCTTAGTAAATAATACTGATATTTTTCACCATAACAAAAATGGAGCTGCCAGATTCAGACTGATAACACCTCTCATTTACACACCATTCTCTGTCAAAATCTGCCTGATTTTTCTTAATCTCTTTAACTCATCAAAAAATACTTTTTTACATTCAGCCATGGTAAGTTCCTTGCTACCAAATAATATTATTATAAATAAATCCGTTGACTACAGCTGTCTCTTTGGATAGATATTGGAACTCCTCTCTTTCCCGGCTTTTTTCCTTGAATGATGACAAATTATTGTTGTCCAATTTAATTTTGCTGTAAAGTTTAGTATTCTAACAAAATGACCTAAAAGGAGTGTTTAACTGAGAGCATGCCCAAAAAGCATCTTTTTTTTTTTCCACAGGATGTCATCTCAGTTCACTTCTCTTGAGAATGCTGTCTTTGCACTCCCATTCTTTCCTTTGCAATGGCTTATCTTTAAAACAAGGGAAATGATAACCTAACTCCTTGGATTTTTATAGCCTATTAATTATCTCTGTATGATTTCTTAAATTGCAAAAAAATACTGACAAGAGAATGGCAAGGAAAAAAAACTGGATAGCAGGATTTCTGCTTACAGTGATTGAATGGAAATAATATACTTAAATGTGACTGGCTTATTTCAGCGGCAACCTGCCCTCTGAGGGACACAGACATTTGGGGTGCCTGTCCTAAAATGGCAAAGCGTCCATGTAAGTAAACACTAGACTCAGTCATTTTACACCAAACCTGCTTTCATCCACTGCCATGCAACAGACTGAGGGATATGGCCTCAAGTTGCGGCAAGGGACATTTAGGTTAGATATTAGGAAAAATTTATTTACTGAGAGGGTTGTCAGACATTGGAATAGGCTGCCCGGGGAAGTGGTTGAGTCACCATCCCTGGAGGTATTCAAAAAGCAAGTAGGAGTAGACAGGGTACTCCAGAACATGGTTTAGTGGGCATGGATGATGGTTGGACTCGATGATCTTGAAGGTCTTTTCCAACCTAAATGATTCTATGATTCTATGATTCTACATATCACACCAGCAATTTTTATGTCGAACTTCCCATATCAGAGAAAACAATCTGAAAATCTATAGCAAAATATGGCCCAGAATTGCCAGGTGTTACAGCTGGAAGGAACAGGTATTTTCTTCTGTAGAGCCTGTGGACCTGAAACACTGTCCCCAGCTAGAATTCTGTAGGCTATCTTTAAAAGTATGGCAAAAGGGGTTTTGCTCCACACTTTATGGAGGGTTTTGTCAGGATCATTTTTACACCACACTTTCTTTCTTATTAAAGTTTGCAGAACTTTTTTCAGAAGCAAGGCTACAGATGTTTAGTACAAAGTAATAAGATCATATTTTGAGGCTTGAAACCTTGCTGACATGCTTCCAAAGTGCTAATCGGGCTCTTTTAATAGTGAATCACCTACAACATCACTATCCATGTCAGGATTATGGAAAAGATGAACCATACTGTTTAGATAATCTGCCATCTTTGTACCACTTGGAGAGGTAAGAGCTTGTAATATCAGTGAGTACAAAACTGACATCTTGTAAGGCTGGTGGGGAATGACACGTGTAGTTAGAATGAAATGTAAGGCATTGGCCTTCGCTAATAGATGACCACTGGCAGGGGTCCAAAACAGGTCCATGAGTGTTGTACGTTGGCACTGTATTTAGCCCACACATTAGGACTTTTTGCACACCCAGTGCTGTGTTGGCCCTCTGCTGCTGCTCTGCACAAGGAATAGAGAGCATAGCTGAGAAACAGGACAAATACATTGGGAACCAAAGGCAGGACATGATTACTGATGCTATTATTAATACTACAGCCTCAGCTACCACTACTGTTACTGTTGTTTCTGCTACTCACTCAATCACAAAGGTGTGCCAGAGTGCCACAGTTCCTTATCAGGAGGCACTATACGGAACTGGGACAAACAGAAGATCCCTGCCTGATGGGCTAACATTTAAGTCAAAATGTTATATACACTAATGGGACAAGTTCCCTGAAAGATGTACGTAGCTTCCTGTGGTCTGACCTATTGTCAGCACTGACTACTGATAATATCCATCACACAGGAGATACAAAAGACCAGAGTTTTGCTATATACTTGAAGAAGAAAGTTTCTGTCCTGAATATGAGTTAAGGTAGATGTTTTTTTTTCTAATGACAGCCTCCGTATTTATGTGTACCCCTGACAGCACACCTGTTGGTTTACTCTTTATTTTCCATATCATTTTGGTTAGCCCTCCTCTGCACCTGGTCCAGTTTTAATTTATCTTGCCTGAGACTGTGTAACAGGACTGTATCAGCACTTATGGTGAGGCCTCACCAGAGACTTTCATAATGGAGCTAGTCCTCCTTTATTGACTTAAAATACACATCCTGATGCATCGCTTGTGTGCCCTTTTTTACTGCAGTATCTCACTGGCTGCTCTCAGCTGTACTGTGACTGACAACTAACCTGGGGTATCCCTCTAGCTCAGTCTTTTCTAACTGAGTCCTAATTTTTGTTATTAGTTTCCAAATGCATTATCTTCATTTGGGGATAAGTGACTAGCTTCATTATCTTCAAAATACTGCTTCTCATCCCTTTCCTATTACACCTGTCCTTACTGTCATCCAGCCTTTTTCTGCATGATATCCTTCTCTCCTGTGTATTGATAGTGCCAACCTATGTAGTATCACCACATTCCTAACATTTGTGTCATGGTCTTAATTGAAATAAGAAGATCAGACCCCAGGCTGATCCATAAAGAATTCCACTGCTAACTGGTAACCCTCCCAATACTTTTCCTTTCAACACTATCTTTTGCTGTCGTTCCTTGAGACAGTCTTTTACCTATCTTTCAATTCCTCTACTAATCCCTATCTTCTCCAGCTTAACAAATAATTTCCCATGTGGCACCATACCATACGCTTTACTAAAGTCTAGATAGATGAGATCGACTCCATTTCCTTTGTCTAGAAAATCAGCTATCTTATCAAAGGAAGCTATTAAGTTAGTCTGCCTAGATCTCCCTTCTCTTATTATATTTCCTACTGCACTGTATCCAGTATTTCCTTCGCCTCCATGTCTTTATCTGTTCCTTCAAAACATGTTCTAAACCCCTGAGTACTTTAGAGGTTACGTTAATGAACCAATATTTGCCCAAATATTCTTTTTTTTTCCCTCTCTCTCATTTAGAATACTTTCTGTTCTCCAATCATATGTCACTATCTTTGCCTTTATTCTTCTAGGGTTTTTTCCTCCTTTTGGCTTGAAAGACAAACTTTCTCAAGTTTATAGTCCCTTTAACTTTCAAGAAATTCAAGGTCTAATTCTATTTCATCTCCAAGTTCATCATTCCACATGACCTTAGTAACCAATTGCGTTAGTTCATTAATGTTTGTTCTCTAGTAATAAGTAAAATATTAGTTGCAACCTTTTTCAAAGGTCTGTCATTTAATTGAAACTGCTTAACTCATTACCCATTTTTATCTTTCATAACCAGATTTTCCATTGGCCCGTAACGGTTTTGATGATGGGTGCTGGAGTCTTGTATTGAGATGGAGAGGTATTTTTTTGCTTCATCCTTCATAAGTGATATCAAGTGGATCCAGATAACTTCAGTTGAGAATACAAGAGCAGTGAGGGTCTGACTGAGAAGGAAAGGAAGCCTAGGATTGAGAGGGAATGTCTTGCTAAGAAAACTGAAGAAAAATTGAAGTTAGGGAGAACATTTTCAAGTTGATACTTACTTCATGCAATTTAAGATTTTATCCAAAGCAAGGCTTTGGATGTAATTTGCTGAACATCTGCTCTGGCGGACATTCATCTTTACAACATGCAAAAAGGAAGATACTATGCAATAGATGATGAAAATCAGGACTAAACCTGAGGTCTCAAATCACCTTACTTCTTTTTCTGACTTGAAAATTCCACATAAACTATCCTGGTTCAAATATATGTGTGACTATGTGCTCTTATCTCACTCAGCATTCACACATAGATTCTTTCCATTCAAATGTTTGTGGAAGGTTAGCAAAAGGGGAAAATAGACATCACTCCTTGTATAAGCATATGCTTACAAATATTTCTTCTTGTTTTAACTTTTTTTTTTCAGCTACTCTGTTTGCCTTGTTTTATTGATCTCCTACCCCCCAGTAAGCTGTTAATCAAAAACTATGAATCCCACTTCCCATCAGATGAGGAATGAGATTTAACTGGTATCCAGTCAGGGAGATACACTGCAAAAGTAAACTGATTGCAGCCCAGTGCACTCTATGCTTTTTTAAACTTCTCAGTATTGTCAAAATTAACTGTCCCATATCTGACATATGCCTGTTTCAATTGTGTGTGAGGAAGTATTCCCCCTTGTACAGCTAGTGAGCTGATTTATAGTTTTAGCAATTTGTATTTAACCCTTAACTTAAAAAAAATTAAAGCCCATTCACAGTACTGAGAGAAATGTGGGGGTTGAAAAGTTCATTTCCTAACCAATACTTAAGGACCAAATGCTGTTCCTGATTACACTGGCCCCGTAATTTTACAGGGACTTTGCCAGATGTCAAGGAAGTCATTTACAAGTGAGCACGCAGCTTTTGCATACACTTTCCAAACTTTCAAGTTTCTGCTGCCTTCCCGCTGATCAGAATGCATTCAAGTTCAAGTGGGATATGGAATTGTTATTTAAATCTTACAGTCAAATTAGACCCTAGAGACATGATTGCATAGCGTTATTGTCTCAGTCCCCATGAAGTTAAGTGTTCTCATATCAAATATGATGTGTTTCAGCTCACCACCTACCGCACAAGTATTCATCTCATTGTTAAAAAATATCAGGCAAAGTGGCATTTTATTTGTTTTTACATGTGTCAGTTATTTTTAGTGGTAATGCTAGTGTGACGCTACTGCCTTTTCCTGCGAGTCATGGGAACATGAAGCTCCTACCTAAAGTTCTCAGCCATGTTAATGATAAAAAAGCCTCCAGGCTTTTCTTAAACATCAGGATTGCATTTTTTGTTATGTCTTGCTTTTACAGAAGGATGTTTTTGCTGTGCGGTGCTGCTCTCAGGAGAAGTGGGCTTTCTGAATGCAAGTTTTGGTGGTGGCCTGAAGGCGCAATTGTTGACAAGAGAGCAGAGCTGCATCGCTGCGCTCTCAGCAGACAGGGAGCACCAACCCCACACTGGGAGGGCTTCTGCTGTCCAGAGAGGTCCGGGACAGAGGGACGTCTGTGAGTCAAGAGGAACAGGACTTCGCATCACCAATCAGCCAAAACAATTTTTAAGGAACTACCTTTTTGAGAAGTCATGGTTCCACTGAAACCAAATTGCACAGCAAACATTCAACTTGATTTCACCTGAATTTTCTTTTGAAAGAAAACCAAGGAGAAAATGTCAAAATAATCCATTTCAACATTGTTGGGGTTTCATTTTTCACTTGAAATGATTTTTCACTTTTCTATTATATTTTCTCTAATACAATAGATTTTATATTACAGCACAAGACAAACATTAACATCAAAATGCGATATTATGAATGACCTTGAGTGTTTTTTACATAGTTCTTTGTGAGAAATTTTGAAATATCCTTGTTTTATTTCTGGCACAGAATGAAACTCTTGTCACCAACTTCTTCCGCACAGCCTCAGAGTAAGTCTGCAGCTGATTTGGGAAGTAAAGATTGAATTTGCCTACTTGTCTCTCTGGCTAGCTCAGAAACACTTGCATTTCTGAAAATGGTTCCTTACATATTCTGTGATTTCTAAGAAGACCTCATCTATAGTCCTCTAAAGTCACCAGAAACATTTTCCCTGGCTGGACTTTGGGCTGCAGACACAAAACTTTTGTACACTTTAGTAGTGTTACTATCAGTATTTGTCCCTTTCTTTAGTAGGGTGATAGGTGATACGTGAGAGACTCTGGAAGACATTTGTAGGCAGGCATTACTGGAAGGTGAGGTGAGATGAGGGCCCTTCTGATCTTAACATTAATTACAAATAAAATCCAGACTTCCTAGTTACCCTGAGCTATTAAAGCAGTATACAGTTGTGACTGAAGAACTCCTTTTCCTTAACTTTTTTGCAGTGATTTAGCAAAGATGTATTTTGCATTAGTACTTTATAGTACACCTGTATAAATTATGCCGTTGGGTAGCCAATGTTTTTTAAAACAGCATAGCTGTCAATTGCTTGTGTAATGGCACATTTTGCGATACTATCAGATGACATATAACTTGTTAAATTACATTGAAAAAATATTGGAGAGAATTGCACTATAATTAAATGACAATAATAATGAGAACAATAATAGCTGATGCCATCAATTATGTAAGACTGAGTGTTTATTATATATTTTTCCAAAAAGCCTTGCCTATGGTTGGAAAGACATATCATTCAAAATCCTGCTGGTGCCTTTAACGTTTAGAAAGATGTTAACCTCTGAATTCACATCCAGATGTTTATGCCATGCCCGGAGGAGAACTTCTATATGCAAGAAGTTTGCTAAAGCTCTGTGAGGTTCTTTTAAAGTAATTTTATTAATCACTTAAATAGTGTGCATTTTTGTTTGCTCTTTTTGTTTGTTTTATATCTAGGTGATTAACAAGTTGTTTAAAAAATTCAGGCCTGATCAACTGATAAAATTGCATTCACTTCCATGTAAATGTTTTGTTGGCTATTGAATATTGTTCAATACTATTGTCTCTTGGTGAGGGCACATCTCTTCAACATGATCCAATTACTGCAGTTTTCAAACAGCAACACTATTGCTAACGCATATCTTTTCATCTGAAATATCAACAACTAGTTACTTTATCACTACAGCAAATATCTTCTGTTGCATTTTCAACAGACAGTCTGATTCTGCTTTCAGCTGCATCAGAGCAGCACCCCTAGGCATAGGGTCAGAAATGGACCCCCCATGTATGTGCTGCATGCGTGGCCAGGAAGCCATCCTTTGCAAATCTGTGCAAGTCCTTTGGAGGAGCCATCGAGTACGTGCACAGAGGAGATCACCTGATAAATTTTGGATTTCCATTTTCAACAGGAAATGATGTGAAATAAGAGGTAGGAAAAGAGTTTTATCCTCTTATGATTAAAGGGTAGGAAACAAAGTGTGGGAATGACTGGTAAATTTTCTAAATAGAATAATATTTCTCGTGAAGTCTCACAGAGGCTTATTTGTAAGTTATTACATATTTGTAAATTATTTAGAAAAGGGGTAGATACTAGGGTGGCAAAGCATGTTGTTGGTTCGAGATTTTCAGGAATATAAAAACAAACTGCATGTGAGGCCCTTCAGGAGGAGTTCATGATGCCAAGTGTCTGAGCAATAAAATGCTAAAGGAAAGTTGGTACTGAAAAATATAAAGTGATGTACATGGACTTCAAAACCAGTCCTGACTTCACATATAACATGATGATCATTCAGCTGCTTGGCAAACTCATGTGTACAAGCATCCTGAATACTGTGCAGTTTTGATCCCCCAGCTCACTGTCCTGGTTTTGCCTGGGATAGAGTTAACTTTATTCCTAGTAGCTGCTATAGTGCTACATTTTGGGTTCAGTATGAGAAGAATGTTGATAACATACCGATGTTTTCAGTTGTTGCTAAGTAGTGTTTAGACTAAGTTAAGGATTTTTCAGCTTCTCCTGCCCAGCCAGAAAGAAGGCTGGAGGGGCACAAGGAGTTGGGAGGGGACACAGCCAGGACAGCTGACCCAAACTGCCCAAAGGGGTATTCTGTACCATGTGACATCATGCCCAGTATATAAACTGGGGGGAGTGGGGCTGGGAGGGATCACTGCTCAGGAACTAACTGGGTGGCGTGCAATTGCATTGTGCATCACTTGTCTTGTATATTCCAATCCTTTTATTATTATTATTGTTGTCAGTTTATTATTGTTATTATTACCGTTATTAGTTTCTTCCTTTCTGTTCTATTACACTGTTCTTATCTCAACCCACGAGTTTTACTTTTTTTCCTATTTTCTCCCCCATCCCACTGGGTAAGGGGGGTAGTGAGTGAGCAGCTGCGTCGTGCTTAGTTGCTGGCTGGGGTTAAACCATGACACTCACCCATCCCCAGTCTCAGGGAAGAACAAAACTAAATACGGAGAGGAGAGGAGAGGAGAGGAGAGGAGAGGAGAGGAGAGGAGAGGAGAGGAGAGGAGAGGAGAGGAGAGGAGAGGAGAGGAGAGGAGAGGAGAGGAGAGGAGAGGAAAGAAGAGAAGAGAAGAGAAGAGAAGAGAAGAGAAGAGAAGAGAAGAGAAGAGAAGAGAAGAGAAGAGAAGAGAAGAGAAGAGAAGAGAAGAAGCAAGGGTGATTTAAGACTTGTGCTGGTGCAACTAGGAATAGATTGGGATTTCTCAGCCTAGGAGGAGATAACTAAGGGGGATGTGGTGGAAATCTTTAAAATCACAAATGGTGTGGAGCATGTTCATGGTTTTCCACAGTGCAACAGCTAAGGGGAACACATGAAATAATCAAATGGGAGTCCAAAGAAAGCAAAAGTACTCTTTTTCCTCTCAGTTCATAAACTGCTTTTTACTCATTGCTACAGCATATTGTGGATGTTCACATGGATTCAAAGACATTTGGACAAATTCATAGGCAGTCCATGAAAAGCTATTAAAACACAAAAGTACCACCTCTGGCTCAGAAGTCACTGAGTTGCAAGTTGCTCTAAGGTGAGAAAGCACATCAGGAAAGCAATGCCATCAGCTTGCACTGTGTGAACTGGGAGGTACCCACGCAACTTCAGGGAAAGTGCCAAGGGAACATCAGTCAGTTCGACGTCCATTAAACCTATTGATGAGCTTTGTACACATTCTTGTTAGCGTCGTCTTGCTGGAGCAGGTAGGAGAGAATAGGTCATTTCTGAACCAGGCCTCAGAAATTTAGCACAGCCAGTGTCCGATCTTAAATATTTTCTGGTTTGAAGAAGGTAAAATTGTACTAACCAAAACAAACATCAATGGGTGCAGCAGCTGCAGAGCTTCTCTGTTGTCCTTGCTCTGCACTGTCCCCGTTGCACAACTTACCAAGGCTGGTTTCTATGTCAGTAGGAGCAGCAGGACAGGAGGGTTCGATATATCCTAAGTCAAGTTCTCTGAAATGTAAGAAGCCATAAAATTTCAGAGTGAGAATTAAGAGACAAAAAACTAATTCTAAAGCTTGAAAAAAAAAAGAAGTTAGATAGGCTAATTGGAAAAATAGGATAAAATATTACAAGCAAATTTCTTCCATAGTGGTGCTATGCTTGAGCCTGTAGTATGATGATAGTGTGACGGGAAAGAGTTAACTGATAGACTTGCAGAATACATTTTCAGAGGAATAAATGATAATGTAAAGGTAAGGTGCTTCTTCTTTAGAGCTTTGGAAGTGGCAATAAAATGGCAGATGAAACTCAGTGTTGATCAGTATAGAGTGATACATGTGAGAAGAAACAGTCCTAACTTTATATATGCAATAAGGTAACTAGCACTGAACAGGCAGCTATTAAAAGAGGGAAAATGGTCTTTCTAATGGTAGTGCTTTTTTCAGATAAGAAATGTCCTTAGGTAACATTGTAAATGGAAATAAATTAAAACCTGACTATCCAAATGTTTTGCACTAGTAAAGAAAGAAAAAACAAGTAATTGCGTGTCAGGATGTTCACTCACCAGGTTACACAAGGAGCATGAGTTTATTTTGGAACCAGCCTGCTCTCTGCTTATTGTCTCCATCAGACATTACAAATATGCAAAATACTCCAGTTGGTGTTGTTTTTGAAGGATGGTTAAAGCAGATGGATGAACTGGTTTAGGTGAAAATAGAAACTGGTTCTAATCTGGTCCTTTTTTTTTTAAGTGCTCTCTGTCTGAACCTTTTTTTCTGAAGTTTAGTAAAATCTGAGATTCACAGGCTTCTGCTTTTCCTGTTTTTGACCAATAGAGGAAACAGAAACACCAAAATACTGTAAGATGTTATTTTTAAAATATTTCCACTCAGCCAACAAGGAGCTTCTGGAAATCTTGCAAGAAATCTAATCGTGTAGACTGTCTAATCCAAAAATGGTTGCACAAGTTTGTCCAGTCTTTCAGGTATTTATAGTTTCATCTAATGAGGATCAAAAATATAGAGCGAGTACTCTATTAGCGTGAAAAGTATTTTGCATGTGCAATTGCAGTTGCCTCTGAAGAGTTTAATTCCTTGATGGGAAATATGCAGTAACCTGAGCTGCAGCTGAGTGTGAAACGCCATGGGAGGAGGTGGGGGCTGAGTTGGCACACAGAATAGGAAGGCTTAGTGGAGAGAATTGTAACTGCAGCTAAGGGCACTCACTGCTTTCTGTTGGTTGACAAGGAGAATGGGAGATGGGCATGGGGTGGATGAATGATACGTGGAGCCTCAGTAAGAGCATTGAGAAACGGGCAGGTAGGAGCTAGAGAAACCAACAGCAGCAGTTCAGAGGTTGAGATGGTGTGGTGGGCAGAGTGCAACGCAGTATATGCATGGGACAGCAAGTCCATACACCTTGTTTAGAAGAAAGCAGAAGACACAGGGGGCTGAGGAAAGTGAGGTATGTAGAAAAGAGGATTAAATCAAGAGTTTTTGAGGCCAATGACAGCGTTGCAACATTTTCAAGGAGTGTCACTGTACAAAAGTGTGCCATGACGTGGACAATAGTCAGGCAATGAGCCTACAGTGAATGAATTGTCAAAAGTAAATGCGATTTACTGTGAAGTGTGATCAAGACAAACAATTCAGAATGGAGATATCCATCCTATAGAAAGAAAGCAAAGGACAAAAAAAAGCAAGCCCCAAGTTTATATTGCAATATATCACTTTCACTTCTTGCTTCTCAAGCATGTTCTGCTCCCCTCCTTCCTGGAACTGGCTATTTAGAGTTACCCAAGGAGGGGCAAACAGCTAAAGAAGAGATGCTTATTACAGAAAAGCCAGTGCACGACTCAGTGAGAGGTAGCTGGTATGTGAGGGCTTATATTAATTTACAGCATGGCACTTAACTGCCTGGGTATTTTGTGATTTACCCTTTAATATAAACGTCATCATGTCTTGATTCCTGATTGTATAAATGTTAGTCTAAAGCAAGATAAGGAACTGTTCAGATATGTTTAACATTTTAAAGGTGGGTTTGGTTCATGTGATTGATAAAGCAAGTGTTTCCTATGTTGTGAAATACCATCATATGTTTCAGACAACTTTTTATGGGGCTGTATATGGAAATCTTTTCTGAAATAGCGTGAAGGCTGCTTTTTTTTTTATGACATTAGTAAAACACGAGAAACTGAAAACACTCTAAAACCCAGAACATTTCATATCATTCACCACATGAAATTTTCATGCCTTTTTAGCATGTTCTAGAACAAAAATGTACCTTCTGTCAGCTCTAATTATCATGGATTTTGCAAAAAATCCATTTTAGGATGAATGTGTATAAGCACACTATACTGTCCCTCAGCCAGATATATAATGAATAGGAAGGGGGAAAAGGAGGAATTGTTTCTTTGTTAGTTGTGTTTAAATAACAATAAGAGAACTTGAAAGTTCTGTGGGCTCCCTAAAACATGAGTAGTAATACAACTAGCAGCAGGAACTCACCAAACCCCTTACAAAAAGAAGTCCCCTTCCCCTGCCATTACTCTGGGAAGCACATCCTTGGCTCCCTCCGCAGCCCTGCCTAAGAGGCAGACACCTTCCCCTCTTGAATCACAGGCTATCTGAGATCTTTTCTCTTTAGAGCCACTTACTTTATTTTCTGCTGCATCTGAACTGCCTTTTATTTCCAGGAAGTCTTTGCAGATATCTTGAGTCTGTCAGATTATCACAGAGCTCATCCTTATTAGTTCTTCATCAGATGATATCTTCCCCTATACATAGATATCAGTCCTTAATCATCTGTGTGTGTATTTTGCCATCAGCACAGCAGCACACTCTTTATGAATGGCATTGTAAAAACAAGTAATTTCTTAGTTGGGGTATGACAGACTTTGAATCCTGAAAAATTATCTGGAAATTACAAACTGTTAGATCTAGATATTGTCCTTCCCACTATCCGTTTCATTGCTCATACAAGCTACTTCCAAACTATTTGAATTGGTGGGACAACCACAGAATATGCCCTGTGTCAAAACTGCAGGCTCCATATGTCGAATAACTGTTGCCTTCAGAGGTGCCCCTGTTAAACAGTATGGCTGTGTTCAGTGGAGATTTCTAAACACCATTAAACACCGTGCAGTTGCTTTGAACAGTAAAGTGAGTTAGAGTTTCTCTCCAGTGTTTGTTAAATTTTATGTCAGTTCAAAAGCTTTTCTACAGGTTTTTTGATGAGCTGTGCTCTCTGCAAAGGAAAATTTTGAAAAATTCTGTATTTATGCTGTTAATAATGAAATTAAGTACTACATACATGTAAGAGTAGTAATTGTAATTCCTGTAATAACAAGGCTACAGATCTTTAATAAGTAGAAGCACAAACATTTTAGTCTATTCTTGTTGTTCGTTTAAAATAAAGATTTTAAACAAGGAAGTAGTTATTGAAGGCAAAATACTTTGGAAGAACTTTTGGAAGGGATGACAAATGTAGGAAGACTTTAAGGATATGACAAATTATGAGTCATACTTATGTTTTTATTACCTAATAACATGGTATTACAAAGTTCCTCCAAGTTTTCAAAATGGTCTCTGAAGTTACAGGGTCTACAGAGGCCCTGTCACAAGGAAGAGATATTTTGAGCAGGTGAAATGGAGAGAGAGATATGATGAGGCAAAACAGAACTATTACCAGTGACTATGAAAGCAATTAGCCATCTATCAGTATGTAAATAGGCTATCCCTATGTATCAAATAACCATGCCACAAATTGTTATTTGCTTTTGTGCTCAAAGTAGAAGTGGGTAATGACTCTGAACAGCATTTCAGGCACCCACTGCATGCACAGAGGTAATACTAAAGAGAAAGGAGGCAATGGCAGTGGGTAGTCAATAGGGTACTATGTGGGCAATACAATGAAATTAGGACAGAGAATTAAGAAGGGTTTGATAGGCCTCTGCCAGCAAGGACTGGAACAACTTGAATTTCATACTGGGGAGGAGGACTTTGGTGAAGAGATTTAAAACAAAGACTCCAAACTGTGAGAAGGATTTGCCCTGTGAGAATTGTCTTGTGTGATGCAGAAGAAGTGATCTGAATGTCAGGGGGACCAAAGAGGAGGAGGCTGTGGTGGGTGGCAAAGCAGGTGGTGGTTCAGAGTTTTTGATGTGAGGTTTGGTCAGAAATAGAGAGATATTAGATATGGTCTGGAGACAGATGTGGCAGAATTGTAACACAGCTTGGATGTGTGATTGGAGAAGAAGTCAAAGATGATCCTCAAATTGTAAGTCTCAATGTCAGTGAAAAAGGTGGCATAGATAATGTGGAAGAGATCAAAAATGTTTAAGCAAAGATGAGGGGCTTGTTTTTTGTTGGAGACAGGCTAAGATACAGGATTGTGTGGGTGGAGATAAGACAGGATGGCACCTAGCAGAGATAAATTTCTGAGCTATCACTACTGAAATGGGATTTATTACACAGGTGGCTGAGGGAAAAAGATCATGCTAAAGAAAGACATAAGGAAAGAACTAATGAATCATAACGCTATAAAGCAAAGGGAGACATGACTTTGTGATGGGGAGAATGTCTGAAGCTCTCCAAGGACACGTGGAGGGCAGTGATGAGAAAAGCTCAGCAGAGAGTTTATTGAAAACAGTTCTGTGAGATTAAACAGATTGTAAACAGCTGAATATTGGATCACAGGGGATGACTTAAAGCAGAAATTGATGCAGTAGTTTAATGCTGTTTGATAAATTTTGTCAAGCAGAGGGAACATGAACTTATAGTTGGGGACTATATTTAAGAGATAGGTCTATGGACAGGAAGCATGCAATGGAAAGTCAACAGAAGGCTGGAGGAAGGAAGGAGGCAGCAAGCATGGCTAAGAAGTGGCAGGAGACAACATGAGCAGAAGACATCCAGAGGTAGAAAAGAAGAAAGAAAAAAGAAAAGTACAAAACCAGAGTTGCATTGTGAGGAATTAGCCAAGATTTTACCTATTGGTTTCACTCTGTACCAGAGTAAAAACCTCCATCTGTTGAAAACCCTGGGACAGGGAAGACCTAGCATCCTTTCCAAATCAGCAGAACTTTACTGATTCAGAAGATAACAACAGTGTTTTACATAAGTGGATATATTTCACTGTTGCCTTCACTGTTACTCCAAGTAAGGCTTCCTGTCAGCATTTTCTCCAGAAATCAATGTGTTCCCATAAAAAGTTTCATGAAACAGTTTTTTCTAAAGGAAAGTAAAAAACCCAGCCACTGTTAGAAGTAGAAGAAACCTTCCCATCAGGAATGGGCACACATGCTAAATGCAAAAGCTGGGATACTTCTAAAACCTCACATCTTCTAAAAATACATTGAGCTGCAAGGCACAAAATCTGGAATCCACAGATTTTTCATCCTCGGTTCACATATTCAGAAAGGAAACACTATTTCACTGGCTGTTAGCTGCAACTGAGAACCACCGCATTTTTAATACCACTGCCTGCCACCCAAGGCATTAAAAGAGTAAGTGGGGAAGAATAGCATATTCAGCTGAAATTGTAGGAAGGACTACAGGCAAAATGTAATGAGATGATCAGTGAATGCAAATGAACCCTCTTACTCGAGAAGGTGATAGAATGACTTCTTTGAATAGTACAAAAAATTCACATAGGTTTTTAGGCCAATAGATAAGAGCACATTGTTAATTTTAAAAGACAAATTACTTGAATAATTATCCTCCTCTTTAAACATTTTCTTAATTATTCTCAGGCATATCTTCAGTTTTAAAGCAGAAAGTGAAGTGTAAGACTGACAAGCTAGAACATTTTAAAACATTGGAGGTATCCAAATCAGAGTTGCTGATAATTGGACTTAATCTGCCGGACTGGTATCTAGGAAAACTCCCATTAACTTTCCAGATAGAAAAATAAAGACTAAAGAATCAGGTATGTATTAATTATTTAAAGCTTAGAGTTTTGTACTGAAGAATCAGCTAGTTGAGAGTGTGCATGTATGTATAAATATACAGATAGACAGACAGACAGAGAGATAGAATTAAAATGCTTTTTTTTACTATCCTAACTGTAGCCATTTCTGTCACTGGTGACCAGTAAGTTTGCTTTTTACCATACATCAGTGATACCAGTTGTTACCTGTCTTTGACAGTGGGTTGAAATGCACCAACATGGCATATATACTGGGGTTGGGTGGCATTGAGCAGAATAGCTTTGCCATGCAATGATACGCTTGAGCTTTGACAGAATACTATCCCAGTGTCAATCATCCTGTCTTTGCCAATCAAATGCACATCCTTCTAGAGGCGCCTGCAGTTGACACTGGCACCCCAAACATAGTGAAAGGTTAATGCAATGACATTTCAAAGATGACACATTGTCAAGGGCCCAGCAAAAATAGCAGAACTAGACCGTGTTTAGGAAAAACTAGTGTGTTTTACAGGACACACACATGATGACGACATTCCCGGAGGGGATGGGTTTGGTGCAAACACCCTTGAAAGACCTTGTTCAAGAAAAGCAGGAGTCAGGAATGGATAACAGCATAATAAGATCTGGCCAGGAGCCTGAGGTTCTTTGTTTTCCCATCTGTAAAAAACAAATGTCCTTTTGCCAGAGCTCTGGCTAACCTTTGCCAGAGAAAAGAGCAGGAGCTAGAATGACAAAGCCTATGGAGTCTGCAAAGCCCTCTATTTAATTACAGGGATTTGCAGAGCAGCTTATGACTATAAAATGTGTAACAACTTATTTTTCTTCTTAGGTAAAGATGTGTGGCACCCCCACCCATTTTCAAAAGGAATAATTGACAATTAAAATAATTCAGGTAAGGGGAAATCTGCATATTTGGAAAGTCATATTCCAGTATGTGTCCCTGGCACAAATACATGCTATGTACATATTTTAGAATTCCATTTCAATTGCTCCCTCCCTATCTCCGTAAACTTTCCATTTGTTTCCATTCTTCCACCAGCTTGCTTGATTTTCACCTGTCTTATGTAGAAGGCCCCCTCTCCTGGCACCTTCTTCTAATCTCACCTCAGTGAAATATAATGTAAACATTCATATTTGACTCATTAGTGTGAAAAGCAAGCATGTTGGAAATGAGGTCAAATTATTTTCTTTATCCCTGACAATCAACAAAAGACCAGCTGGAGCAAGCACTCTTTTTTATCATGATACTTCCCATTGACTACAATTAAGCTCTCCTGACTTGCTCCAGTTACAAATCAAGCTTAGTACATCCTATTTATTTATTTGTTATTTCTATGTTTATATGTTTGTTCATTTATTTATTTGCTAGAACTTGAATGCTGTTGGAAGAAATAGTAAAGTGCATAAACAATCACTGGGCCTAATGGTAGAAGAGGAAGCTATTTCAGAATAATTTAGGAGGTGAATTAGAAAACAAAATGTTCAATGATAAAGGCAAATAAATTTTAAAAAGAGAGCAAGGTCAGAAGTGCTGCAAGCCAATGTCATTGAGACAATGACAAGGACTCGATGGCTACTGTCTCTGGGCCTGAGTTTCTTTTCATTGACATCAGTAGTAAAACTTTCATTGACCTCAATAAGAGTAAGACTAGAGTCTATATAAGCTCTTAATGTTGTCTCCTGCAAAGCTAAGTGCCACAGACTGGCCTTGCATTATGCACTGATCATCAGCTACTTATTTCTCCTATAAATGTACTTTTAAAAATGAAAATATTAAGAAATATAATTTCCATTCTAATGAGTGGTTTTGCTTTAAGAACTAGAGATATGTCAACACAGCACATTTCTATAGCTGGGTGATGCATATTCTTACCAGAGGGTTATTTTAGAGTAGTGGCAGGTTTTGAGATGTGTGTGGGATAGTGTCCCTTGACAACTGTAGATGGCATAAGCATGCTTAGAGTCCTACTGGTAAGACAAGTGAGGAAACTCTTATTTCCCAATCTTGCTCCAGGGCCTGTGGGACCGCAAAGCATTGGCAGTTAGCAGCCTTGTGCACATCCATGTCTTTGACAGAAATATTGGTGTTGTAGGTGACAAGGAACTGTAAGGTAGGTTGCAGTTGAGTAGCACTTTCAAGGAAAATATTAGCACATAAATATCCAACATCTAAACAGGTAGATGTCTATCTCCAAAAAAAGCAGGGTGTTTTATCTAAAATCAACCCAGCTGTCAGATCCAAGCATGAGAGATCTAGTGGTATCCTTGGACCTATTTAACTTGAAGAATTTGGAAATGATGCTGTAGTCTAAAGCATAAATTGATTGCTCTCTTCTCTTGCTTGCTTATAGACTGAGAGATCTACACAATTAAATTATCATTCCACAGGAGAAGACTTTCAGAAGACGATTCATAATCTTTATAGTCAATTAAAGTTTTACACAGTTTCAGGTTGAAGGCTGTACGCTACCCGTAAGTGTTTTCTTTCTGAATCCCTGAATGTTTCTATAACTCAGCTTAAGATAACTGAGGTCTTAAACCATTTCTTCTATTATGTTTGTCTTTGTCTACTCTGAAATAGTCATGAGAGTTTGCTAAAGAAGAACTTGTCTAGTTTTGTGCTTGTTGTGCACAAAAACATCTACAACTTATCATTTATTTCTTGGAGGGAAATTCTTCTAGCTGCTGGACGGTTCTTCAAGGCAAGACACATGACATGAGTCCTCAACTTCATGGGCTTCGCTTGCTGAAAATACAGGTCCCAGATGCTCTTGCTTTAGCATTTCATTGTAATGAGAAAAGTGCAGGAGTTAAACGTCTAAGTCATTTGCACGGTTCAAAGTGTTCCCACTGGTTCTTCCTGTTTGTGTCTTAAGATTAGACAAGCAATGCATTTAATTTTGGAAGCAAGAATTCAGGGGACACATCCTCAGACATCACAAAGTGGTTCTGGAAGAGCAAAAAGCCCTTGTAGGACTAGTCAACCAAATAGTGAAGTTTGTGAAAGGCGAAATCAACAAAATAAATAAGACAAGGTGTAAAAATAAGTTTATTGCTGCTCTACTCAGTAATGGAAAGAGCAAAGGTTACCATGTAGTTATAGCTTTATGTTCCTTTTAACAGGGCTCTTGCAGCCAGTTACAGTCTTCTGTACCTGTTCTTGGATGTGCTTACAAAGTCTACGTGTCTTCTGGACCTGCATTGCAAGCACCAGAATCATCTCCATATGAAGGAGTCATGAATGTTTGTGCCATGTAGAATTATTTTTCCTGGGGCTGCTTATTCAGTACAGATTTTTAATTATTAACTGTAAAAACTGTTATTAAAGGAATGTGTACCTTATGTGTTAGGACTTGGAACCGTGTAAGCTTCTCTTAAAGGGTTGTGAAGCAGTTGTAGGCTGCCTGAGAAGACTCTTTGGAGCTTACCAGGCCCTGAAATACTTGGAAGAATAACTTGTCAATGGCTGAAAAACTGGGTACTTATGCATGCTCAGTCTTCCAGATGGTAGTCTATAGACAGACCCTTTAGTGTGCCTTGTTTATGCAGTGTTTTGGTCTGCGGCATATACGGAATCTTTTGGCTTAGCAATGAATTTTAACTTTGAGCCCCACTGCAAGGAGAAGAATGCAACTGCTTTTATTAATACAAATTGTGCAGTTGGACAAATGTAATGGCATAAAAATAGCATGCTGCTAACTTGCTTTTGAAAAGAAACTTGAAAAAGTCTGTATACAGTGTGAATATTACATTGTACAAGATTTTCCTTTGAAGACATGAAAAAATATTGTTATGCTTAGTATTTTCATCTGTCTATTAACCATTCCAAATATAGTCCTTGTTAAATATATGGGATTGCAAGCTTTTTACACGAGGATTTTCTTTTAAAATTGCTCAGGCACATAAAAGGTTACCTTATTCTCAGACTAGAAGTCAGCTAACTCGGAACACATCTTTGCATTAGTTTTAATGAATATTATTTTCCACAGCCTGCGTAACAATTATTTTCCATGTATACAAAGAAAATGTATGCATATTAAAGACACTAACTTAGAGGGATGTAGCATGCAAAATGCATTACAAGGTCAAATCCAGCCCAAACTTCATTTTTCCTTTTTATTAATATTTTTAGAAGGAGTCTTCAAACTTGTAGGTGGTGACTCAATGGGATTTGATATGAAGATGTGACACCTCATCTTAAATTCCTTAACCACATTTCTTAAGTTGACAGGAATGTCAGGAAGTGTGCCTGATAAGGCTTGCTGTCCTCTCCAAGCTGACTAATCATACATGAAGTCTTGGCAAGAGATAACCAGGTTACAGTAGAGCCAAAATGACATCACATCAACTCAATTTCATATCCTGTAGACACCAGTGCCTATCACCACTCCAGGTTGCTAACATCCTTGACACACAAATGGTATTTTCAGTCTCCAATGTCCCCCTTTTACCCTGTGTCTGTCACTCTGGGGTAAATCAGGAACAAATTTGTCACTAAATGTAAAGAACCATTAACTCATGGGCACTTTGTCATCTGAAGCATAATTTTCTGTGCACGGCTCGCCAATCCCTGAACTCTAGCTATTTGCATAACAGTTTGCTATATGAATTTATGACGGAGGATAGTGCTGAACTTGTTAAAATTCCATGTGAATCTCAGCACAGAAAATGGACTGGTGCTTTAAATCTTGGAGAGTTGTTCACATCAATAATGAATTTCAAATAATTTATTCACTTCAAGTGTAAGTGGTTGGCATACAGTCCTTACAGCTGGTTTGTTGAGATAATTGATTTCCATATAGTTTAAAGATGGGGAAAAGAAACATATGACAACTACGGCGGGTTTCGAGGCAATTGTGAATGCCATATCAGTTTAATTATAGCTCCATCTTTAGCTGACATGGGTTCTGTCCTATTGGAATTAAAATATCCCAGCAACTTGAAATGTAACAGTGATGAATTTTTTATGTTCTTCTACCTACCTTGTATGCTAGCTTAGGGCACTGTTACAAGTACACTTCTGGCTTTTTTCAGTGGATAGTTAACATGACATGCAAGACTGGTCTGCATGACACAGATAACTCAAGGGAATAGCAACAAAGTAAATGAGATGCATTAGTATCTGGATGTGAACTGGGGGATATAAGTTCTCAGAACTTCTTGTTTAATTTATAGAATTGGGTTTTTTTCCCCTGTGCATAAGATTTCAAAATGGTAATCATATTCAGGAAATGAGATGTTCCCACTTCAGGTACTAATATCAATATGTAAAAGATAATCATTAACCAGATGTACTACTCAGCAGTGCCTATGATATGTAAACAAGCTAACTGAGGTGATAAAAGAAGCTTTTACTTAAAATTTAGTTATATTGACCACAGAGACACTGGGAAAACTGGGAGGTTGGTTGTTTTGGGTTTTTTTTCATTGACCACTGCATGCACAAAGCAAGGGCTTAGTGAAACAAACAGTGTAATAAAAATTTGCATTGCAGCTAACACCACAGTGTATGAAAACACCCCCATTGTATGAGGTCCAAGCCAGCTGCTCCTGCATGTAACCATTTAAAAGGAGACAGACTTCACCTCCACATTTTCACATGTGGGACATACAGAATGAGCAGAGAACCAGGACTACTGGAAACCCCAAATTTCACTCCATTTTTTTCTTTCCAATAAAAATTACATCACATAAATTGTAAATAGAAGAGACTTATTTCCTTCTTATTCCATTCTTAGTCCATTCCTAAGTTTCACAGTGTAGAAAAAGAAGTAACAGATGGACTGTCCAGTAAACTTTCATGCAGTCAGGGGCCTGATTCCCTACTGTTGTTTCTGCTTCACTTGATGTAACTTCCCTGATTCCAGTCAGAGTCCTACACTTAAGTTCCAGTATTAAATTGAAGTAATTCCTGTGGAATGAGGCCACAGCTTTGTTTCAGGTTAAAGAAAATTTCTGAGTATACCTCAAATATACTTCCAGCATCTGAATAAATGGGAATAAATAAGAATGGACCCTTCTCTGAAATAAATTATAAACTGTAATGATGAAATAAGGGCTTCAGTGGTCTAGCTTGACATAGACAGGACAACATTCCTTGCCATTAACTTTTTTTTTAATAAATATATGCAAAGTCTTCTTTTGACATTGCTCAAGAGCAGAAGGTTCCCCAGTATTGTGACTCCTATCTTCCAAGATTTCTTAGGGAGTAACTGTTGCTGATCCACCAACTCGGGGTAAAAATACTTGGTAAAAAATATTCAGTAAACTCCACAATGGTCAACATTTCACAAGAGAGAGGCAGAGGAAGGATAGGGTAGAGGCTTGATCTTAGCAGTGGGTATAGCTGGTTGGAGCTGATGGCACCAGTAACAAGACCATTAAAAGAAAGAGGATCTTAAATTCCTAAGAGCTATTTTAGCCTTAATAGGTCATAGTCATGCTTTGTGCCAGTTCAGTTTGAGGAAAACACTGAGTTAAACATTACTTACAAGGCACCAAAGCCTAAGGCTTCTGGTATTGACTTCCAGCTCCAATTCCACAATGCAAGCTTTCACTTAAAATGAAGCACAACAGTAAGGTGCTGGAAAGGATTAGTTGCAGATCCCTGACAGTCACCACACAAACATTTTGGGATGCATAATCCCATCATGACTTTGATCCCTGATTGTGGCTCAAATATGTAGCTTTGATTCCAAGTTTGTGTGTGTGCATTATGAACACATATTCATAATTTGGGTTTGGAGCTCAGACAGAATCTTGTATCAAGAAGTCCCTGTGTGGAGTCACACCAAAATCGTCTTAGCTGTCTTAATTCAAAGACAGCACCCAGAGGTACTGGAATGATTACCAAGCACTCTGGAGAATTAAAAAACCTTATTGTGATACAGATACATTAGCAGTAAAAAGAGTTCAGATGAGTAAAGAACCGAAAATTGGGGCTTTATGCAGAAGGAACACTCTCTAGCATCTGTTTCTGAAATACAAAGGAAAATTTAGATTGCACAAGAAATGACAGTAGTTGATTTTGTTTGCAAGTGGCTCCTGAAATATATCAAGGAGCGGAAGTCAGATGGAAACTGTAATAGAAAAATCACCATGCAAAGTACCACCTAGACTTCCTATGTGAGAACAAAGTTGCAAAAGTACTCTTTTCACTGTTAAATATAGGCTCAGGTCTTGTTGATATGCCTGAGATGGCTTGTTATGGGCAAGCAGGAATTCTGCCAATGGAGATAAGGTAGCCAAGTGTGAAATTTGCTATAAATAAAGGAAGTGGTCTGCAAAAACAGTGTCATGTGATTTAACCTTCTGTAACTGTGAATCCAGGCAGGTGAGTAGGGCAAGCTAATAAATAGATGCCAACAATTTTTTGTGTGCGTCACAGTTTTATCATACATTCCAGGTTGCATCATTGCCTCACAAACTGGTGAGTTAACTTGAATACTAAATAGATACCTGTGGAGTGATACTTTTGTTTTTACTCATTGACAGTAATTTGTAACACCCTGCTTCCTCCCCTCAGCCTGCACAGGGAGAGAAGGGGAGAGGTGGAGGATAGAGTCTCTCAATCTCCAGTGACAGATGCTTACAAAATTATCTTTGACTTCAGAGGGGATGTGATCTGTCCAAGCATCTAGTACCTTTAGTAGCTTTTGGGGCCAATATTTGTTAGGTCTCAGAATGTCTTTGTTTACTTTTCATCCTCAGCCACCAAGCAGCCATACTCACTTTCGAAGGAAAAGACTAAAAATCCCAGAGCTATATAATATGTTTTCAAATATCTTAAAACAATATTTCCTGTGTGACATTTTTGTGTAAATGTTGTTCCTGTATCTAAGAAGAAATAGACTATTAACCATGTATTTTAAAGCCTATGTAGAATACAAGGAATTGCACATCAATTTTCCACTACTTCTAAGATATGACAAAAAGTGAGTCATAAACAAGATTTTGTCCTGCTTGGAGTTACTGGAAAAACTTTCATTGACTGGTGTGATTCAGACTCCAGTCTTCCAGCTCTTATTTTTGGTGATGGATAGTATTTCTGGGTGTCCTGGGTTCAGCTGGGATAGAGTTAATTTTTACAGGAACCTGGGAGGTGGGGGGGCATAGCCGGGGCAGTTGACCTGAACTAGCCAAGGAGCTATTCCATACCATGTGACATCATGCCCAGTATATAAATGGGGAGCGGGCGGGGAGAGCGCTCTCGACTTTTGGTGGGGGAAGTGGCGGAGCGTCGGGTTCCGGGTGGTGAGCAGTTGCACTGTGCATCACTCCTTTTGTATATTCTTTTATTAGTACCGTTGTTGTTGTTGTAACCTTTTTTTTGTGTTGTCCCAGTAAACTGCCCTTATCTCAACCCTCGAGGTTCCAGGGTTTTTTTCTTTTCTCTCCTCCGTCTCCCCCCTATCCCACCGGAGGGGGGCGGGATGAGTGAGCGAGCGGCTGCGTGGTCCTTTGTTACCGGCTGGGCTGAAACCACAACACTGGGCATCCCAGACCTGCAACTACATGGCAGAACATGTCTTTTCAGCTCTTAGTATGTGCTATATATTGTGGCAAGTTGTTAATCATGCAACAGGTTTAATCTGTCAGGAAGTCATTGGATAACTATGTCCCTAATTATGAAAACTGTATTAAGTAAAGAAAACAACTTGGGCAGATTTGTTGCTTTCATTGCTAAAGGCTACCCTACTGCTGTACCCCTTGAGAAGAGCAGCAATAGCAGCAGAGCCGCTGGCAACAAGAGTGGCAAAGTTTGTAGGGCTAGGTTGAAAGGCATGGATGTTGACAAGAGAATGACCTTTTGGGCACTGGAACCTCACCCTGCATTGCCCTTAGTTTTGGCTGAGGCTTTTTTTACCTCAGTGTTCAACCTGAGCACTTGGTTCAGACCCATTGTCCTAGCCAGATGACATCTTGCTGCCTACTGTCTTCCATCCAAGTGTTTCTGTACAAAGATGGATGTCATCTAGTGGCCCAAAATCTTACTAATTCCTTTCAGTTTCTGGCCAAAAAGTGGCGTTTAACTTTTCTAACTTTCTGAGAGAGTAGGCATGTTTGAATCAGTGTGTTGCACAAAGAATGTTGAGACAAATTCACACAAATGAAAATTTATTAGCAGGCTCCATAGCTGATGGCACATATCAACAATGACAGAGAGGAAAAAAAAAGGGGGGGGAGGAAAGGGAAACATCTCCCCAGTGGCAAGCTGGTAGGAGAAGCTCTGGTAGGCATCCTGAGATGAGCACCTTCCCCAGGCATCCTATCCAGGGCACCCGCCAGTTCCAACACAATACTTTCCCTGCAGCAACTACATAGTTTTGATCAGGACTCACTCAAACTCCCTACTGATTGTTCCCATTTACAGTGCAAGCTTTGAGCAGGGGCAGGTGCTGCATGGCTGGTCAGTTGGTGAGCTCTGTGCAGGCATATTCCTGAGTCCCTAGATGTAAACCAAAAGCTACAACCAAAGGGTAGGAAACAGAGGGGGAAAGGAGAGGGTAATTCTTGCTCTAGTGGCAGTCTCTTCTCCTGGAACCTGTCACGCCAACACTATTGGGGTCTGCAGGCAATGGCCTACCTACCTCCGGGAGGGCCTTGCATTCTCAGGGAGCCTTGGTGCCAGCACACAACCTCCACAGGGTCAGGATTGTCATTTGTCCCTTTCAGTGCCCGGCAGCAGAAGATCAGGAATCCTCTGTATGTCCCATCATGATAAAAACCATCCAACCTTCCAGCCATACCCTGACCTGGACACACCAGTCACTGGCCATGGGGAGGACAGCCTGCTGCAGGGAGTTTTGTTCACCAGAAAGGAGGTGGCATTTGGAAGTAGGCAGAAACCATCACTTGTGACCATTTGCACAGCTGTATGTTCTCATTAAAGTAAATTTATCAACAAATGCATTGGTACTCCTGAAGTGCTCAATTAGCTGGTGTTAAAAATACATTATAAAACCTATACATTACGTAATTAGATGTTGACTAATGTTTAAAATCACAGCACAAAAATGGAAAGCCATGTCTCACGTTAAACCTTTGCCTGCCTTTGCCCAGATTGTGTGCAAGAATTCCCTAAACCTTCTTCTCTGCACCAAGGTATAAAACACTGTGTGGAGAGTCTTCCCTGCAGAGTAGGCGACACAGTGGTACTGCTTCTATGCTAAACTATTTGTGTATTTCACTTATCCAGACACTGAAATAACGATTTCACAACTAGTCTGTTAGCACAGGACCAGTAGTAATGCTGGACAGGATTACACAAGGAAGCAGGCACTTGACATGTAATCCCTGTATTTCCTCTTTTCATATGAAATTCTGCTTACATAGATAATCACACAGACAAACGATGTGCATAATACTTGTCATCTTCTCCTCCTTAATGCATCAAACATAACAATATCAATTTGAAAGAATGGCTTTTACCCACACATTTAATTTGATATAGAATAAAAAATTGAATTCCCATGAGCAAAAAAATAAATTAACATAGACCTTTGAATCTCCTTTACTTCCAACACTGTATGTTACTACTCACACATGATCTTCTGTCTGGACTATGCTGCTGCTTTATGCTAGCTGCAGAAGTGCATTGATGTGGTCTGCATGGCAGTGTACATATGCAAGATGCAACCTCCTCGCCCCTGGTGACTGTGAGTACCAAGTCTCTGATAGAAGGTTTGATCCACTTTGTAATCCTTCTCCAAAACACTTCTTACTAACTTAAAAAGTTTTGTTGAATTAAATTGTCTCCATTGTCTCCTATTTAAACAAACAAACAAAACAAATAAAAAACATGCAGAAGTGCTGTGTTTGGTATCTATGCATGAGCAGGAGGCCTTGATTTATTTGCTCTGTTGTTTGCATAGCTCTAACTATGGTTATTTATCTAGATTATTTATTATTCATAGACCTCTGTAAACACTGGCCACTCATGCCATCAGTATGTTTGCAGTTCTGCATCTGCAGTGATGGAATCTGACCAGCCCTTCAGAAACATTTCATAGTCACTTCATTCTAGAAAAAGCATCTTGCTGATTAAGGAATAAATTTGAGATTTTGACCCCATATTCAGCCAGTCCTTTATATCAACTGACTTCAGAGTAATAATTAGGAATTTTAATCTGCACATAGGTTTACAGGTTGTAACAATGACTTTTATGAAGAATTAACTATTTTCAGCTGACCCTGTGACACTCATACTAGGTGTACAAACACAAAAAAAACATATATATAGAAATAAAATAACTGTTTCTTTATGTCTTCTTTTTACTTGTTTTGATCATAAAATATCAAGATCTTGCTGTAGTTTTCAATCAATACGAAATGCATTTTGTTTATAAATGAATATTCAGGTTTGCTGCATTGGTTTATAATGAATAAACAGCAGCAGCGAAGTACAGAAAGATTAATTTTCACTTTTATCATTCACTTGCAAGAAGTTATTCTCCAATTACTTATTACTTGTGGAGTAACACTGAAATTAAAATGAGAAACCCAGTCAATATTACATGCATCAAAAATGATGACAATCTTCACTGACTGAGAACTGTGAAATGTTTATTGGGTTTTAGACATAGAGTCCTCCAGGGAGTGCTACAAATCCACACAAACTCACGGCATCTTCGATGTTGCATTTGGAGCGTTGATTTAGACAAAATATGTGTAAAAACTCCTGTAGGCAGGCAGCTCTCTAGTGAGTATACATCTGCAAAGGCTCAAGAACATAAATTATTCCAGCATGAGTCTGGAATACATTATACTCACTTCACAAACTCTAGATCTGCTTGATCCACACAGTAGCAGAGGAAAAATTGTTGTGTTTTAGAGTTAGGGAACAAGAGTTTATTTAGCCATCCTGTATATGTGTGTGTAATTTTAGACTGAATTTTTTTCTAAGTCACATAACATTAATGAAACCAACAAAGGAAAGAGGACTTGTGAAAGTAGGATATGAAATGATGTGAGACTGGCCTGGTACAGCAGGTTCCCCAGGCTACATCAGAGCCAAAGGTAAAGCAGCTGCCTTCTTTTCAGGAAAAAAAAGAATCAAGCTTTTTCCCCCACAGCATCCTGCTTAGCTCAGATCCCTTAAAGCTACTCTGTATCCCCTACAAAGATAAAAGCACTGTACTTTCTCTTCTAGTTCGCATCTCATAGACTATCAAAAAGACTATTCAGAACGGACCAAAAAAAAAAACCCCCCCCCAAAAAACGTTTCCTGATATTCTGTCTTCAGAAAACCAGAGGAACTATACAGTGGTTCATCACTTACTACTATTATACACCCAGATATTGCATCTGAACACTGCACTCAATAGCTGTGGCAGGGCTTGTCTTCCATGAATTTACCAAGTCTTTTCTGAATTTACTTATCTTTAAGCCTTTGCAACATCTTGTGGCAATGAGTCTCACACTTCAGCTACTCAGTCTGTGAAAAAATACTCTTTCATTTGGTTTGTTCCCCAGTAATTTCTTGTGTACCACTTGTTCCTGTGTTGTGATAAATAGTTAATAATCTTTCATATTTATCTTCTCTGTGTCTCCTGAAGAAATAACACCCAATGTCAGCCCTCATTCATTTCTTGTCCACACAGAAATCTTATTCTATTTAAACAGTCATCATTCAGAAGCTATTCAATGCAGCTGACCGTTCTTTCTGTCTTTCAGTGTATTTTTCTAGGTTTACCTATATTGTTTTTGAGGTGAGGTTCACCACAGGCTATATATCAGCAGAATAGTTTCTGATTTGTTCTCTAGTATTTTCCTAATAATTCTTAATTGTTTTTGCTGCTGCTGAGCACTGGGCTGACATCTTTATCAGGCTCTCTAGGCTGTGTTTCCTGAGATGAAATAGCTAATTTAGCGCTCATCACCATGTAGATGTATTTGTTTTCCCTACATGCATTGTCATTATTGAACTAGGATTTATTGACTTCTATTTTATTACCCAGACACTCAATATCAAGAGGGTTTTTTTTAATTCTTAACATAAGTTTTAGTTTTTCTATCTTGAGTAATTCTGTGTTAATATAGATGTCAGTCCAGATTCCTGTGAGTTTCTAGAAGTAACCTCTTTTCCTTGAGAAAACTGACCATTTATTCTTTCTTCCTTATTTCTCTCATGCTTTTCCCAATGATGAACATGCCGTGTTTATCTATGAAATCAAGCCTGATTTGTACTGTCATATTGCAGCTACAAACACTGTTTCAGGCAATGAAATATGCAATTAGTCTTCCTTGCCATTTGCTTTTTCTTCTTCTTTCCAAGTTATTTCTTGATATAGTTCTTATGTCTTTTTTGCTTCCATTTTCTGTCTCTATCAATTTCCCTCCCTGTGTTGTTGTGTTCACTTTCTCATCCATCCACTTTCCCATCCAACATCTTCTTCCTGTTCAGCTTTCTTGCAGGGTCTCAACCCTTTCCTCACTACTCATGTCTCTTTATGCAGGCTTACTAGAGCTAGAGTAACTGCATATGCGTATCATTTCTCTCCTTACCACATCCAACCGTCTTTCACTAAAAATGGAGGCAACCAGATGTAATCTGTGCATGAACCAAAGTCACTGAACCCAGTGAAAGTGTCTTCCACTGCAGTAAGTGGAGTTGGTGTCAAGTTTTCTGTGAAAGCAGGCTGACTTATGTATGAGACTGGTTTATGGATTGACACTGCACTGCTATTCCCAGCAGAGTTAGGTGGTAGGGAATATGCCATATCTCCTCTTGGGCTGTTCAGCAAGGTGATTTGGACTTCATGATAAGATGGGGAGATTTGCCCAAATGGGTTGAGGTGCACCAGGCTGAATCATACTCCTCCTGGCTCATCTGCCTCGCTGGTGAATTGCATGCAAGGGGTGAATAGCTCTAGGAGGAAAACTGTAAAAGTTCAGCTATCTATGCCTTTCCTAATGATTGGCAACTAGAGGATAACAGAGCTGCCAGCACATATAGAGAAGAATGAACAAACCAGTGCGCCAGGCAGGAAGTTGATTAACTCACCTAGGCTTTCTGCAAATGCCTGTAGAGGCAACAACAGCAAAACACAGGACACCGAGCACTGCAGTCACTATCTTGGAGAGCTGTGTTGAATTTTGCTCTTCAGTCCCGTGACTCCTGCAAAGAGTGAGCAACCACAGCACTTAGATGTATTAGCATGGTCATAGCAGAGATGAAGCAGCCATCCTATCTCCCGCCAGTCACCGATGACACCTGCAGAGAAACACGTGTTGGGACACCATAGTGGAGCTTCTTTCCAACATGATGGAACCTTCCCACATGGTGGGACTTCTTTCCTCATACCTCAAGCCTTGATTCTCTTAACTGCCCTTTTTGGTGCCAGCAGTTCCTTTTCTTCCTCATATATCCAACATCCCTGGTTTATCCAGTCATCACCAGGGAGCTCTGTGGGATTCAAGATTCCCAGAATATGGAAAATCTTGTGAGATGAGAATATGTGGTGATGGGTGAGAAAGTGGAAAAGCTAATTTCTGTGATGTGGCTTGTTACTTTTACCATTCTCAAAGCCATTTGTCAAGCACTAAGTCAAATAACAGATAACAGGACATTGTTCTTTAATCTTCACAGTGAAGTACCCGTATTTTTCAGGTATCTCCACTGGACTGTGTTCTTACATTGACAAATACCTTACTCCTTCAATGGCACTGAAACCAGTAAGGATATTTTGTAGCGTGAGATATTCTCCCACCAAATAAATACTCTCCATGAGAAAGAGTGGTGGACTGGACATATTTGGCACAGTGAGGCAATCGGCAGAATTGGGGACAGCATGGGGCAGTGAAGGTGCTGCAATCAGCTATGTCAGTGAAAATAACTGAATGAGTCAGCTGTTATGTATCAGAAGTGGTAATGGCGATAATGACTACACCTTGTGGCCATGCTGCTCCCCTTTTGCCAAGTATTGTTTTCTATTGGGTGACCTCTTCTTTAGGGTAGTCAGGATATTTCTGCTGCTGCAATGCTTTTGCACAAAGGTCCTTTGTGCCAAATAACATCATATTTTTGCTGGAGGGTGTTCATTGTTATTGTTTCTTCAATGCATCTCTAATTAATTTTGCCAAAGCCACCCACTTTCTGCCATCTGTCAGGTGGCAAGAAGAAAGATTGTGACTCCAGACAGCTAGATACTTTGAAGGATGGAAGAACATGTGGTGGGGTGAGAAGGATATGGAGACAAATTCAGATCATCACCTCACAATAGCTTCTTTTATATGATAGCTTACAAATCATAATGGACTATTATATATAAAGTATATAAACTAGGGAGTTAAAAACCCACAGATTAAGAAATTGCAGCTATATTGTGAAGCAAGAGACACCAAAACCCTTTTTTGGTTTAATATATCAATGACAACAATAATACAGTTATTGTAGTCATTATTTTTAACCAGTAAGCTGAGTCCTTCTAGACAATGCCCATAGTTTATACTTCCCATAAGAACAAACGTGTATTATCTTTTACCTTAACTGTTTCCACATTTCCATATGCTTCCAGTTATTTATCTTAATTGTGGGAAAAAAACAAATACTCAACATGTAAAGAAATGGCTTGACCTTCCTTCCATAGGCCACATCCTATATTCTTTGCATGCTTCAAAGCTACCTTGCGCTCTGATTAACTTGACTAGGAGTTGTGTTTGTGTGTATACCCGCACAAAACATATATATAATCTGGCCTCACACAGCTCCACAGCACTGAACTGAAATCCCACTAGAACTTCAGCTATGCTATTAATCATGTACTGAATGCGGATTGCAAGAAAATATTTAAGAGTCCATAGAAACTTTTCTTTAAAGTATGCAATCCCTAAATATTCAGGTTTACATTATGGTCCTTTAGTTAGGATTTATGAGACTGTTTCATATTTGCCTTTCTGTTTGTTTTGTAAAAGTGTACTTGTCTAGCACACATTTTTATGCCAGCCTTGCTTTGCATTTTTACAGTCTGCTAATTAGACCATTTTAACTAATTTGTTTGCATTTTGTATGAGCAAGTTGGGCTTTTGGATTGACTAATGTAATTGCAGCCAGTTTCTGCCAAATACAAATTACTCTTTCTAGTGTGAGCTAGAGAGAAAAGTAAATATTTAATAGCCATCAATACCCTTGCAGCATTTTAGAGTGTGCTTTTTTCCTATGGAAAGTTTAAATAATTTCTTCAGTGCTTGATTGCACTTTAATGTTAAGAAATTATTTTTTAATCTTTTTTGAAATAATAATGAATTAGACATTTTAGCATCTCCATAAGGGTCTTATTTCTGTGCACTTTGCAGTTTTAAATTCCAAGCTTTAAGATCTGGTGCTTTCATGTTTGAAGTTTACTTGTGTAGCTTTTTATGTATTAAGTCCTGCCTCCTGAAACCATTTTCCTGGAATGTACTTGGGTTTTAATGTTTCTGAGTGGATGAAGTCAAGTCTTATAGCTATGTTAAATTGTGGGACTATTGCTTGCTTTCTCTTTTTTTATTCTTTTTCAGAGAAGCATAGGAGAAGACAGGAACTGGTTACCAAACCTCAGCATTATTGGTATCTGTCTTATGTTGTTCATCTCTGCAGAAGTGGACATAAAGGCGTAGGTGCACCAGAGACCTAAGCAGGTTAAAGCTCCTCAATTTTCAAGCTTAATATTCCCAGGGTACTTGCTACGGTGCAGATCAAGAAGTCCACCTGCTTGCCAGGGCAGGGCAGCTCTCTTCCTTCCCCTCCCTCCCACCGTGACCTACGCAGAGGACAGGGCTACGTCTGCCTCACCCAAGGGGCTGCGTCCGAAGCCTTGTACACAGACAACACTGATCAGATCAGGGCCAACATAAAAGTGCTGAAAGGTGTTGTTTTCTAACAGAATTTGGTGATGGTGCTCTTCACCCCGGTGTACCCACCTGCACGGTGTCAGTGCATTTTCCCTGGGGTATGAGTGTTTTGGATTCTAGTTTCTTTTCCCACATGGAACTTTCAAATGCATGGGTCCCATAAGTGTCTTAACCAATGGCCTAAGGAATGGGGCTGCTGTTGCTCTCTGTCCCCCACTGAATGTGGGAATAGTCTATGGAAAGCAGAGGGTTTGAGCGGGAATGGTGGGTAATGGTTAGCTGGTGCTGGAGTTGCCTTAGTGCCTTTCTAACCTTACCTTACCTCTCATCAGTCATCTTGTGCAGCTGGTACCAGTCCTAGGAAGCTGTGGGAAGGAGAACCTGCCGTTGACCATCTTACTGTTTCATCTGATGAAGCTAAAACTATAACAGATCAACAGTGAGATCCAGCACTAAGGAGAGAGAAATAAAACACCTTTTAGCTGAGTCCTTGACATGTCACTATTCATTTTCTTTTCAGATAGGGTGCAACTTCATGTAATGTCAACCCATCCTTAATTATTAATTAAGAGACTGAATACATAATCACTGCCAAGTGACAACAGAGGCCCATGTCATCATCAGGCTATATAACCAGGTTCTGAATTCCATAACCACAACTACCAAATTCCTTCTCTGTCCCATTCCTGTTACACCAAATGTCTCACGAAGCATGAAACAACAGGTTTTTGATGGATGCTCTATCGCTATCCCTCACTATCTTTGCAATCCTCCCATCATGAACTAAGCTATCTTTGCAATTGTCCCATCATAAACTAAGAACAGGTGCATTGCAAAAAGTAATAATCTTTTTTTGCTTCTGGTATTTGCCTAGCCTAGGTGAATGGGCAGGTGAATTGATCAGTGAACTAACCATGCTGTTCTGAGAAAGTTACTGTTAACAAGCAGTCTTACCTGCCCTGCTGGATAAGTTTAAGTGTGGCATTTTGTTAGTAAACCCAACACTGCCATTCTCAGATATCTGCAAGTCTCACAAACATAAGTAGCAAATTTGAGCCTACCTCAGTGGTAAGATTTGTTTACTTGGATTAAAACCTAATTTTTTTAATTTAACACTACATTTAATACTAAAATTTAATACTGAAAAGCTGTAATTATCTAAACAATAAATTTAATAAAAGTAGATTTAATACTAAGCTTCTGGTGTATATTTTCCATTATCCATATGGTCGCTCTTTGGGAACAGTGCATTGTGGTCCTAATTTATACTGAATTTCTCGAATAAATACTTTTTGGTCCTAGATAAAAAGAAAAGTAACTGCCTGTGTATCCTCATATTTGTTATTTTGGTACCAGTATTTTGGAAATGAAGAGGACAGGTTATCAAATGGATTTGAGTATGTACCCAGTACTTTTCTGAGTGTGCCTATCTGAATACATACTGAAACGCTGGTGTGATTTTGGTACCCCTGAGAGGAGGTAAAAGGATGGAGGCTGTGAAGATACTGGTACCATCACACCAGAGGTCTGTCTAAAATACCTGCACAGTTCATCTCTAGAAATAAGAAGGAAGTTAGGTTATTTTCTCACTTCTGACCATTTTACAATTTATCCATGCCTATATTCTCTTGCTGCTAATAGGATTACTCACACAGGAACACAATAGCACTTTAGCCTTAAGCAGTTGGCCTCCACACTGATATACAAGTGAGCATGTCACCTGGTGCTGACTGTGATGCAGAGAACAAATTAACTAAGAACTGGACTGGCTCTGTTTTAAGTCATAGATAACTGAAGTCTGTTTTAATCATTTCAGTCACAGGAAAGTATTTTCTAAATGTGTTATGTCAAAACATCCCAAAAAGTGACATGTAATCCAAGGCACATGTTTTATTCTTGATTACATTTGCAAATTCAATCTCAGTCCTTTCAAGGCATTTTGAATTTAAAGTAATATTGTTAAACGCTTGTGTTCTTGATACTTAACTAAAGCAGTGCCACAGGAATATTCAATAAAGGACTTCAGCACAATGATTCATCTATTCACTGAATACCCTGTCTTAACAACTGACAATTTTTATAGATCTGACCCGTCTCCAGAGATTTAGTCATTCTCCAAAATGTAACAGCAGGAGATGAGGATACATTTAAAAAATGTATAGCACTTTCCAAATTTTTCAATAAATAAATATCCAACATAAAATACAGATGCTTTTTACCAGCTACATCACAAGACCTTTCAGTGTCTGCTGTCTGCTTATGAATTCTCTATTTCTTTAAAAGCCTACGCGAATCAATGTCTTCACAATGTCAGGTCCTGGCAAAACTATGCAGGGAAACTAATCCCAGACAATTAGTTTTCTAAAGCTACAATGGTGTTTCTCACACTGACTCAGCCTGAGTGCTTCTGCTGTGCGAGGTTGTGTCAGTAATTTTCAGAATTTCACATTTCAATGCAAAATTATTTGTTTGAAATTTTGGCTATTTCTAAGCCCAGTATTTCTGTGCCTAAAGAGTATCTTGAATGTAAGGAATGGTGCATGAGTGTCTCTCAGTGTTGCTGTAACATTCCAGCAGGAAAATTCTTGATCCGAATGATGAACATAGAGCATGGTATAGCAGTTAGTTCTTAAACATGTACATCCTCTCATAAATTTTTGTTCTGCCCATGACATTTTCCCACTAAGGATAGATGTACTTAGAAGACAAATTTCCACGTGAATGGCAAGACATTTTGCAGTCATTGTGTGAACTAAAAGGGGAAATGCCAATCATCAGTTTTAGACTATTTTATTTATACCAAGCAGTAGATGTTTCTAATGTTTAATTAAATTCTTTCAAGTATAAAAGCAGTGAAATGTTGTCCAAGAGAAATTGTTGGTTCATTTTATGTCATTTGCACCTGTAGTTTAGACTTAATAGACCAAAGTGAAGATATGTAGTGGGCAGGTATGTGAGGACAAAGTGCATGCAAAGCAGTGATGTGAATAGTGTGAAAGAAAGAAAAGCTGAAGAAGAAAAAATAATGGTCTGATTAGGTATTGGTGGAAGATTTTCTACTCACCTGTGCTGGAAATTCGTATTAAAATATCTGGTCCTCATAGAGCTCTACATTAATACAGGACTTCTGCAAAATTTAGTGTCTTGATCAATGCCTAGGTTTGCACCTCCAAGAATTTAGATCTACATCTGGGCATCACCTAAGTAATGCACTTTGATGCAAAGCATTGCCTGCGTTGCTGCTAACCATAAAAATTTGTTTACAAAGAAAGATGAACGTCACTTAAAAAGGTGATGAAGACATAATGAACAGGAGCCAAACTTTTGAATTGTTAACCCATTCTATAATGTATGCGAGGTATACTTAAAAAAAAAAGGAATGCCATTTATGTTTGAAAGTGGCTTCAGATTAACGAGGGCAGATATAATGCAAAGTACTGTTTAAAGGTCAGTGAAAAGTGCAAAGGTTAAACCCTGCTACTTTTTTTTTTTTTTTCAGTTTGGACTCCAAAGGGTTCAAAAAGAAAGGCCCATGTCTACTCTCAGCTGCAGTAGTGTGAACATAATATTCACAAGCGCTTGGTCTTAGTTGAACTGATGTGGATTTACAGCACAAGGACTACCAGCTCTGTCTCTGTACTGTTGCTTTACTGCTTGGTTGAAAGAACAGGTTTTGTTCAGCTGCCACTTTCCCCTGAAAAAAAAAAATTTGCCCATGGAGGAGTTTTCAGAGCAGAGAAGCTACACAAAATACTCTGAATGCACTGTAGAGGTTGAAAATAAATATATTGTGAAAAGTGAATTTCCATATTATATAAGCTTATTTGATGTTCATTATCTCATAGCAAGAATAGCATTCTTCCATCAGCAGTTCTAAAGCATTTTTAAATATGGTGCAAGTGTTGGATTATATTTCACAAGGGACGTTTGTTAACAGTAAAATCATGTATCCCTATTTCTACAATAACCTAGCAAGATCACACCACTGAAAAGAAAAATGTCTTATCTCAAATGAGATTTCCAACTAAGATAATCTGAGGAAATATATAACAATTCTTGACTTGAGTCAACGACTCTTGAGTGACTTTATGTTTTCTGTTCTGCTTGTTTTTCTAGTATTAGCAGTAATAAAACCATACTATTTAATAAAAGCTTTAAAAAATGTCAGCCAATAAACAAGAGTATTCACATTTGCATCTTTTCTTCCTGGAGAAATCCTTCAAGTCTGCCTCGTGGACACCACTCTTATTCGTGTTCCCTGAGGACAGAAAATCTTCCAAGGGGAGGAAGGGTTCAGGGTCACTCCTGATACAGATTGCAAATACAATGCACTTGAACTCTGGGGCACTACCTTCACCTCCTCTCTGCCGGCCACACTACCCACCAAAAGCCCATCCACAATTGTTCTGTCCTGACCAGGTCCCTGACCAGTAACTAGTGGAGAAAGTTGCTTAGAGAAAATGTACAGAGTTTAGTGATAAATATATAGAAAGATTACAAACCACATTCTGCAAATTCCCTTCAGGCATCTTCCCAGAACATTATCTAGAGGGGTAGCTGAGTAAACAGCAGCAAGGAGCCTCGCAGGATCCCTTAACTCCCTCTTGGTCTCACAGGCTCTTTGCAACTGCCTGTTCTGCTCCCGTGTCCTCCCGATGGTTCTTCCTCAGCTCCTTTCTTTTCATATCTGACCTCTGTGACACTCTTCAAGTGACCCTCAGCATCTCCACTGCTCACCAAAGCTTCTGCTCCCATTGATAGCATGTGTGTTGTGGTTTAACCCCGGTTGACAACTAAGCACCACACAGCTGCTCACTCACTCCCCTCCGATGGGATGGGGGAGAGAATCAGAAGGGTAAAAGTGAGAAAACTTGTGGGCTGAGATAAAGACAGTTTAATAAGTAAAGCAAAAGCCACACACACAAGCAAAGCAAAACAAGGAATCCATTCACCACTTCCCATGGGCAGGCAGGTGTTCAGCCATCTCCAGGAAAGCAGGGCTCCATCACGCCTAATGGTGACTTGGGAAGACAAACACCATCACTCCGAACGTCCCTCCCTTCCTCCTTCTTCCCCCCAGCTTTATATGCTGAGCATGACGTCATACGGTCTGGAAGATCCCTTGGGTCAGTCGGGGTCAGCTGTCCTGGCTGTGTCCCCTCCCAACTCCTTGTGCCCCCCCAGCCTCCTCGCTGGTGGGGTGGGGTGAGAAGCAGAAGAGGCCTTGACTCTGTGTAAGCTCTGCTCAGCAGTAACGAAAACATCCCTGTGGATTTATCAACACTATTTCCAGCACAAATCCAAAACATAGCCCCATACTAGCTACTATGAAGAAAATTAACTCTATCCCAGCCAAAACCAGCACACCACACTATCCTGCTGCTTTCCCACGTCTGAGCAATGCCAGTCCATGGGCAGTTCTCACCTCACAGTTCCCTGTCTGGTTTTCAAACCACATAGCACCACAGAGAGGTTTTTTATAAATTATTATTTTTTTAGCTTTTTTTTTTCCTTTTGAAACTCTCTGAAGGAACTAGACAAGCTTTAAGTCATAATCTCATGCAGAAGGAAGGACGAAGCGTTGCATAAGGGACAAAAATGAGAAATGGCAGCCTTTTTATAATACATCCAAATATTCCTGAAAAAATACTACATAGTTCTGGAAATTACAACTGGTCCTACGACCTACCTTACAACTCGTGGCTTGAAAAGCTGTGAGACTTTTCCTCCCCTTGATCAGATATCTGTAAAAGCACTTCCAGCAAGAAGAGTTGCCCATGTGACCTTGTGGGGAATTTTTTCCTTTTCAACCTATGTAAACATTCATATAAAGAAATTCAATTGCTTGGATATGGCTAGAAAATGGATGCACAAGAATGAGAACTTGGGCAATGTATATTCATTTCAAAAGTCAAGGAAATATTGATGGAAAACACTTCTGCATCTTCCACTAGAATTACTGAATAGATTTGATTAAATATATAAACTTCACTTTGCTATTCAAGTTCACCAAGCATGTTTGGAATAACAATTATTTTATTACCATACTGACATGATCTAGTCAAACAAAATTAAATGTGTTTTGGGCTAATGTAAAGCCTTATTTATGTATCTTTGCTTTTTTAAAATAATGGAGACAGAAATTTCTGCAGAAGCAAAATTATATTCCCACAAAAACTGTAAATTAAAATCATTAACCTCACCTTGCCATAAGCATCTTTTTCCTCAGGGGCATGGACCAGCTGTCCTCAAAGAGAAATTTTAGTTTCAGAAAGCTCTTGGGAAAAATATACAAAATGCACTGTTACGCTATTTATAAAATACAACAAGTTGTCTCTAATCTGTTCCTACTAATCAGTGTAAGACCAGAAGAAAAAAAAAATGCTCTTAGAATAAAAATTCTCATCAAGTCTTAGGGACACAGGGAAGCTTCTGAAGGGAGAAGTTTAATTTTAAGTAAGGTATCACACTGTAACCATGACATTGGCTTAACAACCTGTACAGGCTCAGATCCATCAGTTTATGCCAGATTTTCTGAATTGTGAAACATGAGTGATATTTCTTACCTTGCTCAGAGCAGCTGGCACACTTTAGTTTGAACAATACTTGATTTTCCTTGTCCCCTTGCCTGCTCTGGAACACGAGAATCTGCCTTTTTAGCATTTTACTGTGACATCTTTGTTATCTGTTACCTCAAAGTTTCTGATGGTGCCATATACGTAGATGATGCCTCATAAGCAGTAAGGTTCAAAACTGCTGAACTTGTGCACCCATGCATTAATCTATGTGCAAGAATAATCTATTTAATGAAAAGATGGCCACAGGAAAGCATAGCCTGTCTGTAAGCTCGGGATATGAGAGGTAGCATGGACTGTGGTTGGCACTAGGAAGACCTAAAACTGCCACTGACCCATTGCGTGATTCTGAGGAAGCCATTTCACCTTTCTATTGTGCTTTTCTTCTCAGCTTTCGTCTTTGCAACCCGCCAGCCCTTCACAGCAAGATCTGTCTCTTATGATATGTGTCTCACAGTGGAAGCTCAGCTGGGGCTTCCAAATTAGAGCTGATTGGGAATTTTTCAACGAAATTAATTTTCATTAGAAAGTGTAGCTCGTTTTCAGTGCAGTTCTGCAGTGCTGTTGTGGAGATGCTCACCCAATATGTGAGGATGCAAATTCAGATAATGACTCTGAAGAATACGTTGTTATAGAAAGTAGATCATCTCTAGCAGGAGCTGTAGAGTGCACCTTGCCCTAGGATAACTATCAGGCTGTGGGTGAATTGGCAGTCATCTGTAGTTAGAGAGACAGCAGGTCAGGAATTTGAACATGAGTATGCTAGGGGAGGTCACATGCTGTACATCTCTTTTGTTGTTGTTTTTGTTTGTTTGTTTGTTTGTATAAAACCAAACCTTTTAAAAGCACTTGGGTTTGCTACAGGAAAGAACTGGAGCACCAATGAAATCCTGGGAAGTTTCATGGGTGGATTTACTCGGTCTCACTCAGTTTTGCTCTGAACCCTGCAAACTGGCAACAATGAGATCAGACATATTTTATCTTGTAAAATACTTACAGTCTAAAGGAGGCAGACAACTGCAGAATAAATCATGACCAAATATTTGAGGAGAGTTAATGACGAAAAGGAAGAGAAGTTATTTTCAAAAATAATTCCAAAGAGAAATAGAAAGGTCTTCTGGTGATTAGTAAAAACAAGTTGTCCCCAACACAAGGAAGGAGATGGCAGTTGGCAGGTGTGGGCAAAGGGAATAATCAGATCAGTAAACCAAAGGGAATAGTAACAAAGTTCAGTGGAGACAACAGGAAATTAAAGCATGGAATTAGGGGGAAAGTGGCATGGGGCTTTAGTAAGTTTTGGTGTGCCGTAATGAGAGAAAGAAAATAACCAGGAATTTCCCAAAGTGATACCATTACAGCTTTTAGAACATATCCTTAGTGGCTTCTGAATATTAATTCTGGTGGAACAGTCTGAAGAGAGAAACACTTTAGAAAGAGTTTGTTTTTATAAAAAAATATTTGTTGTTATGCAGCAGTTCTCCACTATACACCAGTGCAAATTGGTAATTGTGTAGAACACTGCAGCAATACCAAAATGGCAGTGCTGTGGGGAATATGTATTTTCTCCCCTTTCCAGCCCCACTTCAGCTTCTCTTACTGACTGCAGTCTAAAATAACCTGCATTTCTAACCCAGAGAGCAGCTGAGTCATATTCAATTCATATAGTCAGTTCGCAGCTGAGTATGATTGCACTACCTATGTGGCATCTCCAAAGAATATGCAAAATATCATTTGCTAAAATGGCAACTCCATAAACATGTCTCCAGGGGGCATTTTGTGCAAATGTTAAGACTATCAGGAATATCATATCATTTAGGCCAAAGATTTGTACTGGATCATGCACTATTCTCTCTCTAGCCTCTGTCTACCAAACGCCAGTTCTGTGCGCACAGCTGTGAACCTAGGGTGAGGGTTCAGACTGGTGTAACTGAAATCAGGACACAGTCTGCTGCCTGGCATTGGCATTGCCACTGTGCTCGCTTTTCAGGAAAATTAAGGCCTCTTTCTCCAGGAGCTAATTTTGCTTAAGCGCACTCCATGAGTTTCCATTCTCTAATTGTTCACTTTAGACTCAGCCAGAACAAAACATTTTTTCAACTTGCAGAATAATATTCCCGGAGAATACATGGAGAAATGAGGCAAAGCCTAGAAGAAATCTCAACAAAAATATTGCATTGACAGTACAGATTACTAACAAAACCACTAGATTAGGCTCCTCCTCGATAAAGACAGTAACTCTTCCAGTGCAGAATGATGACCTGTATTACTTCCTCAGAAACAAAAAAATTGTCTCCCTTTAAAAGATATGGCTAGTAAAAAACCAATGAACTATGGAGTCTTTTGTGGGCAAAAGGTTTGCCCAAGAACCTTCTGCTACATAAATAGAGATTAAAAAGAGAAAAATTTGAGACAAACAAGCACTGACCTGTGAGTGAGAGTTAAGCAAACACATAGACAAATTCAGAGATGCAGCCCCATGATGGGGAAATACCCAGGGTAAGAAATATTTACAGAGGAAAGTTCTGTGGATTTTCAGGCAGGGGAATAGTGGTGGTTACCTTCTGCTGAAATATCACAGCCGCAATGAAGTGACAAAGACGACAACTGACATGTCAGAGACACATAAATCTATCCTTATAGGGCAGACAGCTTGGTATGATTGCTCTCCAAAGATAACTTTATAACTTGCTGAAGTGTGATTTAAGGATGCCCTGGAGCAGCACTAACCTGTGTACCTTTCTTGTGGGTAACTTTTTATAAGCTATAGCTTTAGTTAATAGCTTATGCAATTTTTCATTTGACCTACGGGTGTCCCATGTGGGTGGGATTTTCAAAAACGCTCAGGCCCAGATCCACAAAGGGATTTACACAGAGATGATTGCACCTACAATGTGTGTATGGAGCAGAGCAGAGACCTGGCCACAGTGTAGCCTGTAATGTAGTGAGGACACAGAAGGAGGGCTGCAACACCCTTAAATGTTCACCAGGAAATCTACCCATGCTTATGTGTGAAATTGCTCTGGACTGTAGTGATGCCTTAGCTCTGTTCCCACTGAAATGGAGTAAAATTAGGCACCAGCCAAATACTCTTGAAAAGGCCAGACTGAATCTTTCTTTTCCTACTGTAACTTTGACCCTTTGTAAAATATCTTTTAGAAAGAAGTACTTGAATTTTATTATCAGGTAGACCAGCAGGAAAAATGTGTGCTGTTTTCATTTCAGTGTTTTGTTTTTCAAGTGAACTATTGTATATACATGCAAGAATAAAAAGGATGATAAAAAGGATAAAAATGCAATATCCAGTTTGGTCCCAGTCATGTTAGATGTGCTTAATCTTAAGCAGTTGATAATCTCTGCATGCAAATTGGGCTGTAGATCTTTGAGTGCATGTTCCCTTTTCACGCTGGCAAAGAGCAGGGGTCGTATCGTCATATATGTCGAACACTAGGATAAATTATGTCCTCCATAGGAAACAAGCCACAAGCAGCAGTGTATCTTATAAAAAGCCTTTAGGGAAGCTACTTTATTTCCATTTTTTCCCTGTCTTTTCACAAAGCCAAACCAACCCCTGTGGCATTTGGGCACACAGAAGACAGTTGTATTTGAAAGGACATAAACAGTCAAACTAAATAAATAGATGCGAAAAGCTGAAGTCCTTGCAAAGTTGTGCTACAAAATGGGTGCTAGACTGGCAACTTCTGCATGAAGGCTCGATACTGATTTGCTTCCTCAGACCCAGAGAGCTTTTGGTGAGTGTCTCTGAAGAAAAGCAGAGTGCAGGTTGCGCTGGTCTCACGCCTCTGGAGCAGACAGCTACCTTTCTAAAGGGTGGTGCAGTACCAAGATATCACAACCTAAACTCTTAGAGCCATGTTCTGACCCTGGTCGGCAGCTGAATTTACACTCCTCTTAGTGGGGAGAAAGCGTCTTGAAAGCAGTAGAGGACCCCAAGGCTCTTTAGAGCTCCTCAAATGATCAAGTGTAGTGGTAGCAGAACACACTCATCTGGCTTTCGCTATGACAGGTAGTAAACCCAGTAAACTTAACTCAGGCTAAACTTCTGAGGGCTGCAGAGTGACCTGGAGAAAAGTCTTTGTCCTCTAGGCACAGCATTATGGGAAAGCCTATGAAGTTGTAGGTCCAAGCACAGAGCCTGCACTGACTTCCAGAGGAGCACCAACTGCAGATAAATAGCAGTGCAAAGGTCTAAAGGCATGAGAAGAATTCATCTCAAAAGCATTATAAGTTTATTTTGCTTACACCTACAGGACAGACAAAGTATGGTAATACTACTGCTGTTGTAATAGTATGGTCTAAGGGTAAGATAAGAACTGCAGGAAGAGGAAGTATTTTAGACCAACTGTTTTAACTAGGGTGGGAAAAGCTTGCAGACGCAAATCATCTTTAGTATACAAAAACCTTCCTCCTGCTATTAGTATCAGCTATTCAACTAGAAGAGGTTTCTTTTCCCTGTAACTTTGTCTTGGAAACAAAGTGAGATCTGAACTCTGCTCCAATGCAAAATACTGGGTTATCTATGCCTATGCAGTAAATAAGTATTGGAAATGTTTATTGGGAAAGCTGATGAACTTACAACACACTTTTTCCTAAGACTGACATGATTTAAAGGTTAGCCAGAAAAGCAGTTTTTCCCCCGTCGTTGTATTTTGTAGGCATAGTGATTTAAAGTCGCATCCTCGCAGAAAGTCATCACAGAGTATCTGAACACTTAAATCCTATGGGTGAAATGTGGGCCTTGTGGAATTGATATGGTTGTAAGAGTGCACAGGCCTTGTAATAGCACGTTTGTAATAAGGTGAAAGTTGGTACAGAGAATGGGAGAAGAGGAAAGCAGATTCTACCCTAAAGCACTTGCACCCTGGCTCTTGATAAGAAGTCAAGTAAGTATTTTATGCTGCATGGCACTTCAAGATTTACAACCTCTTGTACTCACTGATAAAGTAAATACCACTTACACACAAGTAGCAGAAAAATCACATAAAAATAATTTCAGCTGCTTACTACTTCACAGGAAGAACTAACGTGGTGCTGTTGTCCCTCAGCATCAAATAATTTACACTTTGTCAGATAAAATGCACCATTCACCATTTGCTGCAAAACACATGTTCTTGTTGATTCTAGCATTTCATTCCTTTTGCGCTGTCTAGCTCTTAAATGAGGGAAAATCTGAGGATGCTGCTTTAGGATCATAGACAAGGGAAGTAGGTTTCTTTTTAAAGCTCTCTAGTTCCAAGGAACGAAGATATTTCTTCTAAGTATTCATTGCAAAGGCAGGTAAAACTAAGGAAAAGTGAATCCAAAGTACCATATGCAGTCAGATTTGGGGTGAATGTTCTCAAAAACTGTTTTCTCTTACACATACATTTTGTGGGCTTGAGCATTATGTCCAAAAAGATGATTGGGGACTACTAAAGAAGGAACAGAAACCTGAAAGCAGGGTAGTCTCCCAGACCCCTGAGTCCAGGGCAGGTACATTGTATTTCTGAGGCTGCCTTAAAGTCTAAGTCAGTCATTCTTACCCTATTTTGGTACCTGATCTACAAGAGGGTAGTTAACACTATTTCCTCTCACCCATCCATTTTCAGTTAGTGCTCATTTTAATCACTGATGCCATCAGAGACTCTTTCTTAATGTGTATTATTACTTTGGCCAGCATGGAGGGTTTCTCTTGGCACCCCCAGGTGTAGGAGTAGTATAAATATATTCAGTGCTAAGTGATAAGCAGAGTCTTTAAAATAACATAGATCTCAGCATACATGCATATTCATGCATAAATAGTAAGGCACATTCAGCATTAGCCTAAACAGAGGAAATCAGGTAACACAGCACAAGCACAGAAAGCAAGTATAAAATTAGTCTTGATCAAACGGTTTCTACTTCATTTATTTTTGTCCTGCTCTGACTGGTATAACTTATAATTAGTCTCTGCCTGCAGTGGTGTGGTTCCAAAGAATGGTGGATTAAGGAGAAACTCTAGAATTTCTCTGTAACTTGACAAGTTATAACCTGAAAAGCTACACTTAGTCCATTAAAGATTTTTCACAGTGACATTTTAGTACAGCTAGGGAAATATGCCACTTTGCCATTTATCATTTTCAGGGCATGGACAGTGAAAAGGAGGTTGCTGTGAAGAACAAAATAAAATAGATTACACGTATAGAAGTGAGGTGAAGAATACTGATAAATATACACCACTGAATGTCAGCAAATGTCACTGGAGAAGCCATTTGCAGCTACCAGAACAGCCTTGCAAACCAGCAAAAGTAGCAAAACCAGGCAAAACAAGTTGGGTGTACTCACTTCCACATGAATAAGCAATAAAACTCTCTGAAGTTACACCAGAAAGTTGTTAAACTTGATAGATGAATCTTTTCCAAATTGCTCTGTCACTTACTGTATGGATATGGCTACAAAGGACTATGGATCATTTAAAGCGAAAAAGAGAAAGCATTGCCGAGAATGCAACAATTTAAGCATTTTTTTTCAAACACTTGTATTCTGCTTTGCATTAAAGGGGCAGTTTGAACAAAGGAGTGATTCATCATACCCCTTTTTCTTCCATAGGGCTGCTTTTTTTTTTTTTGTCTGAACTTCCTTGTCTGAACTATTGCATTACTACCATTTCTCCTTTAAATGTATTTGCTGTTCTAGCAACAGGGCTTAGAGTTAAATCAATTTGGGCTTGGTAGGCAGAAACATTGCAAATGAAAGCTTTTCTGCTGAAAATCTTCTAATGGTAGCTATCTAGTATGCCATCTAAGTGTAAGTGGAAGACCTGCAAGATGTCACCTCTCTTTCCAGCAGCATCTCATTTGTAGATCTATGGATCAGCTCCATTTTGGTTTATAGACACATTGACCTGGAAAAAGCTCTCCTTGTGAAAGTTACAATATTTGAGAGAAAACATCAAGATTCCTTCAGGCTTATTTTAATCTGGGCTGTCTGTTTGCAGCCTCTTGAACCACGACTCTTCATTGATAATAAACAGAAGTGAAGATCTTTGACTCAGAAAATATCTCCAAGGAAAAGTAGGAGTTCTTAAAATTTCAGAAGCTCTGACTGCTTTTATATTTAATTTTCCATAAGATTCTTCCTCCCAAATTCTAATTTATCTCGGCAAAATCAGAGACAGCCTGCATCATTTTGATTTCATGAGACTGTTATACCCAGACACCACACTCATGCAAATTTCAGATCAGTTTTGTTTTCATTAGTGAAAAGCAGCAACATGGATCACATACAGGAACTCCTTTATTCAAATATTTCATACATTCTAAGACATGCTGATTGTAGAACTGTTGCAGTCAAAATTCTCACCATATGTTCATGTAGAAGCTATAAACAACCAGCCCTACAATGGCATCCTAAAGCCTGGCAGTTTAAATCTTTGAAGAGAACAAATTTCTTGCACTTACAGATCCTGTAGATGGAGTAAGGGTGAACCTTCCTTTCTTGGGCAGGATGTTTATACAGTGAATTTTCTTTGTATGAGTCTTCACTCCATTCTTGCAAAATCAAAACCAAAAGTGATCCTTATTAGTCAAACTGAACCCTTTATTAAATTAAATGTAAAGCCTGTTCTAGAAATGAACAATGAAATTCAGAAACCAAAGATTAAACTGATGTGTTGAACTTTCCTGAACTGCTCCTCACCCCCCTCCCCCCGATTCTTTGAAAACAGAAGTAATCTTTGAGGCGAAACAGGCGTTTGACAGCATCTGTCATCCAGAAGCTCTGTAGCAGTTGTGCTGCTTCTTTGGTCTTGTTTTGAATTTCTCTGTCAATTTGAATTGACACAACAGAGTCTCAAGGAGCGATGCTCAAAAGCTGAGAAGGCAAGGACCGTGTCGGATGTAACAAAGGGGAAAAGATCTATCAGTTTGTTACCTCATCACAAAAATCAGCATCCCCAAAAGCTTCTCCTTTTACATAAAAGTGTGCAGTTCAGTGAAAAACACAAGAAATCTTATTTACCTTTTAAATGTGAAATTTAATGTATGTTACGTAATAATATGCTTAATGTTTTTTAGAAACGCTGAGATGTATTACATATGCACACACTTGTCTTCAAAAGAGACAAAAATAGAGTTTCTTAAAGGGTATTTGAAAAGCAGAAATGCTTGGCCAAGAGGTTTTAAAGGAGTTCTTGAACAAATAGGCAGCATGTGACTAAATACACTGATTATGCGACAAGCACTGAAAAGAAACTTCTGGTTAGCAGTCTGCCTAACCTAATGAATGGTTTAGTCTTTCCTTCCTCCATCCTAAGCATGAAAGCTGCTATCCACACCCCAGACTTGATCTAAACTACTGAATGCCATAGGGAAGAGCCTACTGCCTGACGCTGGATCAGGCCTTGGCAGCCTCAAGGTTTGACCCCGTAGGCCAGCACCAGCCCAAACCCAACCTACGCTTCCCCATAACCGAAAGTCCCTCAAATGCAGCTGTTAAGGTATGCGCAAAACATCAGAAACTCTTAATCAGCCAGATCTTGTCCTTTGGAAAAAGTGGAAATTTTGCCTGAATAAAGCAGTACAGGGTTTGGTTTGGTACAGCCAGTAATAACGAAGAATCATAGTTTCTGTTGTCAGGGGGTTTTGATACATTTGTTTTTCTAAGTAAAAAGAACATATAGTTCTAAGTGGGGTGCGGGTCATTTTTTGTCCTTTTTTATTTTAATGGCTAAACATTGTAATGCTAGCTAAATAGAAATTCTTGTCTGTTAATAGGTTCCTTTAGTTTGTAATAAATAGAAATGCTAATGACTAAAATTTGGTATTTGGTATGCATTAGCTTTTGTAAGTCTTTTCTTTACAGGCTTCATTGACATTCAATATGGCAAGCTTCCTTTGAAACATATTTATAAAATAACTACAGTATAATTAAGCCAACAAAGCCATCTTTTAAGTAAGCTTAATAGCTCAGTTTTTCACTCTGTAAATTTTTTATTTTAAGGAGGAAAAATAGTTATGCTTCAATTCTACTGTATATTACATTTTGCATCTAATATTTTCTTTCCATTTGCAATCTGTGCATATCTAATTCTTGACAACTGTGATTATTAATAAGTGCACATGAAAAACATGCTTCATAGACTCTTCCACAAGAATATTTTTGTTAATGAGTACTGAGACATATCTTGGCAAAGACAATATATGTAATATATATATGTGTATATATACATATTTTAATAGCTAATGGTGGTGTAGTTAATACACAAAAATTTATTAATAGATATGGCAGGTAATAATCGAAGTAGACATTTAATAAATGTAACTAAAAATATTTTAATGATATAAAAGCCATAGGTAAATAAAAGCAATTACATTTCATTTTGCTTTCAGCTCGTGAGCATTTTTTGTAAGCTTTAATAGAGGGGAGAGCTTGTGCAGAAGGCTAATGGTAGAGTCAGTGTTAGCATTATTCATTAGGGTTTCTAAGTAGTACTTACTCTGAGGTATTTCTCTGGAAGACTAAAATGTTCTTGGTAAGGGTACTTGGATCCTGATAACCCTAATTCATAATAATATCCCCCTCGTTCAGCAAATTAAAGTTTACAGAGTCCACAGCAATTTGAAAATCTTTATACTATTTAGAACCACAATCATGTTTACTAAGGACATGCTAAAAAGTGATAGCTCACATTATAATAAGTGGAACCTCATAACTGTTTCTTAAACTCTGTCCTCTACAGGCATAATAATATTGAGGGCCCATTTACAGTATGGTGAATAAAAACAGTTGACATCATTGTTACAATCTTTATTTAAAACAGTTACCAAGGTTACAAATTACCATCACTGTGTGCAACAGGTCCCTCTGAAGCAGTATCATTACAGATTAACTGTAATGTGTAGGATTATAATAAAAGGCATAAGGGATTACGCACAAGCAAAAATGCTAGAAATAACACAAATACATCCACATTATACAGTGCATCGCCCCGCAAAACCTCTGCTTTCAAAGCTGAAATACACAACGTGGCTTTTTGTTTAATTCGGGCATTTAGAGAGATGTTAACTGTATCCTGAAGTGGCTTTACAAATGTCAGGGAGCAGAGGGGGTAGGGTTTACCTCGGCCTGCAAAACCGCTGCTGCTGGAAATGTTCTCACACCGTCTCCGCTCTTAGCGGGGCACCTCGCTTACGGGAAAATACGCCTCCATTGTGCGAAGCAGGACGGCAGTGAAAGAAAGCGGAGTTCGCGTCTGCACGGCCCACCGCAGCAGGGCCCGCGGCCCCGGCCGGAGGCCGAGGCTGTCCTCGCTGACCGCTGGCGGGGCGCGTCCGAGCGCGGCGGCAGAGACCGGCCCGGCCGCGCAGCCCTGCGCACGGGGGGCCGAGGCCTCGGCCTTCCTCGCCCCCAAAGGAGGGGCGCGCCTGGAGCGACAGGGTAGCTGGGGGAAAGCGGTAGCTGGAGTGAAAGCGGAGCCGCAGGTCACCTGCCGCTGGCCAAGGCGGCTGGCCACCCCCGGCCAGCACCTTCCTTCCCCCGCTAAGTCACTCTACCCAGCCCTCAACTTAATGACACAAATCCGGGCTCTTAAAGTCTTTGCGACTGATTGTACTTGCTCATTTATAAATCATGATCTCCATATAGATGCATAACAACAACATACCAGAAGTGTTTGGGGAGAAATCCGATTAAAGTCTATAGCTTTTTTCCCCTCTCTCGCCCGGAGCAAAAGTCTCGCCACAGGTCAGCTGCCGCGGCTGGCCCAGGCTGCAGGGTTAAAGGGAAGAAAAGACTCCAGGCGAGCCGCTCCTCCCGGGCGGCGGGTGGGGGGGCTGTCACCGAGCGGCTCGCCCCGCCGGGGTGCGGCCCGCCGCCCCCTCCGCCCGCCCGGCCTGAGAGGCTCGGTCGGGCCGTCGACGGGGGCGCCGGGCATTTTGAGGGGTAGGAGCCGCTGCCCTTGGTTGGAGCATGAACTCTGCTGTCGAGACCGATCTCCCCCCGGCTCCAGCATCCCCGGGCAGGGGCGTGGGGCCGCCCTGCTCCGCCTGGACCAGACCGGACCGGGGTGGTAGTGACGCAGAAACGCGCTTTCCTTTCCTCTTTCGGGCGATTTAGGGGAACTAGAAAAACAAACATCGGGCTGTTTCATGAAACCGGTGGAGAAAGCTCCGAAGGGAAAGAGAGCGGGGCACATCCTTTTAGAGGAAGGACAAGGGTTCTCTGAGGAGGGAAAACAAAAGATGACAGTGGTAGCTGTAACCCCACCATGAACCAGGGACCTCCTGGCCACACTCGGAGGGCTAACCTCCCCGGACTTCCCATTACCTCTCCATGACACTTCACTAATGCTCACACAATGGCCAACTGAGCAGTTTAAGTAAAGATATTTTAACCTGAACTAAACATTGTCTCCAGACAATAGGATGCAAAGCAACATCTGGTACCACACATAAACAATGCTGTGCAACAGCATATGCTCGACGTCTGGAAGTTTATGTCAACACTAAGCAGTCGAGGACGCTGTCGCTGCTCGACATGAAATGTTAATAAATGGCTGTTTGCTGCGCTTCCAAGGTGAGCATCTAGGATCCTTCCTCCCGGGGCATCCTCTTCAGCTTGAGAGTGCCCGGCAAGACATCTTCGGACCCCATCCGCGCCTCCTCCCTCCTGCCCTCGGAGCAAACCACCAGTGAGAAATGCCACGGGGAGAGCCCGTGGCCCGGCCTAGGGACAACACCGGGTTACCCCTTCCCCGCTGCGGCTCCTGAGGGCACGGCTCAGCCGCCGGCGCCAGTGGAAGCGGCCGGCGATGAATGGCCACCTTCAGGGAAGTGCTTCTTTAAAGAGGAGGCTCTAGGCTAATGAAACAACGGGAGGTGGCCATTGCAAACAGCTGTTCCTCATACATATTTCATTATACAATCAGATAATGCGTCTTACCACCTTCTCAATTATTCACAGATAAACATTTTCAAGACGTTTTGACATCTGTCTTAGGCCCTGCTATTAATTGAGTAATCACTGGTTAAAAATGCATGGGGACTGCACCTCACAAAACCTCCGACTTCACTTGGGAGGACAGCTTCCGTAACAGCTCGCCCTAAGCAGCGCATCAGATCAAAGAGAGCCCCGAGATGGGGGAAGCACACGATCTTCGCCCTGGAGCCCTCGGACTGCCGCCCCGGGGGGGCTGCGCCGGGCACCTCCCGACACCCTCCGGAGCATCCCGGGCGCAGGATGCCGGCGGGGGAGAGGCGGCACCTTCCCTCCCTGGCGAGCCACGAAACCACCCAGAAAAGTCGCGTCCGTCCCTTCGGTCGGGGTCTTGGCACAAGCGCTCCCGCTCCTCTCCACAGGCAAAGGGCTCTCACCGTTGCCTCGGGCCGCCCCGGAGGAGGACAGCTGCCTGGCCGGCTGCGCCCTGGCCGGGGCTGCTGGGCGCCTGCTCCCCCCGCAGCCCGCCGTGCCCCGCCAGCCCTCCACCCGGTGTCCCGGCGGCCGCCCGGGGTGGTGGGGCCCGCCCGGCCGGGGCCAGCGGGGCGCCGGTGACCGCTCCTGTGGCTTCGCTCCCCGCCGGAACTAAGCCCGCGGATCCCCGGCGGGCAGCGAAACGCGGTCGTCCCTCCTGAGCGTCAGGCAACTTCCGACAGAAAGTTCGTTTCACTGCTGCTTGGGCTGGTTGTAAAAACCGCAAGGCTTTAGGGAGTCGCAGCGTCTTAAAACCGCCTCTATTCTATCTCTTCCTTGGCAATAATCCCTTTTCTTAAAATAAGGAGCACACCACCCCCCGAAACACAGACGCACAACTACCAGATGTTACGCGTGAACATTAAAGAGCGACTGAAACGAGCGAAGGGGAGAATCAAATCTCGACAACTCTTTCAGACACTGTATTGATTAAATTAAACCATTCAGCGCCTCTCTCCTCCCTCCCCTTCCCCAGGCTACCCCTTTTAACCACAAAATTCACACGCAAGCAATAATCGCCCCCCTTCACGACCGCCATGCCCAGGTAAGTGGATGGAAACACGTGTGTGTTTTCCCATCCCGCTAGAAGAGATCTTGATTAAAACTAGTTTCTAGAGCTGCGGTCTCGCCAGTGACACGGGGCTTTTGCTGTACAGGAGGCGCAGGACCCACGCGTGAGCCAGCAAAGCGGCGCACGGGGGAGAAGCGGTGGATTCAGCCTGGCCCCGCTCCTCTCCTCATCCCGCGCGGGCTTGGCCGCCCCCACATCCCCCCCGCCCCCGCTGCCCCTGCGCAGGGACCACCGCTGCCTGCGGAGGTCGCACACGGGGGGTCCTGCAGCTACGGGAGCGCTGGACGGCTCCTCTCGCCGCATCCCGGCGGGTACCCGGCTGCGGGTGTGTTTGCTCTAAAGCCTCAACCGGAGTCCCGGCCGTGAATTTCATTTTAATAGCACCGCCAAGGAAAGTGCCGGCACCTAGGACTGCCGGGGACTGTGAAAGCCTTTCTGCCTGGCAGGTGGCGGAAGGCAGAGGACGATTTGGGGTCAGACTGAAGAGAGGATGCTCTGTGAATGGAAACAAGAATTCCTAGTGCTCCCTCAAAATATTACCCACAGCTGAAGACCTTGCCTTCCCTTGAATGCTCTGTGAACAGCAAGAGGTTTGGATCTACCTGGAATCCACGATTTTTAAAGTCAGAAATAGGGGAAAGCTGGCTGTGAATGTGTGGAGGGGAGACCCTTCCACCTCAGCAGAATTCATCGTGTTTTAAAGTGAAGTGTCAGAAGCCCTAGAATAAACCCGGAGCTGGAAGCTTTCCGCCAGCCGCTCTTGAACGGGTCCTCCACTCACTCAGAGCCGGTCTGTGCCTACCTGGCTCTTGACTTCAGCTCTCTGAAGTCCTTGTATAGTTTCAACACTGTACTTGCAACTGTGTCCCCGCAGAGCCGTCCTGCTCACCGTCCCCATCCCAGCCTCAAGACGTCCTTCGCCCTATTGATTTGCGCTATAGCCAAACAGGGCGAAAAGACGACAATTGTATTCGACAGATGCTGCTCACTCGTGAATAACAGGTTCAGCGCATACCGTATCTCTCCCCATTATCCTGTAAGTTAATATTGAGTAGCAATAGCTGTCTAAATATCAAAATCTATTTATAGGGGATGCAGAGCCATGACCTCTCCATCTGACCTTCAAGAACCGCAGGCTGAAAAACAGGGCAAATAGGAAAAAGAAAAAAAAAATGAGGAAAAGCCCAGGATTACAATGGAGATTTGTGCGTGGCGGAGCTGGGCTGGCTGCCTTTGTTCCGAAATCCTGAGGGGGACTTGAACCTTTAGCACGGCCCCGGCCCTGCGGCCCCGGGAAGACGCGGCTCTGTCTGACTTCTCTGTCTCCCCGCCGCGATCCTGGTGTTGCTTCGTCCACTTCTGCCACCTGCAAAAGTGCGGGGTTGTTTTTCTTTTTCACATTACAAAAAAAAAAAAAAAAAAAGACGGGGAAGACAAAACCGCGCCGTTGACTAAGCAGGGGGTCTCAGTGCCAGTGAGGGGAGAAGAGAGCTCAGCAGAGTGCAGACCCACACCTTGGGAAATCACTTTGCACGCGGGGAAATGGGGACGTATTTTCTTATTTTGCTGCTCGCAGCCTTCCCAGCACAAACGAGGGGTGCGCGGGGGGGAGCAGGGCTTGGAGAGACTTCTCACCCCCGTCCCGGCAAGCAGCAGAATGGGGGAAGCTGGGCGGTCCCAGGCGCTGCCCGGGGGTGCCCGGGGCCTCCGACAAGGCGAGTGTCGGGGCCCTGGGCCAGGACCCCGTGGCATCCCGCGCTCCCGGGGATCGCCCCCCGCCCACCCCCTTCCCCACCGGGCGGAGAGGGGGAGGATGCTCCGTAGGGTCCCAGAGCAGGGATCCATATTATAAAGCGCATCCCCTCGGGGGGAGTGGAAACGAGGCGGGGGGGGGGGGGGCGGGGGGGAGGAATCCCGAAGTACTTTTTGTTTTTACGGAGCCGTCGAGAGCTCGTCCAGTCTGAATTAACAACCGCGTAAAACCAGACCAACTGCGAAACCGCCCCCCCCCCCCCCCCCCGCCCCGGCCCCAGCTCCCGGCATTAACATGGCGCCTGCAAGCGAGAGAAGCACTTTTCTCGATGTTTAGCAGTTGAAATGTGCTCCCTGAAGGTCACACCAGGCGACGCACCCGTTGGCTGCCGCACGGAGCGCGGGCCGGGCCGGGCCGTCGGCAGCCCCCGGAGCCCCCGGCGGCGCCGCGCCCGCCCCGGTCGCCATCCCGCCGGGGACAACAGAACGGCGAGGAGCATGGGGCAGTCTCCCACAGCCAGATGTGCCCCGGGTCGTCTTTCCCCAACCCCTTTATCTTTCTGTGTATATAAGAGAATCGTACCCAGCTTCTCTATCTTATTGGGGGGGGGGGAACCAGAAACCCCCCCCCCCAAAAAAAAAAAAAACCAAACAAAACAACCCGGGGCTCCAAGGGAGTAATTCCTTGTGTCTGGAAATTAAAAGGCTCAAATCTCCTATGTGACCCTGCTAAGACACGGGAGCGCTGTCCGCAGCTACTTTAAAGCGCCAGTCTCACTTGGTTTGGAGGTCGGAGCTACAGCTCTTCAGAAAGAAAAGTGTAGTTCAGGAGGCAAACTCTGTCCCGGGGGTTGTGTGCAGTCTCTCTTTCCGCCGACTAAGTGCACCTACCAAGGGAAGAGGGAGAGACAGGGCTGCTAACCGCGCTGCTTAAATGTTCCTGCTTTCTCCTGCGGGGGGCTAAGCAAGGAACAAGCTTCTCCAGCTGCCTGAATAAAATGAGAGAGCTGATTTTTTTTTCATAACCTATTCTTGGCATTTGCGTCCCACTTGAGGAAAGTGTCTAGAAAAAAATCCCCCAAACTCGACCCAAAAAATCTTGGGTCTTGCGACTACATTAGGCTCCGTGATACTGCATTCCAAAGAAAATAGACGGGGTATTAGAAGAGGAATCTCCTCTTCCTAATGAATATTTACCCTGAGGTCATTACATCCGTAATGGTCCTCTCTTACCTTACCTTGCTCCCCTCTTCCTCTGCTAGAGACTGGGATTTCAATGACAATGCCCTCGATTTTAAAGTGCCGTGTACCACTTAATGGCGGGGTGCAGGCAAGGTTAGAATATTATTGACTTCATGCAATATATAAGATGGATACATTTAAGACTTTTAACTTTTTGTTGCAATGACACGCTGTATTTTTATGAGATACCTATTATACAGACAGAACCATTGTGCTGTAGCTGCCTCACAGTTGCTGGATCGTTTCTATCAGATGAAAGATTTTGAATAGTTTTCTTTCAACAATGCATCCTTTTGGTCTTCATACAAAGAAAGTAGGCATGGTATACACTTAAACAGCTCTGTCACAGAGCAAAATTAAATAGAGTATATATCGAATCCTGTCTGCAGTATAATACCCACAGGGAACAGAATGGAGCTCCCTCCGCCGCTGAAGGAGCCCATTAAGGTCTGATGTCCTGTGAGCATCTTCCAGATTTCCCTTATCTGTGATATTCGCTAAGCTGTTAAAAATCTTTACAGGCGGGCTTTAAAATCGGCTGTTTTTCTCACGGAAAGACAGAGTTTGATAACGGAGCCTTTTAACAAAATCTACTGCTGGCGCTCCGGTAAAGGGGGCAAATTATGCTCTATTTAGTTACTCATCTCGGCGGCCGCCTGGGAGCTGCTGGGGTAGCCCGGCGGATCTCCAGCGCCTGTCCCGAGCCGGGCGGCTTTTCCCCGCGCTCCCGCGGAGGCGCAAGAGGGGCCCCAGTTTAACACAGCCCCCGCTGACCCCCCCACCCCGCAAGGCGGCAGCCCCGGGCCGGGCGGTGGCGGCGGGCGGGCGGCGTCCGCGGCCGCCCGGTGCCGGGAGCGGGGGCGGTGGGGGGGGGCAGGGGGTGCAGCCGCGGGGAGGGTCCGCGCCCGCAGCTCCCCCTCCAGTGCTCACTCAAGCGACTTGACCAAAGTGCACGTGCTGAGCCCAACTTTCCTCTCCCCCTTTCCCCAGCTTTGTGCTCTCCGCTGATTGAGTCCCCATATTAAGCTCGAGATCCTTTCTAAGCAACTGCTAAGAAGTCAAGAGCATCCTTGCTTGCTTTCTCTCCGTGGCCTTTCATGCCCTCAATTTGTTATTCTACTGACACTTTTCTTAAAGTTAGCGCCTAGCATTGAAACATTAGCGACAAAAGCCCTGGAAAATCTCTCCCTCCTCACCGCTAAATCCTCTAATGGGTCAGTGCGTGTCGAATTTTTATTTGATTTCCAATAATCTCTAGCACTTCAATATTAAACCTACCTCAGCCCAGCGCCTCACCTATGGGATATTTTTCAGCTTCGCTTTGGAAAGTAGAGACGCTCAGATTTCCTTCCACGTGCACCCGCTAATTTATAAATGAGTGTATACAGCTGTCTTCGTGTATATCTATGTCTCTATATCTGCAGTAACGCTTTCATTTTGTGTCAAAATAACATATCCTGTCACTCCACGCCAAAAGTATATTTATCGAATGAAATAGCACCGCAAGCTGCATCTTCTTTATCAAACCTTCATTTCTGTTTTACCCAATTGTTAAATATCTTTTCATTTCTTTTCCTATTTTAAAATATGTATTAGAGTAATTGTTACTTGGAGGTCTTTTGTGTATCTATAGCTCCTTTGATTCATATCTTTTCCTTTCTTTTAATCTTGTTATGCGAAATTATATACACATTTCTCAGGAAATCCAAGGAGCATAACTTTATTAAATAAAAACCTCCTAATCCTGGAGTTTTGCAGCAAATACCAATTTTTTTTTAAGTACACGTTCCTAACCCATGTGTTTTGAATGAAGATCCCCAATTTCTCTTCACTTTATTACGCGGATTTTGTGAAATGATTCTTCAGCGCTCTGATTTAAATAAGTTTTAGTGTGAACCAAGAATGAACATTATCCTCTAACCTGAGGTCAAGTGAAAGGTGATTTACATGACAAAGAATAATGCCGATTTTGTCCAATGTGAAACAACTTCACCTTCGGCATCATTAAGAAGAATTTAGCACTTTCAGGGCTTTGGGGGTTGGGGTTTTTTGGTAAATAGTTGACTATGTATAGCGCAATTTCCCTTTTATGAATCACAATCCCAAGGCCAACTTCTTGTGCTCTTGAATTTCGGCATTATTTTTATAGCCTGCAGTAGAGCGAATTTGCACCTGCTGGTATTTAAACTTTAACATATTAGCTAGGGAGGACTTATCAGCCCAGCGCACTGCCTCGAAACAAATTAACAATCTTCATTAAAGTAAAGGAAGGGGGCGTGGGGGTGGCGATGTGACCGTTTAAGACGCTGTCCCGGATCTCCCCGATCTATGCAGGTTCCGAGTGGATTATTTGGGGTCCTTATAGCAACAGAAGTACAGCTTTACTCCCCCTCCCCCCAACACACACACTCGCTTCCAAATTTCTGCTTCTCTCAGGGCACTTTAACCCTCTCGATACTTTCTTCCCCTCTGCCTGGAGCGGTGCCCTGCAGAGGAGGGTTGCGGGGAGGCAAAGGCACCTTAGCTGCGCTCCTGGGGCTCAGCCCCGGTGGCCTCCCGCTACCGGTCGGGCCGCCCCCCCCGCACCTCCCTTTAAGAGCACTTTCCCCCAAAATCAGATTGTGCTCTTGGTGGTTTCTTCTCTCTCTTTTATGGCCATTTTGGGCGCTCCCTCCCTCCCCTCCTCTGTCACGCGCGCGCGCACACACAGACACACACACACACACACACACACACACACACTGCAAGAGCCCGTGAGGAAGTGATCTTAATCCAAACATCAAACTTACCGTCCGGAGGATCCTGCCTTGAAAAAGTTCTGCTCTGCTGGGTCTCAGAATTAAAGAAACGACCGTCATCCCTCCTTAAGAGCTCAGGGCTGGGGAGAGGGGCTGCAGGCGGAGGGCCACGGGCGGGGAGCCCAGCTCCCCGGCTCTGCCCGGCCGGCTTCGCTGGGTCTGCACCCCGAGGGGCGCGGGGGACCGAGACCCCCTTCCCGGCAGGCGGCTCCGGCGCCCTCGGGACGGGGCGCACCGGCCACAGGACTTCTCCCGCGGACACGGGCTTGCGCACCTAGACGTGCCTCCGCGGGGGGATCCGCGGGCTTCCCGCGGCGGGAGGGGGGCCCGGGGCAGCGCCCCGGCTCTGCCCGGCCGCCCGCTTCTTTGCGGGGGGGTGGTGGGGTGTGAGTGTCGTGTGCTTGTTCACAGCTACGCCGGGAAAGTGGGAGCCTTTCGTGTTTACAACCGGCTCCGGCTTGTAATGGTGAGATGTAGTTCAAGCAGCGCTCCTGTGTGTCGCGGGCTCTTAACTGGAGCTTTGCTCAGTCATTGAGAGCAATAGAAAGTATATGGAAATCAATATATAGCCAGTGTGGAGGGCAGATAATGGATTCGAGTCAGTGAGTGTTATAATCTGCATTATGGGCTTCCTATTGTTTAGACTGAGCACAAATTTCCAAAGGGTGAAGTGTTGGTTTGTTGGGTCCCCGTCCCCCGCTTTCTCCCTTCTTCTTCTTCTTTTTGGAGGGCTTTGCGTGTATAGGGGGAGGGGGTTATTAAATCCTCCTGCCACAATTATCAGAGTACCCCCCTCTTCCCGCCCGCCCCATCTGATTTTAAAGGTAGTGCTTTCACGGCGAAGCTAATGACTTTCATTTAATTGAACATGCCCTGATGTAGCGGATTGTTCTCGCAGCCCTGCGCCTTTGTTGCTTTTGGGGGGAAATAAAGCTAATCAAACCTTTTGTCACGGCCAAATTCTCCCTCAGGGTCTCCCAAACATTTGTTTGAATAATTCACCTCAAGAATTGAAAATACTAATTGATTTTAAAATGCTAGCCCGGAGGGACGGGGAGGTGGGGGGTGGGGGGTGGGGGGTGGGAGCCTGGAAATTAGAGGCGAAGAGCAAACGTCTACCTGCCAGCGGCGAAGCCTCCGCAATCGCTGCCCTCGCCGGGAGCCGGGGCCGGGGCCGGGGCCGGGCTGCGCCCCGCCCCGCGCGGACTGCGATGCCCCCGCCGCTGCCGGCCGCACGCTCCGTCCCCTCCCTCGGCCTCTTGTCCCCCTCCCCGCCGCCAAACTGCCCCTGGTCACCTCGGTCTCGGGTGCTCCGCTAAAGTGCCGGCGGTGGCAGGGGTGGGCTCCGCCGGGCGGGGAGGGGATCTCGGTCCGGGCACCTCGGCCCCATTCAGGGAAGAATTTTGATGCGATTCATTAGAAGTAACGAGTTGACATAAGGTAAATCTACATCGAGGGGGCCTTTCTTTGAGTGCATGGGGAAGCTTCATTAACCATCGCTAACAAGGCGTGCAAATGCTCTGATTGGGCAGCTTTCTTGTAACGCCAGGGCCTTAGCAGGATGCCCACCTAATGAGGGTCACTACAAGAGACTGATAAAATATTCAAATTTTCCGTCGCACCAGGAACTTTGTACTAAAGGAGAAAGTTGAGGCAACTGTGTGCTTGTTTACCTTGGGAAGGCACACTCGGGGGAGAAGGCATCTAGCTCTGACATCTCCAGCGCCCAGAGAAGCCCCGAGCTGGATGGTCACTGCTTTTTGGACGTTTATTTGTTAAATTCGCCGACAGATTGCCCCCCGCCTTCCCTTGTCTTCCCCCGGTTCTAATTATGTTTCTCTTAGGTCTAACGCGCTGATAAATAAATAACTTGTCTGCGAGGTTCCACGCTTTTTTTCCTCTCTTTCTTTCTTTCTTTCTTTCTTTCTTTTTTTCTTTTCTTTCTTTTTTTTTTCTTGAAGAGGAATTATTAAAATCAGCCTGATGGCTTTAATGATAAGTCAATCATTTCAAAGTTGCTGCTTGTTGCTAATATGTCAGCCTCTGTACACATCACCGCTACTTCCTCGCTGCCGCGATAAGGGCTGTCCCCTCCTCCCCCCGCAATTTGTTTCTTCAAGTTTTCATTGCTAGGTTACGATTTCTAATTAGAGCTAAGTATTTCACTTAATATTTAATTTAGACGCCCAGCACATATATCATACCTAGATCAGTCAATCAAGCGTCCCTTGTTGATAATGCTACATCATTAAGAGTTGTGTTTAATTCAGGAGCAAGCGACTGCACGGCTGCTGCTGCAGAGCAGGTAACTTTCGGCTGGCGGGAGCTGCCAGCAGATCCGGAGGGATGCGGGGAAGCAGCCAAGCCGGGCGGCGGATCCGTCGCCTCCTCGGGAAAGTTTGCTGCTTCCCAAGCCGGCACCGCACCGCGGAGGCGAGCTGCACACCTTTTCTCCTTCCTTTCAACAACAACAACAAAAAAAACCAACCAAAAAACCCTCCACAACCAAAACACCAAACAAACCAACCAAAACCAAAACACCACCAAAAAAACAACCCCAACCCAACACCCCCAAAACGGGGTATCTCACGTTTTCCTCCTCCAGCCTCTGTGCTTACTCAAAATAAAGGACTAGGGGGTGTCCCCAAAAGTTTAACTTGGAAGCTGGAGCACTGTTTTGGACCAGTAATAAAATACCCCCGTCGGCTTCTCAAACCAATCCAAACCGTTAAAAAAAATCACTTGCCCACTTGTTTCTTAGCACGGCCGGCACAGCACACATCGCATGAACAGGGCTGTATTACGGGAGCCGGATGGGCCACAGCTTGCACACCCAACAAATGAGCATTCATTTATCTCGGGAAATCGTGACTAAAAAGAGAGGCAGAAGAAGAAAGAGAGAGAAAAAGGGAAGGAAGGAGAAGGATAGATGTGTTTGTAAAGACAGCATCAGTGCAAAATTGCCAGCGCTTGCCACTGAAGACTGGCAAAAAATAAATTAATAATAATAATAATAATAATAATAATAATAATAATAATAATAATAAAGAAGCCTAACAAGACCAACACGATGGGTTCTCCTTTACCTGCCCCGGGCTCTCCCTCTCTCCCCCCTCGCCTTCCCCCTCGCCGCGGCCGCCGTGCTGCATTTTCCGCTCGCCCGTACCTCGACCGCTACGCCCCAGCCCCGTCTGAGCCCCTGCCTCCCCGATTAAAAAAATAATCAGCCCTTGCAAGCGTCGACTGAGTCGCTCCCGAGTCAGGATTAAGGGGCACTAACTAGGCAGCAGAAAATCGCAGCCTCCTGGGAGCGACCATCAAAACAAGCAGCGAAATAAAAGAGCTTCCCTCTCTGCTTCCCTTCCTCTCCCCCGAAAAGTCCTCCAGGTTGGCAGCCCGACACTCGCACACCCATACACACACGCTCACAACTTCGCAGGGTTCTCTCCAGACGAGAGCACAGGCTTGTCCTGGTTTATTTAGGGGGAAGTTTTTGGGGAGGAGGGGAGTTGCTCCCCTGCCCTGCAGAGCCACATGTCATTCTAGCAGCTGAAACAATGAATCATGTGGGATCAAGTAAGATTGACTGGAAACGGACGGCAGGTTCCCCAGCCCGGAGAAGATGGCTATCGGCAGCGAGGGGGGGGACCCCACCTGTCCCCGTCCCGGACCCCCGAGCCCCAGCGCGGGAGTGGAGAAGGACGGCGGGGGGGGGGGTGTGAGAGGCAGCGCACGCCCGGGGGGGTCCCCCGCGGGACCTCCGCCTGCCCGTAACAAACTCACAGGATCCGGAAAGGATTTTCCCAGCCAAGAGGGCAGCCTCTGCCCAGCCCCGTCCGCCGCCGTGCTCCCGCTGCCGCCGGCCGCGCCCGGCTCCGCGCCCGGATGCGCGCGCCGCTCCGCGCTGCCCCACGCGCCGCTGCGCGCTGCCGGTGGGGGCCGGCGGCTGCGCCCGCCCGGCTGCGGCTCGGCGGGTCCGGGCTCGGCATTAGCCGATCCCATTGACAGTTTGCAGCCAGCAGCTGCAGTCATTAAAAGCCATTTACACCCTGGCCTCCTCACACAAAGCTAGAGCGCCAGCAATTATCTGCTTGCACATTTCAGGACATGAGAGTGTGTCCCTAACAGGCTTAGGGGAGCGCTGAATCCCCGGCCAGGCTGGGCAAACACCGGATCCGCTCCCGAGGTCTGGCTGACGACCACCGCGCCTCGGTGACCCGCGTTGGCGAGCCGCGGGAACGGGCGCACACATTTTAGGATGCTGGCTCCGTCCTTGCAGGAGCTTCTGGCTGGCAGAGCTCCTGCGCTGGACCGCTGGTCCGCGGGCGCAGAGAGGAGAGCGGGCTTCAGTAAGACCTTGACATTAGCTGATCGGCACACCAGGTTTGTGGGTTTGTTTGGCTTTAAACACACGGACACACGCTCGCAGAGTGGACATGCATTGAAATGCCCTACAGAAGGATACTTCGGAAGAAAGATTTTCACCAGAAATGCAGTTGTTGTATGTTTCATAGGTCTGGGGGGAGAGAAAGAGAGAAAGAAAGAGAGAAAGAAAGAAATATTGAAGCTTTGAAAGGTTCATCAGGAATCCTAATAGAGGGATGCAACCTATAGGCTAACGACCAGTGCATGATCGTCTGGGAGATTAAAAAAAAAAAGAAAAGGCCGATTTGGATTTTATTCTGGAAATACATTTTAAGGCAGTTTAATTTGCAGCTTGAAGAAAAATGGAATCAAATATTAAGAAACTCCGGCAAGAATTCCCCCCACCCTCCCCTCTGTAATCCTTTACATAAAAGGAAAGGATTACAAAGAAAAAGATTTTGTGTGTGTGTGTATTAAAATCTTTGACTAAACATATTGTTGTCCAATTAATACCTCCAAGTCGATTTGCAGAGGGGCTGAGAAGTCTCTTTCCCTCCTTAGCTGTACAACTGGAAATAGAAGCCGGAGGGGGGGGAGGCGGGGGGGGGGGGGAGTTTTCCCCAAGTCTGTTAACAGAAGTGTTTAAGCAGATCACTAAAAATTAAGAGGGCGAGTTATTTCCATTAGGACTATGAAGCCATGTAGCTCACCGATGACAGTTTAGTGGAAATCAGATGAATGTGTAATACAGCGAGCTTCTTCCAGTCCAGCAGCTCTTCCAACTGGACCTATTCATCTGCCACTTGGAATTATTTCACGAGGAGTCCGCTGTGAAAGGATCACAACCAGTTTGGAGCCCAGCTAAAGAACTTCTACCACCCATAGCAGTATTATTATTATCCTTCGGATAGGGCAAGTCACGCTATGTTTTCACATTTTAATTGTAATATCTCTCTTCCCCTCCCCTTCCCTCCATTGATGTCTGAAAGTAGTTTGGGCTCCAAGCCTCACCCCTCGATCTCCATCGGAATGCAGAAAAGATCTTTAAAAAAGTTTTGAATTCCTCAATGATTTTTCTTCTAGAAAGGCGGCTTAGGATAATTATTTCAGCTTTATTGAGGGCAGATTAGTTGAAGTCTGGATGCTGCGTTTCAATACTCGTTGTACATGCCTTTACAATGTCGGTATTGTTTGCTACTGTGTGTGAACCTATTCAAAATATACACTTTTTAACACCAAGCAAAGTCCTGTCTAAATATACACAGTAAGTCTGGAAAGATGTCCATGACCCGTACAAATCTCTGTAAATCACACTTCCATAGCTACAGAAACTAAACAAAAGAGTTACCAGCTCAAGATGCTGATTAAATCTTCTTAAAAGCAACATACCTAATAATAAATATAGTTGCATGGTAGCAAGGTCTGGCGACCCAGCTAGGTCTTACTGATGGATGCACTCAAACCACCACGGAGATTTTCCTTGCTCACAATATATAAAAAAAAAAAAAAGAAAAAAGAAAATAAATCTGGGTTCAAACCCGCTTTGCTCGCCTCCCTTTCCTCCTCCCCGCACAGAAGCCGTGCAAGTTCGGGGCAGAAATCGCGGGGGAAGAGAGAGGTGCGGTGTAAAGCCCCGGCGGGTTTGGGGGTGAGGACCAGCCTCGCAAGGTCGCCGAGCTCCGGAGAAAGGAAGGGGCGAGAGGAGGCGAATGGGAGGAGGAAAGCCAGAATGAAAGAAAAACAAAGTGGAGAGAGGGAAAGGGAAGGCGAGAAGGAGCGGGAGGGCGGGGGAAGCAAGGCGTGGGACGGGGGAGGCAGCGAGCGGGGCGCCGCCGGAGCCGGGCGCGGAGCCGGGCGCGGAGCCCAGGCGGCCGGAGCGGGTCCGGGCTGGGCGCCCTGCGCGGCTCTCGGCGGAGCCGCCGCGGAGCTCCGCGGGCAGCGGATCCCTCCTTCCGCAGAGAGGGGCAGGGAGTAGCGGAAGGCAGGAGAGGAGCAGAGAGGAGAGGAGAGGAGAGGAGAGGAGAGGAGAGGAGAGGAGAGGAGAGGAGAGGAGAGGAGAGGAGAGGAGAGGAGAGGAGAGGAGAGGAGAGGAGAGGAGAGGAGAGGAGAGGGACTCTTCGGGGAACCAGGGCTAAACCCAGCTTGTACTGTATGTGCCTGCTTCTGGGAGGGTCACCGGCGTGAGGATGGGTCTAATGATCTCATCTTTCTTTTCTTCCCCGGCACTATTAGTGCTCAGATAGGCAGAATGAAGTGAAACTACGTGCAAATCATGTGTAAATTGTCTCAGTTAGGAGCCCTTTATCCGAACGTGTATCCCAGCCTGGCCCATTTACTTTCCCCCCATATCTCCTTTAGCTTTAACGAGGCTCGTTAAGATCACAATAATATTCCACCCTCTAATTGCTCATCCCATTCAACAAATATGTGCACACTGCTTTTCGCATTATTTGATCCCTTATTTAGGAGGGGTGTGGAGAGGGAGGGGGGAGAGACAGGGAGAAGGGGAAGTGCTGAGATTAGGAGTTGCAAAGATTAAGGAAAAAAAAAAAAAACCACCACACACAAAAACCCCAGGCTTTTCCACCAACGGCCCCGCTTCCCTCCCCCCCGTGCATTTGGGCGAAGTGGTAAAAACCTTCCTTACGTACTCCGTAATGATTGGCAGGGCTGACAGTGATTGGCAGGGGCTGCCATGGCAACGCCACAACGACACTCAGAAGACCAATAGAAAAGCGAAACAAAATGTTTCAGCGCTGCACTCACTGTGGATTTAGGGGAGATATTATGAGGCTGTTGTCATTAGGGCGATTGCTGTTGAATCACTGAATCCTGAATCGGCGGCGACGCGGGGCCGGGTGTGTGTGAGTGCGTGTGTGTGTGCGTGTGTGTGTGCGCGCGAGTGCGTGTGCGTGTGTGTCCGCGTGTGCGTGTGAGAGTGTGTGTGTGTGCCCCCGTGCCTCTATGTGGCTGTGTGTGCGTGTGCGGGTGTGGATGCGTGCGCGGTGCGTGTGCCCTTTCCTCCCTTCTTCCTCCCTTTCTTTCTTTTCTCCTTGATTTATCTCCCCCTCTCCCCGGTCATCCCATGGTGTTCAGGTCCCCGCTAGAGCTTTATCCCACCCATTTCTTCTTGCCAAACTTCGCCGCCGACCCGCACCACCGCTCCCTCCTTCTCGCCAGCGGCGGCGGCGGCAGCGGCAGCGGCTCGGGCTGCAGCCCCGGTGCCGGCGGCGGTGGAGGCGGCAGCTCCCGGGCACCCCACGAAGAGTTGTCAATGTTTCAGCTGCCCACACTCAACTTCTCCCCGGAGCAAGTGGCCAGCGTCTGCGAGACGCTGGAGGAGACTGGAGACATAGAGAGGCTGGGGAGGTTCCTCTGGTCGCTGCCGGTGGCGCCGGGGGCATGCGAGGCCATCAACAAGCACGAGTCCATCCTCCGCGCCCGGGCGGTGGTGGCCTTCCACACGGGCAATTTCCGAGACCTCTACCACATCCTGGAGAACCACAAATTCACCAAGGAGTCCCACGGCAAGTTGCAGGCCATGTGGCTCGAAGCGCACTACCAGGAGGCCGAGAAGCTAAGGGGTCGCCCGCTGGGGCCGGTTGATAAATACAGGGTGAGGAAGAAGTTTCCGCTGCCCAGGACCATTTGGGATGGCGAGCAGAAGACGCACTGCTTCAAGGAGAGGACTCGCAGCCTCCTGAGGGAGTGGTACCTGCAGGACCCTTACCCCAACCCCAGCAAGAAAAGGGAACTGGCTCAGGCCACGGGGCTCACCCCCACGCAAGTAGGCAACTGGTTCAAAAACCGAAGGCAACGAGACAGAGCAGCGGCGGCTAAAAACAGGTCAGTGGGGCTGCGGGGCCCCGCTCCGGGGCGGGGGGCGAGCTGGGGGGCGGGGGGCGAGCTGGGCGGCGGGGCCCCGCGGGCGGCCGCGCTCCGCGCCGCGGCTCGGCGGCCGCCCGGCCGGCAGCGCGCCTCTGCCTCTCCTTTCCTCCTCCTCATCTCCATCACCGCCACGGGGAGAAATTGGTCCCCCCCGCCGAGCGGGTAGGTCTCCTCCCGGCAGCCGCAGGGATGCGACGGGGGCAGGCACGGCTCGAAGTTGCCTGGCGCGCCCCGAGCTCTGCCCGGGCTCCCCACGGGCTCCCGGGGTGCGGGCAGGGCTGGGGCTTCACCCGCAGGCGTGGGCAGCTCCGTGCGCGCCTGTGTGCGTGCGTGTGTGCGCGCGTGTGTGTGTGCGGGGCGCAGCGGCTGCGGCGGGGGCAGAGCCCGGCTCTCCCTGCCTCCCTCCCCGCAGCGGCTGCCGCGGGGACGGGAAACCCCACAGCCCCGGGTCGGTGGGCTCCGGTTTTGCTTTCGGCTTGCCGGGATCTGCGTCCGGCCGGGCTCCGGCGCGGTTCCCCCGCCGAAGGGCCGAGGCGGGCGGTGGGATTCCGAGCGGGTTTGTGCAGAGCAGGCGGCTCCGCTCCAATTGCTCGTGCTCCTCTGCCTGCGCGGCGGGACCAGCACACGCACACGCAAAGCCCGGAGCCGTTCGACTCGGGGAGAAAAAGGGAGAAAAGCCTTTAGGAGATCGGGAAACCTCTTTTTTTCCCCCATCCCCATTTCTCTGTTTACACCACATGGCGGCCAGGCCCTCCGGTGGTGTGTTTCCTCTGCATTTACGCTTGCATTTATTTGCGTGTCTCTCGGTGTCTGTTTTATTTATTTATTTATTTATTATTATTTCTGCTTTGCCATGATAAAAGTGAGGCAGCCTTCCTTCTTTTTTTTTTTTTTCTTGTCACCCTCCGTAAAAGTTATCTTGCAAATGAAAATGGACCCTTAATCCAGCCTGATATACTGTTTTTATTTAAATTTAAGTTTGGCTACCGCTGTAAGCGTGTAGACAAAACTTCTTGTTCTTGTAAATGCTGTCTCTTAAATTCCTCCTAATTATAGCACTGGTGCTATTGACTCAAGGTTCTGTCGGAGAAATGCAACCTAAAAGTGCCTCGCCATTTAATTTCCATTAAATGGAAAACAGATCAGCTTAGGACTGTAAATAAACAGAAGTTGCCTACGGATGCTTTTGTTGACTCAGCGCTGTTGACAGCAGATGAATGCACCAGGAATTGTAAATGGGAGAAAAATCAAAGACGCTGAAATTAGACAACTTAAAATAATGAGAAATGTAAAATAAAGCGGGTACATTTTTCTGTTCTTTGCAGACAGTTAAATAGAAAATACTCCGGTGAGAAACAGTTGAGCGAAGAGCGTATTTTGATTCACGCTGGCAATGCTAGGCGCTAGAGGTTGTGGCTGGCTTCTCAGCCCAGGACTTTCAGCCCTTATCCTCGAATCAGGCTTTCTTTGGGTTTCGAGCGGAATAAACGGGCGCAGAGGAATATTCACAACACGCTAGGGAACTTAAAAATCATTTATTGCCTCTTTTAAAAAAAAAAAAGTTCAACGGCAATGTACCCTTAAGTGTTGGCGGTGAAAGGACCGGCACTTTAAAGCTAATTTTGGCTTTCAGATGGAAAAGGGACTTAAATTTCTAGGGGAGAGAAGCGCCGTGTTCCACAATCGCCCTTTTTCATTTTCTTGATAGCGCTGCGTTCCCAGGGCAGGAGCTTCCTCCAGTCCTGCCGCAGACCCCAGAGTGTTTACCTGACCGCTGGAAAATATTTAGACAGATATTCGCCCCAGTACAGAATGAGGATCCCGTGCGATTCTTCCCCGCTGCAGACCGTCGGTCCTTGCAGCTTTCCGCCGTGGCCAAGTGTGCGAGGAGCTCACACAGACGTGCTTTTCTCCTAGGCCCGCGGTGCCGCGGGGATGAATGGCTACCCGGGGAAAGGGAAGGCGCTGCTCCTCTTTTTCAAACCACCGGGCAGGGAACCGCTTCTCCCCCCCTCCCCGTGCCCGCTGCAGCCGCCACCCCTCTCGCTGTCTTTGCGCTGGGTGCCACCCTCCCGAGGTGGCCAGCCCCGGCGGCGCGGGGAAGCCCCGGCCCGGCCCGGCCCGGCCGCGCCGGCGGCGGGGGCAGCACGGCCCGGGCGCACAGCTTGGCCCTGCCGCCCGCCGCCGCTCCCGGGCTCCGCGGGGCGCTCCGGGAAGGCGGCCGGGCCGGGCCGGGCCGGGCCGGGGGGTCCGCTCCGCTCCGGGCGGGGGCCGCGGCCGTCCCCAGGCAGGCGCGGGATCGGGCGGGCGCCGTCCCCTCGGCGGCGGCGGCGGCGGCGGTGTCTCAGAGGGGCTGTGCTGTTGTTTTGTCTCCCGGCGCGATGCAGGCTCCAGCACCAGGCGATAGGACAGAGCGGCATGCGGTCGCTGGCAGAGCCCGGCTGCCCGACACACAGCTCGGCCGAGTCTCCGTCCACGGCGGCCAGCCCGACCACCAGCGTCTCCAGTTTGACAGAAAGAGCCGAGACGGGCACCTCCATCCTCTCGGTAACCTCCAGCGACTCGGAATGTGATGTATGATATCGGAAAACAAACAAACAAACAAAAAATCCAAATCCAAACAGCCAAGCACCCTCTCCCCGACCTGAGCAAAACAAACCGAGGCAACCTAGAATCAGGACACACACACGCATGCACGCACACACACAGCCAGGAGGAAAGAAAAGGCCAAACACGACCCAAACATAATAGCAAACAAACAGACAGGGATCAGAGAATCCACCACCACCACCGTCAGCCAACACCACCACCAAGAGATGGAGCTAAAACTTCAAGTCACAAACGCTGGTGCTGCAGCGGGGGGGTGGGGGGGCGGGAAATAATAATTATTATATATATAAAAAGAAAAAAAAAGAAAAAAAAACAAAGCAAAAGTGACAATTGTATTCTTTTTAGGACAAGCACGATTTCTCCTTTGCGCTTTTCCATGGACGCATTTCACCCACTTGCATGATGATGATGATTAAATTTGTATCTGGGAAAAAATATTCTCTATAGTAAAGGAAAACAAACAGAAACCAGACAAACAAATGCAAACTCCGATCGAATTTGTACAAAAAATAAAAATAAAAAAAAATTAAAAAGGAACTCCTTGAAGAGGGAAATAACAAATGTTTATCGCCTTTTTGTTGCTCCTATTTCTCTCTCTTTCCCCCTCTCCCTTTCTCTCTGTTTTTTTGTTGGTCTTTTGGTTTTTTTTTTAAGTCCAAGTGATGGTCCAGCCAAGATGCAGTTTTCTGTTTTTTTGTTCAGCAGACAATCATTTTATTCGTAAGCACCTTTTTTTCTACACTTCTGTCACTGCCTGTGTGGGTACTGGTTATAAATGTGGAAAAAGAATAGTTATGACTGTAACAGATTTTTATTTTTATTTCAAAATTTTATATGAATTATGTATATCTTAATGATGCGGTCATTTTCCCAGTTTGTAATATATGTGTAGAAATGCTTGTATATGATATTTGCTCTACTCTTTCTTTCTTCCTCCCCCCTCCCTGTCTATCTCCCTCCCACCCTTTCACTCTCTCTCCTTTTTATTTTCCTTGACTCGGTGTTCCTTGCACAAACTTAGCTGTCAAGATCTGACGTGCTAGGTTTTCAAAAGGGACCTCAGCGATAGAAAAAAAAAAAAAGAAAAAAAAGAAAAAAAAAAAAAGCTTAGGGTGCAACTGTAGTTATCTTATGCAAAAGCTATTTTGAGTATTTCATAGCAGCTTTTGGGGGGTCTCTTCTTAAACTCCACGTAGGACGCTTAAACTATTGTTTCCTTAACTGCGTGTTTATCTATATGTACAAACTTTCTAAATCAAATACAGTATTCCATTTTCTTATCTATCCAGCGATGTCGGTGTTTTTGTCCGCCACGGAAAAACACGCCCTCCCCGTGGGCGCCTTGCCTCCCGCCCTGCCCCGCCGCGGCCCCGGCTGCGCGGCCCCTGCGCCGCCGCCGGCCCCCGCCTTCCCCGCCTCGGCGGGACACCCCGCGGAGATTTTGGGGGGACGGAGCGACCCTGCGAGGTGGCTGTGGGCGGCAACGGGGACACTGGGCTGCGATAGCGGCGGCGGCGGCGCGGGGCACGGGGCATGGCTGGGTCCCTCCGTGTCCCCTCCGCCACCGCCGGCTCCAGCGTTACCCTTCCCCCCCCACCCCAGGTCCTTTTTTTGTGCACTCCGAGCTGAAAGGCTTCCCCCGGACGCCTGTCTGCAGGGCCGAGTGTCTCCAGAGAGCGGTTAAAACATTTCGGGATTTGTTTTGTAGCTTTAAATGAAAACAAAACCATAAACTCCTCGCCCTAAGCGGGCTGCAGCTCCTCCCTTCGAATCCGGAGTATATTGTAATGTGCTGAAAGAAGCCTTTATTTGCATGACTAACAGTATTTCAGCATCTTTCTTTTTTCTGTCCTTTTTTTTTTTTTTTTTTTTTTTAATTAAAGTTTTGTTTTGCCCTGGGCAGATTATTCATCCGTGAATTAATGAAGGGTAAATTCTAAACTTGTTTTTACTTGAAAATACAATTTTGAAACTTACCAGGGATTTAGGGAGAAACGTGCCTGGAATATCTTGACCATTTCCAAACTAATTTGGACTTCCGATCTACCTTTGTGTTGCCCGAGTCCTCTCTCCCTCTTCCCTCTTCCCCTTTTTTGGGGAAGTCCGAACTAGGTTTACGGAAAGCCTTAGGAAGCGGCTGGGCTTCCCCTCGCGTCCCCCCGCCCCAAGAGGCTACCTGGGGATCTGGGGGAACCCACTAGAATGTGAGATCTTAGAGCAAGCCACTAACGGGTAATTTTAAGGAATAAGCTGATGTGCGAATACGTTCATACACCTTTGGTGCCTCCGAGGAAAAGCCGCTTGTGTGCGCTCAGCGAGCGCGGAGGGCACGTGTGTCCCCCCCCCGAGACACCCCCTGGCCGGGGCAGGAAAGAGTTTCCACGCTGGGCCACTGAGCACCCGCGAACCGCGGAGACCCGCGTAGGGTGTGTGTTGGGGGGGGACTTCTCCGTTTCCCCGCGGGAAAGGACACGGACGGCTCGAGGCAGCGCCCACCCCGTCGGGGTTCGCCTCCCCCGCCCCTCGGGCTTTGCTCCACGCGCGGCTCCGCGGCGGGGTCTCCCCACGGGCAGATCCGGCGGCGTCACTGCCCCGTCGCCAACACTAGTGGGGAGATAAAAGAAAATAACGCCCGGTTGTACGGGAATTGCTTGGGGCGAGGGAGGGGGAAACAGACACAATAGGGCTCCCGTGTTCCGCGTGGGTGGGAGAAGGGGGTCGTGTGATGGACCTAGTTCTTCCCCTCCCCCATGCGGCTTTTGGAGGGGAGAAATACTACCCAGGAGGGGTTAAAAGGCTCCCCAAAGGCCGGCACCCTCTCACGGGTCTCACGCTTGAGCTGGAGCTGCTCTTTCTCTCTCCCCCCGGCAAGGAGGCAGCGGAGAGGCCTTTATAAGAAAAGAACCCGGCCCTTCCAGTCACCCCCGGGGTTGGGTAGGAAGGAGGTCTTCGGTGTCAGTACATTGTTTTTAAGCGCAATATTTCTGGTTCTCGCTGGTAGGAGTGTCGTTCCCATCCTGCTTTATTTTCAACGGGATTTGATACTTGAAAGGATTCAGAGGCGTGAAAGTTTGGGGTTTATTTTTTTTTCTCTCTCTTCCTTCATTTTCGCGTCTCGAAGCTGCAGCTAGAAGGCGTCAAGCCGGCAGCAATAATCTACCTCAGCTGAGCCTTACACTGATAGGTTTGGATTTTTCTTCCCCCTGATTAAGCCTCCAGAAGATCGCCCCGTCGTGCAGTGGCAGTTAGGGGAGGCCAGAGATCTCCTTCAGCCTCACTCCATCCGCACCTGGCCTCAGGCTCCAGCCTCCCAGGCAGGGCCCTGTCTCCGGTGCCATTTGCCACCCCCCATCCCCCAAAAGTTACCTCTTTGGCAGGAGCCCAGCCCAATCCCGGAGGAGCGAGCTGCCCCGGCCCCGCTGGGGGTGTTCGCCTCCCCCGGAGGCCGCGGGCCTTTGTGCGGGGCGGCCGGGGACACACACACACACATCCAGGGGGGCGCCGGTGTCTGCGCGGTTTCGGGGTGCCGAGGGTGCCGCTAATGACAGGCCGTTTCAAAGCCGGGCTCCGTAATGGGTAAATGGTGTTGTTTCAGGATTTGCATTAAAAATCTGAATGGCTGATTGAGGTGTAAATCTATGAAAAGCTGTGTTTAAGCCTCCTCACCCACTAAGTCCATCTGCCCCGGGAAGATAGGGCCTATCGAGCCCAGCCAAACTGGAGGGCTGCCTCCTCCCTGCCCCTGGCCGCGCATTATCGACAGCCCCTCTCCAGCATTAGTTCATTATCCGCGCCGAGCTCGGCCGTTGATTAAGATGAAATTACTCGGAAGCTGAAGTGCGCTTGATCAATATTTAAGCGCGAGCCGGAGGACGGGAGGCAGATGGCCGGAGCCCGGCAGCACACCGCGCCGGGTCCCCGGGAGCCGGCCCGGGCGGCCCCGCTCCCCCGGCCTGCGCCGTCCCGCACCGCCGCCTCCCGCCCGCGGCCGCGGGGGCACGGCCCCGCCCCGCCCGCCCCGTCGGAAGTCGGGCCCAGACCAGCCGGTTCCGGGAGCAACTGGGAGACGAGAGTTGCCCCCCTCCCCCGCCCCGCCGCCCGTCCCCTCGCCGTGGGGCTGTACCGCTGCCTTCGTCCCCGGCGAGCTCCGGTTTGCGGCTCCACCGGCGGGCGTGCACCCCGGCGGGGGGGTCTGGAGACCACCGAAGTCACCTGTCTGCGCCCCTCCCTCCCCGTTGTCGCTGCCCGCGGGCCGGCCTGAGCCCTTTAGCGCGGCCGGGTGTCCTTTGTGTGGCTGCCGGGCCGCGGCTGCTGCCGGCCCTCGGCGGCCAGGCGTGGGCTTCGATCACCCCCAGCTCCCTCTGCCCGATCAATTACAGCCGCCTTTTCGAGGGACTTGAATCTGTTTGCCCGTTGCCCTTAATTTTTAGCATACCCGGATGAGGTTACTGCCCCGGCCCGAAGTGAAAAGAAATGTGGACGTTGGTGCCCTGGTATTGCTCCGATTTCTTCGGTTAGCTGAGCACAACTTTCTATTCGTGTTTATTCATGCAGTTTCTTATTGAGCTCCACATCGCACTGGCCTGGATTCCGCGTGTAGGGAGAGGATAGACAAACATTGCCTTTTTCTAGAGCACACACACACACACGGGTGTGCAGCCTGCCACGCACACACACACACAAGCGAGGCCAAAATGCAGAGGGCATCCGTGGCCTGTAGCCGCATCACCCCCCCCTGCAGAGAGCCCTGGGACACAGAAGTTTGTAAATGGTGTATAAAAAAGGGGGAAAATGAACCAAACCGTCCAGTTGCGAACTGACCAAGGGATGGAGAAGGCGGAGGGGGGCGGGGGGAGAAAGAGTTGGGAAGAGAAAGCACTAGGGATATTACCGACGATCGCGCTAAATATTCCCTTCTGGCACGGTAATGACAAAAGGCAGGGGCTGTCGGGATATAGCTATGATTAAATGATACTAAAGGATTTGTGTTGCTGCGTCTGGGGGAGGGACGGCTGGGAGTTTTTGTTTTCGGCGCTGCTCTTTTTTTATTTTGGAAGCAAGGTGTTTTCAGACCAGGAAGCTTCAAAGCGGCTCGGCAGCTCGGGATCTGCGAGAGAAGAAAGATGCAAAAGAGTAATGAATAAAGAAAGGGGAGATGTAAATATCTGGGAGTGTGTGGTTATAACAGCCTCGCTGTAAGCGAGATGAAGTGGCAGGATCGGCCCTCCCTGCGGCAGGCAGGTCCTTTGCCGAACAGGTCGAAAAAGAAAGAGGAAAACTACGCTGGAAGTCAAGATCTGCAGTATCTAAAGCCAGACCGTGACTGACTTTAATTCCAGTGCTAGCAATTAGAGGGACGTTTAGATCTACTGCAAATATTTGCTTTTTTGTCCCCATAGAAACATTATTAGAGGAAGTTCATTTAATAATAAGGTCAATTAAAGAGTATGTTTCAATGAGTGGAGGAAAAATTGCTTTCCTACAGGAATACCCTCTTTCGCAATATCTGGCAACAATAAAGTAGTACGGCAGTTTACCAGAACACACTGATTTCCACCTGGGCCTGGAGGAGCACGTGCGTTTGCACGAGTGTGTGTACGTGTGTACACGGGTGATCACGCCCTTCCACGCAGCGTGGCTGTGTGCACTCGCTGATGGCATGGAGTTGATCTATACAATGTCCACACACACAGTTCCATATATATGTGAACACACATATACGTAGACATACGCATGTTTTCAGATTAAAGTAGCTCTTGTAATGTCTTGTAGAACATTAAATATTCCCTTTTAATATCTAAATAGGTCAGTAATACAGTTCAGTAACATTGGAGGTGTGTGTATATTCTCTCTCTTCAGTCTGTGATAAAACATTCTTTAAGACTATTGGGATTTTACACTGTAATTCTATTAAATAGTAATTGAAGGGTCGCGAGAGGCTATGATACGGGATCAGCAGTGTGTAAGCCATCCGTTTGAACTTTAATTTGGAATCATAGGCAGATGGGATCACGGCCTCTTTGTGGTGCTTGCAGATTTAAAACTAGCCAGCACATGGAGGGAAAAAAAAAAACCAACCTGCAATGCAGATTCATTCATTAAACATGAAAGGTTAGTGCTAGAGAGGATAAACGTTTAGACGTCTAGGTAAACACAGAAGTATACTTCCCGCCCTTCACCTCCCTCTTACCATAACCCCCAGCTATCTCAGTTACTGATTTTCTATTGTTATTACAAATAACTTTCCTTTATATCCCCAGTGGGGATAAGTGTACCTGAATGACTTATTTATATCTGCATCACAGTCTATCTGCGAAAGTTTTATTCCACTTGCAGCCAGGGGGGAAGCCAGCTTTATTTATTTATTTATTTACTCTTTCGCTGCCTCTTCCTTGCGCCTCCTCGGACTATTTTTAAAACGCTCTTGGAAGGACTGCGGGAACCGAGCCCCGCTGCACAGCTGGGCACACGGCAGAGTAGGAGGGAGCTGTTTTCAGTTTAAAAGGGGAAAAAAAAGAGTGTGGTTCGAATTGACCTGCCTGAGCCGGGAGCCGAGCGATAAAAGCCACGTTCTGCGGGAGGAGCCGTGGGTGCTGGCGCGGCTTGTCGCGGGAGCTGCTGAGGGCGGCCGAGGTGGCGTTTGCGCGCGGGAGCGGGTGCGCGTCCGTGGGCGTGTGTTGGTGAACTCTTAGGCCCGAGGACGCTGTAGTTCCACCTTATCTGAAAACAAAAGACTTTCCAACTGCGAGAGTCAAATCCGCCCCCCCCCCCCAGCTGTATCGTATTAAAAAGGAGCTTTCATTGTTTATTTCTAAATATTTGTGAAGCAGACAGTGTACGGGTTAACCTAATTAACACATCCATACTGTATATTCGTGGACCAAACGGTACGGCGGATTTCTAATGCGATAGTTGAATGTGATAGTCATTTCTGTGTTATAGGAGATTACAGCAACACTGGAGCATTTCCAGATTGTAGATGGTTTTAGATGTTGAATTTCCAGATGAGTATTTACCATCATAACTAATTTAAGACCATTATTAAATAGAAATTCTCAGCAGGGCTCTTTAATGATGGAACACGTTACTAATTACAGAGTTTACGCTCTGTTTTGGCTAAGCAGTCTAGAGGGATGGGATTGTGCTCTGCATGCAAAGCCAGTATTACTAACGAGGAAGCATCATACCCCTAACATTTCAATCACATTATTAAAGAAAGCCACTTCTTGCCTTATCCGCGCGAGGAGATAGCAAGACCGTTCTGTTTACCGGGCTCCCAAGCTCTGGAAATAGCTGGGATAGAGGCGGGATCCCTCCCCTGCCTCCCCCTGCTCCCAGCGGTCTGGCCTTGGCAGCCGGCCGGTGGCGGGGCTGGGCAAGCGGGCCGGCCCCGCTCCCGGCCGCCCGCCGCGCCCCCGGGGCTCGCTCCTCGCCGCCCCCGACCTGCCGGGGCCGCCCCGCTGCCCTCCGCGGCCGCAGCGGGCAGCCTCTGCCCGGCACCCCGCGCCGGGGGGAAGCGCAATAGCGAGGGCTCAAGCGGAGAGAGCAGCCGGGGAGCCTTCCCCGCGCTCCCCAAAAGTCACGGGCACAGGTGCACACGCACCGGCAGCTACGCAGAATTGGTGCGTGCGGGTAGATACGTACAAACACCCGTGTAAGCAAAGGGCACGTAGGAACAGTGTCGGTGTCCCCCCGCTCCCTCAGCCCCCCGCCCCCCCGGGAGACTGCCTCCTGGGAAGCGGCCGGAGCGTTTACCCCCGGAGAACTCCGACCCTCCCGTCGAAGCCCGAGGAAGAAGATCTGCGCCACGAGGTGGGTAATAAACAGGGACGGGGTGTGCGAGGCTGCGGGAGAGGGGTCGCCGCCGCAGCCCCCGCGCCCCCCGCCCCGGTAGGAGCGGGGTGAGGGAGGCGGCAGCGCGGCGCGGTGCCCCCGGCCCGGCGGCTGGCTAAACCCCCGCTCCTGCGCCTCTGTCCCCTGGGTCATCCCGCACGTGCAGGGCTGGCACCCGCCTACCCTCGCCGTTTCTTTGGGAATACAATAGCCCTGGAGACAGGAGGAGGCAAAGAAGATCCATAGCTTATTTACTCATCTCAGATGTGGGCCACCTAAAATTACATTTAGTTTTCCTGACAATGGCAATTTTCCTCTTACCCACCCACTTCCCGGCCCACCTCCTCCCTCTCTCCAGGTTACGGAGCACGCTGTTGCGTTCAGACCCGGTGTCAGTACCGCGTTTTCGTTGCCCTTGAAAGGACGACAGACGGTTCTCAGCCTATTTTCATTCTCGCTATCCATTAATGTATTTGATCTGGACGATTAATAAGTACCGAAGACAGGTTTGCAATAACCTGCTATTACGTTCAGTGGCGTTTTGCGCGAGTAAAGACTTTTTGAATTGGCTCGCTCTGCCTGTCTTAAAAATGTGCAGTATCTATTCCCTCTACAGATAGAAAAACGCGTGCACATTTATTTGTATATATACGTATACATAAAGAGAAACACAGAAACACATTTCCTCTTTATACACACACATATTTGCAAGCGCAGGTGCGCATTTTCCACTCCCCCCCCCCCCCAACCTGGCTTTCCAGAACATGAAAATAGAGGAGGCACACGAATACAGGCCAACGGCCAGAGGCTCGAAAGGTTTCTTCCCCCTCTCCTTCTCTTTTAAAGAACCCTTTCATGCCATCTAAACAACAATCTGAACATAAAAATCTTCGGATGGATTTAAGGGAAATTAAATTGCCTCCCCCCACTGTGTGCTTGTGAGCGAGTCAGACTGTGTTAACTGTTCTAAATGGATTCTCTCGGTTTGTCTATTTATGTATTTTACTGCAGCGTGTCTTGTTCAATAACGCAGGATGTGGCACTCGGTGTAAACCCGGCCATTCTTCTGGGGCCTCGCCGCTTCCCGGTGTCAAGGAACTTCATCCCGGCGGCCGGGCCGCTCCGTGCCCCTCGGCCGCGGCCCCACTGGGACGGGGAGCCGCTCCCTGCTGCTTCGGGCCTCTCCGCACAGCGTGACTCTCCCGGGACTGGGACTCCCCCATCCTCCAGGCGAAGCTAAGCAGAAGGCAAGCCCCGGAGGTGGACGTGCATCCCCCTGGGCGCACGGGCTGCCAGCCTCTACAGCAACTGCCCCCCTCCCGCCGAGGCACGGCCAGCCATCGCGGGGGGAAGGATGCCCGCCTGGGGCTGCCGCGCCGCGTCCCCTCGCCGGGCAGCGCGGGGGCTGCGCGGGGCCGGGGGCGCCGGGCCGGGCCCGGGACGGGGGAGCCGCCCCGCTCTGACCGCTCCCCACGAGGCGGGCCCTACCGAGCCGAGCCGAGCCGAGCCGAGCCGGGGTCCTGCCCGCGGGTGCGGGCGAGGGGGCGCAGTCCCCCCTCCCAGGCGGGTCCTTCCCGCCCCCCCGGCGTCCCGGGCGCCGTGTCCCCGCCGCGCCGCGCTCCCGCCGCCACCGACGGCGCCTCAGCCCGTTTGGAAACTGACTCATTCTGTAAATAATCTTTGACGTCCCCACAAAGCCGCCCTTCGAGAGGAGTTTATTAGCACGGAGCCATTAAAACAGATGTCATGTTAGCTTCCCCGTGACATTTGGGTGACACATCTCTCCCGATGAATTGCTAATTGTCTCCCCGCCCGCAGTAAACATCCCGCTCCATTGTCTGCGCTCAAGAGAGTTTCTGCCGCAAAATACGGTCCTGCGCGGCGGAGAGACCTCGCCGTGCACCGCCCCGGCCCCTGCCTCCGCGCCCCGGCCTCCTCGGCCGCCCAGCTCCCCCTCTCCCGCCCCTCAGCTCCCGCCTGCCGCTGCTGTCCCCCGGCTGGAGCCGCGGCCCCTTCTCCGCACCCGGCGGTGCGGCAGGCCCGGCCCGACAGCCCTCCGCTCTGCCCTCCGCCGCCGCCGCCCCCGGCGCCGCTCTCCGGGCGGGGAGCGCCCCGCTCCCGCCGTGGCAAGGACCCCCCGTCCTGAAGCACCCCTCGCCCGGCCCCGGCCCCGCCCCGGCCCCGGCCCCGGCCCCGGCCCCGGCCCCGGTCCCGGTCCCTTCCCGCCGGGCTCCCGGAGCGCAGCCACGTCCTCCGGGCCGGGGGGTGGTGAGGGGAGCGCGGCCCTCCCGCCGCCTCTGCCCTTCTGGCGTAACACCCTTCCCCAGCTCCTCCGAAACGTTTATTTGGCCGGGAACAAAAGGGGTGTGTGGCGGGGTGGGGGGAGGCTGCCGGTTTCCAGCAAAGTCCAGGCACGGCGGTGACATATGTCATTTTCGGATGTGAAAAGCAGGGGTGTTCAGCGCCGAGCCTTCTCCTTCTTAACCCCCGGCGGAGGAAACTGTCTCAGGGCTCGGAGGCAATAAGGCAGGGCAGCCCTAAAGAAGAGCTTTGCAGCTGAGTGGCTGGCTGAATCCGTCTTACCTATGTACGTAGGGTTTCATATTCATAGCCGTTGTCTGTACCTTGATACATAATCTCTCGCCCTTGTTAATTCTCAATAGATGCAGAGATAACTAATCCTCCCAGCTAGATAGACACGAGCAGATTACGTGAGTGCAATCTATCTACCTATCTGCCTGTATATCCGCACGCACATATATACACGCACCGGCATACGTAAAGCGATTTCAGAGGGGTTTCTTCCATAGGAGTACACAGAGGTGGGCAGATGCAGAGCCCGACGCCTTGCCTACCAGATGTAGAAATATCTGGTGCGAATAAACATATACGTATCACCCACATATCTGAGGCTACCTGGTGTTATAGTTTTTATGTACCGCACCCACTTTCTCTCCCTCTCCTTCTCCGCAACGTGCTCGAATTTTATACAAACACGTACAAGCTTTTCTTAGAGAGGAAAATTACGGAAAGAGGGAGAGGGAGGCGAAAGATTAGGTAGATTCGGAGTCTTTAAAAAAACCCGAAGAAACCAAACCACCAAAACAGCACTTTAAATGATTTAGCTGCTGGATAAAGAGACCTATTTGGCATCAGCTGAGACATTATTTTGATTATCCGAAAGCGTGCCCGTCCTTAACGCCAGCCAGCAGTTGCAGCGAGAGTTACCTGGGCTCTGCTTTGTTCTCATTCTTAGCATAGATGTTTTATGGATGGCAATCGCAAAACAAAGCGGTCTTGGGATACCTGCTAAATCTCGCCTCGAGTGTGCCTAGCCCCTGCCCGCCCGCAGCCCGGGGGTGCTCAGCCCCCGCCTCCCCAGTGAAGCCGGCGACGAGGCCGGTGGGGCAGCGCCCGTCCCCGCCGGCTGCTCTAACACCGGGGTCTGAAGTCGGTTGAGTTTGTAAATGTCGCTTAATAGCCCTCCGCCCCCGAGGATGGGGTCGCTTTGCAGCCCCTCGGGGAGGTGCCCGGCCCAGGCCCGGCGGGAGTGGCTCCGCAGGGAATGGGGGGTCGGCCCCCCGGGATCCTCGGCCCGGCGACCCCGCAGGGAATGGCCCCTGCAGGCGCAGAGCAGCCCGGCAGCCGCAGCAATGTGCGAATGGGAAGGCTGCCCTTGGCGCCGGGGAGTGGGCTTCAAATACCACCTCACTACTCCTCGGTGAATATTAAACATCATTGTCTTACAAATGAGGAGAAACCGCTACCGTCAGAATAATAATAAACTACTTCTTGAAACCCCCAAGTCTCTTACACCGGGTCGTTAGAGGCAACGAAGCTCTTAGCTCTTAAATCGGATTCCTCCCACCTGCTACTTCCCCGTGTCCTGATGTCCTGAAACTGTCCGTCCTGCTTGTAATCTTTGTTCTGCCATTAGCGATACAATACACATTGATCCCCCCAAGAATGATCCGGGATGAATTACTCCTGCAAGGACTCTTCCCCGAAAAAGAGTAACTTCACTCCTCTCCTGCTCTTCCGATGATCAAGTTTTCTCCTTGACTGGAAACTGTAATTTTCGGGGAGGACACGGGACTTTGTCACTGAATCTAGGTCAGAAGAGGAAGGTAGCCCACGCTCCCATGCCAAGCCTTTTCCCTTCGGCTAATGACTTTGTCCTATGTCAGAGAACTCGCTAAGACTTGATTTTATTTGCAGGTCCAGAACAAATGTTGAAGAATCCTTGAATTCTACACCTGTCTGCTGCGACTGTGAATGAGTCAGTCGCTCATTCGAGAATTACCGTGTACCGGAGGGGAAAGAGCACACTGCAGGCAAATAGGGATCGTGTATTAGGAAACAGCTTCCCGAGCTGTATTGTTCAGACTGATGCTTATTTCTCTCATTACAAAATCAAGATACTCCTCGGTCTCATGCAACATCCTAGCATTACATCTCGAGAAGGGAGAGGAAAGTCCGAAGAAGTGAAGGTGACAGGTTGGAAAATGCAGGCAGGAAACAAACCACATCACCCGTCCAAAATAAAAACCTTCTCACCAAAATAAAGCACCAAATAAACCACAAATCTATACGTAATCAATACTGATCTGGAACCAATCTGTTCCTCCCTGGCTGCGTGCGAATCCCAGGGCTGCAAGTGCTTGTGATTACAGAGAGTAGGAGGGTCATTTTCTAACAAGGGTGCTCACTGTATCTGAGCTCCAAATTATCCAGAGAGGACAGATGGCCCTTCTGATCTTATAATGAGAGCAGGGACTGATTATCAGTCTGAACCAAAAAATGATGCTCTGCTGACATATTTTCACAGTTCTGAAATCTGTGCTTGCACTTATGCCTCACTTCACATCCCTCTTCTTTTAATTTAGGCATCGTTTGGGATTTCGGAGGGCTGTGTGAAATCCGTTCATCTCTGTGCGTCTCTGCCTCTCTCCCCATGTATCTATCTAGGACATGTGTACAGACACAAAACAAAGGAAAGCAAAAGGTCACTTCACAGGAACTCTTAAGCCAAATCACGCTTGGCAAAATATTTATATATAAATATATTTGCCAATAATTAAGAAGCCCAGCTGCCTCCCGGATGCCTAGATTTTATGTTTGCTGCTTGGCAGTTTTCTGGAGCTGTTGCATTCCATCTTTGCAATTACTGCGATATGTGGTGAGTCAGCCCAGACCCGAGCTCCCTTTGAAAAAAAATTCGTACTTGCTTATGTACATATTTGGGTTTTGTATTCATGCTTTAACTATTTTTTTCAGAAGGGTCTGTAGCAGAGGGTAGAATCCCCTATGGAGGAGAAACAATCGTGATAGCAGGGTGAATGTAAAAGGAGATATTCCTTTCATTTGCAAATTGCTGCGACTTTTCAGCCTAAAAGCAGTGTTAGTTCACCTCTATCCAGCACAGAAAGCGCTACAGAGAAGGAGGCCCAGGGAAGTTTCCAAAATATCTCCGGTGGCTGGCTGGAGTCAGATCTCCACCCCTCTGTTCAAGTTCCTCAGAGGTGAGCTTGCGATTGCAAAGTTTGGTCAGTACAAACAAATTAAACCGGGGAACTGTTCAGAGGTTACACAGTCATTTCACTCTCTTATTTGCACTGTAATATTGCATTACCCTCTAATTGTCACCTATACTTTTCACTCTCCAAATATGAAAGACAAATATTGAACCTATTTAAAGTGGTACCACTTCCCAGGCTGACCGGCTGGGCAGGAAAAGCATGTTCAGCGTGTTCTTGCTGCCATCTACTGGTCCCACAGCTCTGAGCCGTCCCTTCATCCCTGAAACTTTCTTTTCACAGTCGAGAAGAAAAAGGTCCATGGCGAACAGTGGGAAATGCAGCTCAACAGGAAAAGCCGTGATAATGTCGCCAATGGCACCGGGAGGTCACCACGCCGTTCATGTTAAGCATAGGGAATAACTCCTCTTTTCTTCACCGGAGCTATACTCACTACTTGGAGCTAAGCACCTGCATGCATCTTTGCAGACTCCAGCTCTAGATGGGAGGTGATTTTATACAAGGAGGGCAGTTATTTCATATTTTTGGTGCTAAGAAATTCCAATAATATGTTCTTTGAAGAACAACCATTTGTTTTGCAGAAGGAAAAAAAAGGTTTTAGATATCCTATATCATTACCATCATCGTATTTAAAGGCACCTGTTGCCAAAGTTTTCCCTACTCCCTTTTCACTCTTCAGTACCCACCTGAATTCCACCCCCAAACTGTGGCAGGAGGTGCGCCATACTACATAAGTAGCAGCAGCGTGGCTTCGTCTGTATGTTGTCAACACTTTCTCTAGAAAGTACTTTGTTTTCATAGCTGAAGCATTTTCCCTGAGGTATCATCTCATGTTATTGTCTGTTTATTTCCAAATGACTGTAGATTTCTGTGTGGTTAGGAGAAATGGATAGAGTAATCCCATTTCCACCTGTAGATAGAGTAATACCATATCCACATGTAGATTGCCTGGGCCAGATCCACTGAGAGCTTAATTATCACTTAACTACCAAGGCTTGAGTCAAGTCTCACAGTTCCCTATGATTCCTCTAGTAAAGCCTCCACACACTGCAGATACACAGTGTATAGCGACTGTCTGTGTTCTGAGGGCAACAAGAGGCTTTGGGCCTTGAGCCCAGCTGATACCTCAGGTCAAACATCCCTTTCCAGATCCCACCTGCAGGGCCTCACTCAGGGAACACTGATTTATCCTCTTAAAAATACTGCCACCTCCATGGTCTCTTGGGATGTGAGAAACTTGGGTATTGATTCTTATTCCAAACCAGGCAGGGTATAGACTCAGTTAACCGTAGAAAACCTTTTTTCTTCCATGTGATAGCAGTCCAACTTAAGGAAAGGATTTCTGGCTAAGAGCATCGACTGGATGGGCCACATCCCTCTAGAGCAGTGACTTAGGTAAGTTCTAATTCCTTTAATGTCTTAGGTTTTATGTTTTGGAGATAGGTTTCTGAGGTAGCCTTTCTGAGTTGCCTTACCTTCTCTATTCATAATTCTGCCTGACTAGTTTAGCCATCCTCTGGCTCCATGTCACAGCTCCCGCGGCACCTGCCCTTCAGTACCAGGGATCTCCACATAACTGAGTTTAAGAACCCACAGTTTAAAACTCCACTTGGCAGGAGAACACCAACAATGCAAGTGATGCGATACTGAGAGCTTAAGTTGCCCATGCCTTATTCTGAAAAGCCAAAGTTAAACAGCATGCATGGTCTCCAAGCCAGGAAACTGAGACTCAAGAGAGGAAACACCATGCCTACCATTGTACAGCTAATCAAGGAATAAAGCCCCAACCTATGGATTATCATCTGGCATTGACTTCTTCACTATCTGACAGAGCATATAGGTCTTTTTAAGGATATGCAAAGAATTATAATGTGTATTTTGAAACTGTAGATTTTTAAAGTAAGACCAAAGACATTTACAACGTCATGAAACATGCATGCCCTGGTAACTCCATCCTGCCCTCCCCTATACACTCTGCCTATTTTGACAAATGGCTTCAATGAGATCTGAGCAGAGGAGTGGTCTGGTGTGAGGTGTCTGAGGTATTGATCAGCAGAACAAGGCCTTCACAAACTGGCAGGAGGGGTTATCCATCTCTCAGAGATCTCTGAGCGTCACTCCATCTTTAAGTGCTGCTTGTTTCTGATTAAGCAATAGGGTGCTAATTGTACCTGTAGGAAGCGGACATGACAGCTTTTGGCTCCTAAGTGACTAGCTATCCACCCTGGGAAATTACCTGATACCTGCTTTTCTTTTACTGCCATTAGTCTGAGTTTGAATGTCCATAGAGATTCTGTCTCAGTGTATATGAACATCATCGTATTAAACAGAATATTACATTTAAAAGTATTTAGCAGGACTGCTGAAAAACAATGGGACGTATTTGTTGTACGTTCTGCTTTGCCAGTGTGACATCCACATGACAGCTGTGGTCCGTAATCACTAGTTTTTTAATCTGGTAGCCACTTTCACTTACACTTGCAAAATACAGTAATGCACTGCATTATAGTGCTGTAACACAGCATATACTAGCTGCGTGCATTTAACCTATGTGCTGCTCTAAAATACTTGTGCCTCCTAGGTTGAACAGATGGCCATAGAAAATGTTACATGATATCACTGGTTAAATGACTCTCTGCACCTGAGAAAGTTATTTTTGGGCAGTATAGCATATGATCATATGGGTCCTCTGTGACTGAGATGCAAGTGTACAGAGAACACAGCTGAGGAGTGTTCTCAGCTTGAGTTGTGGTAGATGAGAAAGGTTTGTGTCAGCTTGCACATTCTGGATGATTCAGAAATCATGGCAATGGGCTTTGTGCTGAGACTGTTGGCTAGCTTTCATTAAATAAAAGATTATTTTTATTCAAGGGAACAGTCCAGAATCTTCTGCGAGTGAAGACATGATGAGGGATTCTGAAAAGCCCAGTGGAAAAAAATATGTTGTTGTTTTAAATAATGTTCAGCATATGACACTGTGAAACATAATGAGTAGCCTAAACACCTTGCTGCATCACTAATTCATAGTAATACAGTTCTTTTTTTCTGAGATGGTTTGCAGTACTTCTTGTACTAACATGTAAGTGGTACTTCAAAGTCAATCGATGCCTACTGTTCAACGTAATTATCAGATTTCAAAACTGAGGGATTTTATTCTATGGAAAAGTTAATATTTCAAACTTTTCTTTTAGGACAAAAAAAAAGGCAAAATTCTGAAATTTTAGATACTCAGGAATATCTACCTGAGCTACCAAAATCTTCCATTTCAGTAAGGCTGGAACACTCCATGCTGGTATGGATTTCTTTTGACTTAATAATTTCAACTTTTCTACTCTAGTAATCTAAATTATAAAATCAAAGGTAAACACTTCAACAACTTAAAAATGAAATGTTCCAATATTCTTTGCAAGGAATATTCATAGAATTTTCAGCAACTGGTATTGAAATTGATAAAGTAGAACATTTTTAACCAGCTCTAATTATCAGATGATAAAGTGGCTAGATGGATAGGAGACTGACTGCTCTGCAAAATAATCATTTACACTGAAACTGATCACTCTTATTATTATGATTTATGTGCTAAAATATGTGTATGAGTTATGAAACAAGGAAACTTGCATTTAATTTAAATAGTATTCACAGCAGAGATATAGAGATATTGAGACCTGAAGAACACCTTAAGCATTCCTCTATCTAAGCTGAAATTCTGACAATCAGACAAAGCACGATGGGACTAATAGGATTTATTTTTCTTATTTTGTTATGAGAAGAGGAAAACAATATCCTGTTTACAGCCTAACAATGCTCTTTGTTCTTTAAAACTACTGTGAGGTTAGGTGAAGAGAAGAAGCTTTGCCACGCACCTTCACACAGAAGTTGCAAACCCTACTCCTGGTACTGAACATCCATTTGGGAATGACTCAGGCTTCCCATGTGGAACTGGCCTACTCACTGTTCACCTGGGAGTCTTGTTCCAGAGATGATGTGGTTAAAGGTTCTAAAGAATCATCTGTTTCAGAGTCCAGTTCCTAAATCCATTGCAGAGCTGTGTACCCCAATGCATGGTTGCTCAAATGCTTGAAACCTTTTCTTTTTCCTCCAAATTACATCCAGAGAATTTGAAACACTTTTCAGTCCATTCACGTGAACTATATCTGGTGAACTACCTTCGTCTTTGATTTTTCCATGCTTGTGCCAATGGGAAGCATAAAATGAAACCTTGCTTTCATAGGGGACCAAAGCATTTCTGTGCTAAATTTGATGCTGCAGACTAGATAGATGAATTCTGAATGAATGCCAGTCTTACCCCTGTGATATGCACTTTTAGAAAATGCTCCATGGCCAATCTTCCCCTCAAATAAATTGAAGTGACATCTTTTCTGGCCTCCACTGGCTTCTGGTTGGACTAATTTGGTCTTAGCAATTGTAAGTGGTGTAGGAAATATAGTGCATTTTAGAACTGAAGCTTTGACATGATACAAGTTAGACCTTGTTGAGCAATTTGGATAATCATGTGTTTTATGGCTTTCAGATGTTCTTGCTGCAGCATAAAGGTCCATAAATATTTAGAACAGGGAGTCTATGGCCCATTTATGCCTATTTTATGTAGCACTGTTTTTCTTTATGGAAGTTTGCTATTTCATGTATGACAGCAGCATTGTAGTTTTCAAACAGGAATTTTTTTTTTTTTTCCCCTACAGAAGCATTGAGGTGATCAGAAGATGAATTCTATTTTAACACCCATAAACTGGAAGATATCAACAAAGATTATCTGGAGAAAAATATAGAAATAATCTATGACAGTGTTGAGAATGATTCCCAGAATTTTAAATACTTGTTAAAGGCTTTGCTGTATTTCACTCCAGTAAACATCATGCTCCAGTTACTACTTGAAACCATAGGGGCATTATCGTGTGCAGCACTTATCAATATTTTAACATGTGAAAGTCAAATGATGTTGAAACATTGAACTATATTTCCATCTGTGCAAGCTAAAATGGTACAAATGTATCCCATGTAATGGAATACTACATCCCCAGTTACAAGTGATACCTGATTCCTCTGTATTTTCTGTAGTTGTTTCCATTGCGCTGATGGTGCCCAAAGGAAGACTGTCTTTTAAAATTAAAGTTTATAGCATTTAAGGAGTTTTAACCCAACCTGCTTTAAATCCAGAGAAGGCAAATGCTTGGAACATGCTATTAAAATTGGTAACTAGTTTTCGGTTGCCCTTGCCTTGGTGCTAAATTCCTCTGTGCACGTGCATTTTGCATGCAAATGGGTATTGGAACCAAAACAAAGACCCTGAGAGTGGCTAGAGCAGGAATGCACTGCTGCTGTAAGAGAATCTAGGAGCTTGTGCCCAGTGGAAAAATGGTCGGCATTGTCCATGTACTGCTTAGTGGGCAATAACAGAAGAGGACTGCATGTCCCATCATACGACAGGAAGCAGCGAAAGAAGAGAAGGATGTTGCTGCCAAGGATTGAACAATTCAGTAGGGTTTCTCCGAAACTTCTGGGAAGACAGGGCCAGCCATAGACCTGCAATGTGACTTCCATACGCCATGGTCGCAGAGCCCCCTGTGTCAGGCACAACTGAATGGCCTATCATGTATTATACCAATTAGACCAGTGGTTTTGCCCCAGAGGGTCATGAACCAGAAGAAGGATCACTGCACTGCAAACGGCTGCAACACAGATGTGTTGACATGAGAGTGAGACCCATGCTAAATGTTAACTTTATCGGTCAGTGTGTCACTTGAGAATCCGTACCCCAGCAAGATGTTCTTTTACCAGCAACCTATCACAGATTAGTATGATTGGTATCCCTTCCCTGAACTAGCTCCGGTTGCTTATGTTATTGCTGGCAGTAGGGATCTTTCTTCTATCTAGTCACTGCATTCCTTTTCTTGGCTTACATCATGCCGGTTTGTTTTATTGCACGTTCTCCTTGTTTTTTCTGACTTTCCTACCTGAGGCCTTGGCTTATATCCTCATGTCAACCAACCAACTACTTCCTTATTTCCTGGAGTGATCTGCAGCTTTATCTCTCCATGGTCACATGTCTACATTTCTTGTATGATCTCCTTCCTAACAAAGCTTGGACTACTGCCTTTTGCTATTGCTTTATAAAAGGATTTGATGGCTACCAAATCTGCTTAATCGTGAGGCTGCTTCAAGCACTTCTCTCCACCCTTTTAGGGGCTGCTTATTTAGTTATCATGCTTCTCTGTATAGTTTAGTACTACTAGGTTGTAGCACCAAGAGAAGCAGGCTTTTGGTTCTCCTGCCCATCTTTTCTGTGCTAATGGGGGGGTGGATTGTTATATTCCAGTATTTCAGGACTGGACTCTCTTCCCACCTGATCTCATGTCTTCCTCCAGGTGTTCAGGTAGACCAATGAGTCAGAGAGCCAAGGTAAACAGAAATCAGGCAGCAGTAGTTATGTGACCACATCCCTTCATGTGGCTATTGCTCCTTTCAGTTTCGCCCGGGAGAGAAGCAGTTACATAGGCTACATGAGGCATGACAATTCTCTCTCTTTGCACACTCATACAGTGTTATATGGCAATTAGATCTGTGCTTTGCAATGCCCTGCTATCCAGCAATGGTCAGTTCTCCAGAGTGCCTATTATGGATGTGTCCAGTGAGAAAGCTTCTCTTGTTTCGTGGGTATCCCAGCTTTGCACATTGGCCTTAAACTGGTTTCATCGAATACAGCCAATCATCAGTCACATTTTTTCAGGGCTTTGCTGACTCTGCTTTATATTTTTTATTCTCCTTGTGAGAATATCTACTAGCAGTCTATTACTGTTTAGCAGTGTTTCTGGGAATGGATTTCAGAGCGCTTGCCATCCACCTGGAATTGACTTGATCCATCAGCCTGTGAGTGGTTTTAAGTGCATCCAGTAGAAGGGGTGCAATCATTTGGTCAATATGTTTCTTCTACAGTGCATGCATCTGGAGTACCTTTAGAGCTGGTAAAGTTATACAACAGATACTGCTGCCTGCATCAGAAGACCGATCCTAGGCTAGATCCCCACTACCACGGGATAATCGTGGTGCTGGAATATAACATGAGGTTTTTTGCAATGCTCCACTTTTCCCACCATTTCTTATAGGCTGAACATTTTCCCTTCTTGCTTTCCATTGGATCCTAACGTCTGCATTTTCCATTTTTCTGTCTGCCTGGCTTCCTATCTGCCTTTAACTAGAGTACCTGGACAGTGCTGTTCTCTGTCACTACTGCGACCCTTTACCAGACAGTTCAGCTGCTCTCACTGTTTGGATTAATTGCTTCAGGTTTGTGTCTCTGTATTCTTTTCTATAAGCTGCAATAGAGAGTCCCAGGCAACACACTCGTGGTGGTGGGAAATGACAGCAGTGACTGGACATGAGACATCTCTGACAACACTGTAAAGGCTCTGTAAAGGTTACCAGTATCCACCAGGGAATATTGTTCCATCGTCAGCAGTTCAGCAGGCAACGCTGGATGGAGACACTGGGCCTTTGTGAAAGATTTTGATTTTTCAAACTCTTGCACAGATTACCAGTAGATAAATCCCAAAAGACCAGATAAAGCATTTGAGCTTCCAAGAAGATCAACTGAGGTTAAGTGTGGAGAACACAGGGCTTTCTGAGAAGGAAGCCTGGTCTGGGATTTGTGAGCACATGATTATACAATGCTAGCTCAACAGTAAAATCAGTCTTTGATCAGCTTTTGATTGTAAATGGTAAATAAATGTTTTTGACCAAGATTGGAGCAGAGCTGTGGTGCCTGGATATCCACTCCTTGGTGTCTGCAATGAAGCTGGACACAGAGGTAAATATTGCCAAGTGAGGTGTGTGACACTGATGTCAAATGTTCCATGTTTGAAGCCCTGGTGACCCTGGCTTCTGTCCATTCTCTGCCCCACAACTGATGTTGCCTACAAATTTACAAATGGATGCCAGTTACCATCTCTATTAAGTAAGTGCTAAAAGTACTTGTTAGACATTATAATCTATCCCAATGGTCATGCAATATTTTAGATGGGCTTTTGCACCTTTTCCTCCCAAAGAGGAAATAAAAAGATTAAAAAAAAAGATTAAAAAAAAATCTTCACATTCTCATATAATTATCCCTCATGCCTAGCTTGCTATATAAACTCCATTCCTACTTTCATGGTTTTGCTAAATTTTTTATCTGGAAATCCAGCATTGCTAGAAGTGTGATTCCCCCAGTACAGGGTTTTTAGTGTACTTAGCGTGCTATGTGTGTTATGTTTGCTTGCTCAGGATATTCTTCTCCTTGATGTGAATCTCCACAGACTGACAAATGTCATGCTCCTTCATGTACCACAGGTAAGGCAATTCTGCCAGAGACAGCAAATGAGATTCGATGTAAATAAATGTGAAGTGATGCATATGGAGAAAAGGCAGTCCATATAAGATGATGGCCTAAATCTACAGCATACCTTTGCCATGAATATGTTCTTCTAGCCCCTCATCTTGAAAAGCTTGAGAGAAGGGTGACAAGGATGGTCAAGTGTATGGAATAATATTGTACGTGAACTAAAGGTAGAAGATTCAAAACAAACAGAAGAAAGTATTTCCTTACACACCATGTCTGGAAACTGTAGGAACGTTCTGCTGCAGGATGCTGTGAATGGCGAAAACTGACCTTGATTCAGGGAGAGACAGGCAAAATTAACAGAAGAGAAGGCCATTCATCAAGGCCCACTAAATACAAATTATTTTGGATCTGGGAGTCCCTGAGCAGCAAGTTGTTGGAATGTGGTTATGTGAGTTTGCTGTCTCTTAGAGACAGGTTGCTGGGCTGGATGGATCTTTGCTCTAATTCACTATGGCCACTCTTAGCATTTATGTTAGAAGACTCCGTATTTCTAAATAAAATGACAGCTCTCCAGTGGCTAGTCTTCCATTCTAGTTTCCTGGCCAAAAGTGGAAAACCATATTTGAGCCCCTTCTCTTTGAACCTGGCAGCTGGACCAACCTCTTCCATTTGTGCCTGGAGTCATGAGCAGCAAAACACATATTCAATCTACAGCACAGACTCTGCTCTAAAAGATTTGGGTTTGTGCCAACAAGGAACAAAAACACATTTTGAAATTTTTAGTGCTGCTGCAAAGGGAATGATGCCTTGAAGTGCAGGGTGCGTGTTGCTTCTGGATGCCTTCTCTAACAATCTCTCCTGCAAATGTGTTTTTCCCAAGTTCAGATGGAGGAAAGATCCAAAGCTTTACCTTCTTCATTTCCCTCTCTGCTTACAGAAACTGCTTTTGAAGAGGTAGGTGGCTGCTTTGGTCAACCATTCTGGAGGTATTAGGATGGGCTTTGCGACCCAGAATAAAGCAGAAGGTTATGGAGTTTTTATATAATTGGACGTCACTTAGTTTGGCAAGATCACCCTGCACCTGGAAAGGTAGGCAATAAAACTGCAACCTGTTTTCTACCTGACATATGGTATCTAACCCCACTGGAGGCTTGTGCTTGGCAAGCAAAACCACTGCAAATTTGATTTAGGCACATATTCAATAGTAGTCATATGGTTTCCACACGCTCTGCTTTGGAGACAGGCCAGTGTGCATAAACAAGGGGATATATAATACCAGTAGTATGGAATTCTCCTCCTCTTTTCAACTTTTGCTAAAAATTAGGTGTCTTCGTTAGGGAACACAAACCATTCCTTCTGGCAAAATAACCCCCCAAACCCTGGCCTTCCATTCATCTTCCTTACCTGTATAAAACAAATTATGAGGTCTAAAGGATCACAAAAAAGACAGGAAAATACATTCATACGCTGTCATCTTTATTCATGTTTCGTTCACTTCATTATTCACTTCATTATTTATTTCAATAAATGTTATCTGAAGTTCAGAGGTAGGTAGGAATCCTAAAGCAATGGCAGCTGTAAGGAGATGGTGTCTTTGAAAATAAGCTGTGTTGGACTTCGGTGTTTGAGTTTTCTCTGCCTCAGTTTACCTACCTAAAAAGTGGAAAGCTGTATCTGCCAGATGACTTGGCTGGTGCATTGTGGGATTAAATTCGTGAATGGAAAAATGTTTTGAAATTCCTGTCTGAAAGACAGTGTGTATTTGTGAGGTGTTATGGTGTTTAAACAATGAGTGATAACATACAAGTTCAACTTATTCATTGCACTATGTAAAAGCAGTGCATTAACCTTTTGGATCGAATCACAGTTTCAGTTTGGGAAGGATTAGAGATCTCTCTAAATGCATTAATACATGCAAACATAACCAGACTGATATAACTATTTACTCAAGAGACAAGCTGCCATGGTGTCACTGTCAGCGGGAGCCAGAAAGCAATGAGATGGCATCAGGGCGTGGGTCAAGAGAGCAGTTACAGCTTCTGTTAAACAATTCAACAGCTCGGCATTTCTTCTTCCTCCTCCTCTGCTGTCTGAAGGAAAATGATTACGTGAGACAGGAACTGGAGCATTTAGGCAATGTCATATTTCATGCTATTTCATGTGTGCTTTACTGCCAAGAGCTCCAAATAGTACGTACTTTTCTTCTATCCTTGAGTTGGGAATTTTCATCCATTTAATTACTGAACTTGAATCTGGGCATCTCTACTGGATTGACACGAGAGTTGCTAATAAGCTGGCCAAGATTTGGCCATAAATATTTTGAAGGATAATTGTGAGCTATTTGGACACAGGATAGTTCCTGCGAATTCATACAGTGAAAATCTTGACTGTATTTGGGATCTGTGATGCTGGACTCAATAAGAAATAATTCACCAGCAGTGAAGAAGCTTCAGAAGTGCCCAGTTGTGTACAGTCATGTGGCTACTGAGTGTTCAGGTGGAACAACTGTCCTGGCATCTGTGGGTTGCAGAAACAGCGCAGTTTCAATACAAGCACTCACTGACTGGACATTGAACCCAATCCATTTGCTGGCACTGGAGCCCATCTTAATCACACCATGTTACTGAGGTTGGATAGAGATGTCAACGTTCAGGAAATTTTGTTCAAGTAGCAGGTTGGCATGGAGGCTAGCACGAGATCTCAGGGTGCTCAGGATTTGCTTGTATTCTGGTGAGATTTCAGACATAGCCCTGTCACTACCTAAGCTGAGTATTTGTTACTGCACCTCCTTAAGGTAATATCCTTGTTGCCACATTGCTGAGGTGGAAGGAAGCACAAGGGCCATAAGCAAAATATTTAAATTTGGGATTATGAAGTAAGGTTGTTAAATTGCATTTGGGAACTGATGTTAAGCTCGATTTACAGGGCAGGCTGGTCACCTGTTGGTCCTGGCATCATCCAACGTCATGTGCCCACACTTTTTATCACAGGCTGGCCCCTATGACAAGAGAAAAGATGAAAAGAAATCCTAAAGAGACTCTGAAATGTATATTCTTTCATGTTTTAAGTTGGAAGGACGGAAGAGATGAAGAACAGCTCCTTGCATTCAGGAGAGCCTCCCTGTCTGAGAGCACTAAAGCTTGAGACTATTCCCAGTGCAGCAGCTACCACCAACTAACAGGGCAGCTCTGAACATGTCACTGCAGGGTGCCAAGGCAGATGGGTGCTTCCAGACCAGCCGCTGTGTCCTCTTATGTTAACAGACCTGTAAAAGGAACAAGGTGTACAGGTGCTGTGTAATCCCCAGGGCTTGAGAGGAGACCAGGGGAGAACAATCTGGCTTTCTGATGGAAACTAGCTCTAGGGACTGATGGTGTCTTCCTTGGCTCACACAATAAGGGGATTTTCCCCAAAAGCCAGATTCATGCCTCTTTTAATACACATTATATTGATTCTGGCCACTTTATGTAGCCTGCAGGTTCTGGGAGGCGGAGGTGAAACTCTTTCCACAGCTCTGAAGACTTTCACTCCTTGACACATTCCTCTCTCAGGTTACTTGCTGTCTAGAAGGTGACAGTACAGGTTCTGTTGGTGAATGAGCATTGCTAAATACACTGTACAAAAGCGTGCATCTGGATCAAGGCATTTCAGCATCTCTCTCCCCTGGAGAGTTAAGCAGAAGTCAGAGTTGTGCATGTGTGTGTGAAAAACAAAAGCGCATCACGGCAGCATGAGATGAGAAAGGGATCTTCCACAGTTATACTCGCCAACAAGAATGACACTGACACTTGGCACTTCTCCGATGCCTTTCAGCTGAGTACGTTAGAGAACTGCGCAAGGACAGAGTGTCTCAGAAAAGGTTGTGTTGAGAGACCAAGAAATTAGCTGGACAGATGAAAGTCATACAGACAACCCTTCTGTATTGGCTTTGTGTGGCAAGGTTTTGGTAGCAGGGGTGGGGTTTACAGGGGTGGCTTCTGTGAGAAGCTGCTAGAAGCTTCCACTGTATCCAACAGAGCCAATACCAGCCAGCTCTAGGACGGACCCGCCGCTGGCCAAGGCTGAGCCAATCAGTGATAGTGGTAGCGCCTCTGGGATAACATATTTAAGAAGGAAAAAAAAAAGTTGCTGGGACATACAGAAATGGCAGCCAGAGGAAGGAGTGAGAACATGTAAGAGAAACAACCCTGCAGACCCCAAGGTCAGTGAAGAAGGAGGGGGAGGAGGTGCTCCAGGCGCCGGAGCAGAGATTCCCCTGCAGCCCGTGGGGAAGACCATGGTGAGGCAGGCTGTCCCCCTGCAACCCACGGAGGTCCATGGTGGAGCAGATATCCACCTGCAGCCCGTGGAGGACCCCACGCTGGAGCAGGTGGGTGCCCAAAGGAGGCCGTGACCCCGTGGGAAGCCCACGCTGAAGCAGGCTCCTGGCAGGACCTGTGGATCTGTGGAGAGGGGAGCCCATGGCGCAGGTTTTCTGGCAGGACCTGTGACCCCGTGGGGGACCCACACTGGACCAGTCTGTTCCTGAAGGACTGCACCCCGTGGAAGGGACCCATGCTGGAGCAGTTCGTGAAGAACTGCAGCCTGTGGGAAGGACCCCACGCTGGAGAAGTTCATGGAGGACTGTCTCCCGTGGAAGGGACCCCACGCTGGAGCAGGGGAAGAGTGTGAGGAGTCCTGCCTCTGAGGAGGATGAAGCAACAGAAATAATGTGTGATGAACTGACCGTAAACCCCATTCCCTGTCCCCCTGCACCTCTGGGGGGGGGTAGGTAGAGAATCTGGGAGTCAAGTTGTGCCCAGGAAGAAGGGAGGAGTGGAGGGAATGTGTTCTGAGATTTGTTTTTATTTCTCATTACCCTACTCTGGTTGATTGGTAATAAATTGAGTTAATTTTCCCCAAGTTGAGTCTGTTTTGCCTGTGACGGTAATTGGTGAGTGATCTCTCCGGTCCTTATCCCGACCCACAAGCCCTTTGTTATATTTTCTCTCCCCTGGCCAGCTGAGGAGGGGGGAGTGATAGAACAGCTTTGGTGGGCACCTGGTGTTCAGTCAATGTCAACCCGCCCCACCTTCTTAAGCATTCCTGGGGCCAGGTGTGTGTGTATCTGCATCGCAGGCTTGGGGGTTTCTCCCAAAGCATTTAATTAAGAGTTTTCCAAGTTTAAAGTATCCCCACTATTTTTTGTTCACGGAACAGAGAAGATCAGCCCCAAATGCATGCATACTCACAGTGGGTAAATTTGCAGAAGGTATGAGTGGTGTTGAAATACAAATCTCCATGATTTTTGCTTTTGAGAAGATCCTTCTATATATCGAGATCTCTCTACTTCAGATATAAATACAGGTACAGATTTTCTACTGAGAGAGAGCAGGTAGCAACAGAGAACTAGACCAGTGAAACTCCAGCCCTCCTTCGCTGACATATCCCATTGCAGTACACGTCTCCTGGCCATGCAACACAGAGGGAGCCATGTGCGGCAGAACTCGGCTGTACAACTTCAGTGTTACAAAAAGATTTTGCAGTAATTTTTCATGTCCTATGCCTGACAATTGTGAACACAAGCTGCAAATGACAGCTCTGGTAGTAGGTAGTGCACCGGTGTGCAGGTGGGGCTGATGTGCAGTGCTGCCTCTTGGGAGGGCAAGGGGACTGCCACAAGCTGTCATTCACCCCAACTGCCATGGGACAACTTTCCATTGAAAGATATTTGTAGAGAAAATTTCCATTTCATTGTCATCTTGTGCCAGTGTGGCTCTAACTCGGTGAATATACTGGAGGCCAGTGTTACCTTTTGAACTTGTATTTATAGAAACTTGGTTTATTCCTGAGAAAACGAATAGCAGTATTTCACATATGAAGAGGTTTCATGTGAACAAATGTAAAGCACTTTTATTGTCTTAAAGATCTGAAGTCACTTCTCCCCATCTTTCCCCCTGAAAGATTACGAATGCCTGTGAAGAGGACTGCAGCTAGCTCTGGTGGGACATGAAGAGGCTGCATGTGCACACAGGGCAGGCAGCATGTCCTTAAGGCATAGATTGCTCAGGTAGCCTCTTCACCCCCTGGCTCAGTCACTTCACATCACACCTGTGCTGAGTCCCCTGCATTTCAGGCTTTTCTTGTCCCTGATGGGGACTGGGGAGTGATTTTGAGGCTTGATGCAGCACTAGCACCTAAGTGGGTGGCCCAGGGCTATTTAGGGAGCTAGAAGATAGACTGTAGATAGAAACCTGTGGTCCTGATCTAGTCACCAGAACCATCTCTTTTGCTCACAATAGCTGCCACCAATTCCTCCTTCAGTACTATCTACATGGTGTTTAAAATAGATTTAAATAGCCTTTCATAGACCTTTCATAGCCTTTCCAGACAACTCACCTTGTTTACTACCTTTGTACCTAGATGTTGAGAAATTGCATTTCAGTTGCCACATCTCCTAGTCTTTCTGCTCCTTTGCTGCCCTTCTTCCTCATAGCAAAAATGTTCTTTATACCACTTTCCAGAAGAGTATTCTCCATAAAAGAGTATTTTTGCTGCTTCCTCTGGGATGCTCCCTTTTGGGCAACACTATGCTTATGCTTATATTCTTAATTTCCTGCCCCGTGTGCTGCTATATTCTCTTAGACTGTCCTGGTGGCAATGTTGCTTGACAGTTCTAAAACTCAGCTTCAGGTGTTACTTTCTGATAAATCAAGTTCCAAGCACATTCATAAGCATATCCTAACTGCACATCTGAACTGTGGGATTATCTTCCCCATTTCCCAACAATTCACATTTTAAGTACCTTGCTGAAGACTTTAGTTCTCACTTTACTTTTTGGCACGAGCACCGCATGTGAGTGCCTGTGAGGTGAAATGTATACTGATACAGAGGGGTTGCACAAAGGCAGTATCAAAAGCCTGAGTCCTCTGAGCTTTCACAGGACCACAATTTAATCTAGGTGATTTGAAAGTGTTAGCGCAATGAGGCTCTCAGCCCTGGCATGAAATTTATCCATGGTGATTAGGGCTATCATTTGGGCTATTTTGGCACATTAGGCACTTTCTAAAGCTAAATGAATATCTCACCCCCATATAGCTCCACTCTGAATCTGCTCTGACCAGCTGCTTCTACTTACTGCCATGCAGACTGTCCTATTTATGCTTCAGTGTGCTCTGTTCTGCGTAGGAGATTATTTCTTTTCCATGGTAAAGAGTTTTTTGCTCTTGAGGTCTCATTAATGTATTGGTTCCTCACACACACACACACACACACACACACAACCCCAACAAAGAATGCAAACCCAATTCCTCCTATGACAAAGCCCAAAATTAATATGAAAGAAGCTTTATTTTTATTGGAAAATGTAGAGGGGTGCAATATGACAGATTAGGTGGTGACGTGAAACAAATGGCCTAATTAATAACTCATCATTCCAGGGATTGTGTCAGCAGACATAGTTATTTTCTGCGGCATTTATTAATGAATTTGCTTGTGGCATCCCCAGAAATATCTTGATCAATGAAAATTTTACTTTTTAACTGAATTCTCACACAGAACTTAAAGGCAGATACCAAAGGGGGGCATCTAGACTTATGTGGAAGAAATGCTGTGAGTTTCAGAGGAGTGTAAATGCAACCCTGAAAATCAGGCTGTTTCCTTATGGGGCCTTAATGTGATGAACTCTGGTGGAGAGAGTTGCCCAGTCTGCTTTTCCCCACCCAAGGAGCTGTGGTCATGCCCAAGTATTCTTCAGCATGGGAGGGTTTTCGGGCGTATTCTCTCTATCCGGTTCTTGTTATCATCATTGTTTCTCTTCCTGCCTCTGCCCATGGAGAGCAGACTGCAGCTGAGCACTGTTCAGCCAGGGTGAAAGAATAGTCATTTGGGAATATACAGGGTTCTTAATGAAGAGGGGCTTAATACAGAATTAACAGGTTATTAACTGGGGTATCCCATAAAGGTCATACCCAGCTCCCTTTATATCTTAAGGATAAATGTGTACTGAATTTCTTTAAAAACACAGCCAAAACCAGTGAGGTTTGTGTATATCCCACCACAGATAATTCTTATTCCTACTCCTTATAATGACAGAGGATGCAAAGGAATGAGGAGGGATAGAGTTTATTCAGTTTTCTGGAGCTTGAAGATGCAGATTCAATCTCTCATGTGAAATTAAAGGCAACAAGGTACATCAGCATTTTTGGAAATCTTTGTGCGGCCCCGATCCTCAGGACCACACAGGCATCTAATTCCATCTAAAGTCAATGGGAGTTGAGCATCAGTCTGAAGATCTAAACCTTAGGAGATTTCTCAAAAGCACCCAGGGTACCATTTCCTGTTAATACTGCATATAGCCTGACTGACTTCCACAGAACTCAATACAGTGTTGGCTGTCTACTGGCATGAAACATGGGGGTTGTTCCATTTGACACAGGCTGTATATGTCTATTAAACCTCTGTTCTCAGGCTGTTTCTTCAAGTGGTTATCAATGTGCCTATTTCAGTGCTCACAGGTTCTTCCCCTTGAAGTTACCCAGCGTGTTTGTATCTGTGCGTGAAAGTGCTCGTGGAAACGGGAGGGACCTATCACAAGTTTTTTGAGGTGTTACCATTCCAACTTCAAAAAGTTGGTAGCAATGTCAGTCATGAGGTTATCCAGGATCTGGGTTTTTTTAAAGCACTGGGAGCCTAAAGGGCTATAGTCAACAGTGAACTCACAAAACCTATTGCTGACATGAACACTAACACAGAGAGATGAAAACTAGTTCAACATCAGCCTTGAATAAAGGAACATGACTAAACAGGAATACATTTTTATTAGCAACCAGTTGTCTGTCCTACAGAAAGCAGAACATGCTAATATATGTAACTATAAAGACAGCCTCCAAAATATTTAAGTTTGTAAGCAGAGGTGTTGACAGTTAAATTGAACTTCTGGCAGGCATTTCCAGCTTGTGAGGGAGCAAACAGCAACTCTTCAGCTTTCAAAACACTTACCAAAGATAATAATTACAAAGCCACATAGTTTCAGAATGACTTTCATTTGTCAGGACAGTTAACAGCAGTGAGGAGCAAAGCCAAGAGAAAAGCTGAATGCTAGCAGGAAAATACTGACAAATCACTTGATGTAAAGTTGAGCCTTGCAGTATGACAGGAGAGCACAGGAGCTGCCATCTAGTCACAGCAGGCCCACACTGAATCTCTTACAGTCGTCTGACCTGGGGAGGAACCAGGCTGTGCTGGGGTTGTACCAAGGAGTGTGGTACAGCCCTGGGGCAGGATTTCCAGTCTGGTGGTGCCTCTTTCCCCCTTCATCCCTTTCCAAGTCTGAATGGATATGGGTGGGCCTGCATCATTGTTCCAGCCAACAGACGCAGAACATGTGCTTCATGATGCCAGGGAAAAGGGGAGAGAAGAAGGAGGTATCTAGGAGTAGACAACAGGGATAACCACCCCTGTGGGAAGGGAAGTGTCTGGGATATTATCCTCTTCTGCTTGACGGGAGCAGTAAGTGTATTGCTCCGTGGGTTTGTCCACCTCTTGCCTTGGCACCCAGCTCCAACCTCCTCCTCCTGCCGCCTTCCCTCCCGCCCTCTCCAGTCACCCCTCTGGCCTTATTTCTTCTATTCTGCAGCAAAAGTGGCTGTTGGCAACCAGTTATCCAGAGCCAGCACACCTCTTAAGTGGCCTTTTAACTGGTTCTCATTATAGCCACTGGAGCTTGCTGAATTTAACACAGGCTCAACAAGCCACCTTGCTCTGAAGGCATGTTTGCAAAAGCTGAACTTACAATACCAGCTCTGGGCTATGCAAATTTGGGATGCTGGTTCATTCATAAATGTTTTGCAGAGAGCTATCAATTATCATCTCTGTTAATTCCTGTGCAGAATAAACATTGTAGCTAAAAGGGTAAAGAAGTGGGTGAATGGATTTGGGTTAAATAACACCTAGCAACCTACACTGGGTTCAGATACCATTTAGGTTGCCGGCTGAGTTTTGTTTTTTGAGTTTTTGCTTTTTAATTCAGCTAACCCAGAGCAGTGTTGGGGCTCTTCTGCTTTCTGTCTTGGAACAGGTCCAGAAATAGCAAAATACATTGCAGAAGAGGCTGTTCACAGAGGAGGTCTGGGAGTACAGAAGCAGGAGAGAAAATCTTATGAGTGAGTCGGTTCATATTCATTTTCTGTCCTGATTATGCAGATTAAGAATGTTTCAATAAGCCTGTATTATTTGCAGTGCAGAAAGAAGACAGCCAGGATGCAGACCCTCTTGAGGTCTGTCTCTCCACATATGAACAACACAGGCTACCCAGAAGATGTTACTCTTGCGAGTAACTCACAGCTATAGCAGCTGCCACCAACTACAGTAGCTGCTCAGCTGGGGAGACTACCATAACATTGACCATTATAACAGCAAAGGATATCACACATTTATTGCCTAACATGCAGCTGAGAAAAGGGAATGTAAAAATCTTCTAGTTTTGCAGTCAAGCCACCAACTATCTCCAGTGCATCTTAGCAGATATAGCGTGAGGACAAAACTCCCAACAGATACTCTTGTCCAATGCTCCCCATATGGATGAGCTGCAAACAGAGATTTCTGAGCATTGGCAAAGTGTAGTGGCTTCCATAACATACCACAGTCTGGCCACGATTTGGCCGTAACAGTAGAAGTATGTTGAGGTGTTACCCTAGTGCTTCCCTTTTCACACTTCAGTAAGTTAAAAGGAATATTAAATCATCCAATCTCCATACTGTTATTCCTTTCTAGTAGTTCTGGAAGTGAATAGTACAGATAGATGATACCAGCATCATGCTGAAGTGAGGTAGAAACTCTTCCAGTAACTGCCTGTCTTTAAAAAAAAAAAGTTTCAGCTTGCAGAGAATACCTGGCTTCAGAGCAAGTATAAACAAAGTTGGAAACTTGGTTCATTGAACAGATGTTAAGAAACATAAGGCAATTACAGCTCCCTTAACTCAGCCTTTTTGTGTTGAAAGCATTGTGGCATCTGTGGGTGGCATTGTGGAGTTCTGTGGGTGCAATGCAGTATGTGCTGCTGCTGCGAGTCTCCTGTGAAATACCATCATAAGTACATATAGGCAGACAGACCAACACATCAGATCAACTCTCCTAGGGTAGTTCCTAAATCTGAGACGTGTTCTAAAATCTTGCCATTCAGGAGTTCTATATTTCTGAAGGGTTTCATAGATCTCATTTTATCCACAGAAGGCCAGAGTTATGAACGGTCAAACCTGTAATGTCTTTGGGGAAAAAAGAAGAAAAAGAGGAAATGCCATTTCTCCCCCAGTCATGGATTCCTGGACACGTATGGAGGCCCTTGATGGTTCTGGGACTGGTCAAAGGTGATGCTGACAATGTTGACAGTTTTCTGGAAAAGCAGACATTCATTTGTGATGGGAACTTGAGGAGGTTACCTGTCCTATTGTACAGATCTGTCCTTTCAGACACATTACCTTGTTTGTGGCAGAAGAGTAGGTAACAGTCATCAACTTCCTTGGTCCATATCAGCAAAATGAGTATTTTTCTGTAGCCTATCATTGACTGGATGAGTTTGGACCAAAGTCTAAAGAGATTGACTGAAAGCCTGGAGCATTTTGGGGAGTTTACTACATTTAAGCATTACTTTTGTTTTACTTTGTGTAGACCTTTTGCAAATGGAGGGGAGCATATCTGCAGAAAGATAAGGGGATGCAGACTCTGCACACCAAAAACTCTATGCTTGGCACAGGCATAGAAAGGTGTATTTTAGATACTGTACTTGGTCACATCTTCCACATATTCATATTGTTTCTATCTGTTCTCATAGTAACTGCTCCCCCTCCTTAACTAACCTCACCAAGCTCTTGCCTTTGGGACTAATCCCGCTGTCTTCACTCATCCAGATAGTAATAACCCAGCACTGTATGATCCAGCCATCTCCCAGCCTCACTTACGGAGACCCTGTGGCTTTCTCTCCTGCACTAGGAAATAATAGGGTTTAGGGCAGGCAAATGACCATCCAGGCAAATTCCATGCAGGCAGCATCCAGCGAGCCAAGTCCCCCTCTGTACATGTGCTGGGAAGACCTATGTCAGATGTGCTCCACAGGGCATGTTCAAGCTGCATCTGAGCTTCCCTTCGTGGGTTTGTTGTCTGCATGACTGATGTGCCCGGTATCAAGACAGCTTTGGAGCCGCCCTTAGCACATAGTGGGGGTTCACCCTCTGGGCTAGGAGATCCTTCTCTTCTAATTATTTCTAGAGAATTACACAGATGAAGTGTACAGACACGATTAGACTTACCATGGATTTAAGGGGTACTTACATGTTGCATGGTGCAGAGTAAACTTCAGCTGTGGGATACTACATTCTGCTCAAAATATGTGCAGCAAGAAAGGATCCTTTCCTTGTAGGGATGTAAAAATACCCCCTATCACTATAATCTAGTTGTGTAAACCCTCTGCATATGGAATTAGAGGACTGTATATATGGAAAGCTCAGGATTAGTGTTGCCAAGGTCATACGGTGACCATAATATATGACCTATGAATTCTATTTGTTGTCCCATATCACTGTAACAATGCATTAAAAGTGTTTTGCCCCTTCCTCTCTTTCCCGTTTTCCCTTAATTCTCACATCATCCTGGTGTCTCCATATATGCAGGCTGGAATGGTTTTTCTTTTTAACTTCATATCATGATGACATTGGGATTGGGACTCCACAGGCTCACACTGAAATAATTGATGCCATTTGCATTTCACATTCTAACAGCTTCATAACAAGATCTCTGTAGACTTGCACTGAAATTGTTTTCCCACTGAAGTCTTACAACACAGCAGCAATATAATGACATTTTAATGGGATCCCTATAGACTTGCCATGAAATTGTCAAGAGAAAATAGTGGTGATGTTAATTGAATTGGGAGCTAACATTGTTAAAATCAAATGTGAAAAGTAATTGCTCTGTGAGAAGAAATGCACGAATTTAGGTGCTGATCCTGCAAAGATATATACATGTGAATAATTTTGCTCATAGAAGCAATCACCTTGCAATCTTCTTCTCTGGGGAACAAAGTTAGAACCCAGAAGAAACCAATTAATTTTGTCTTCTGCCTTCATACACAAAATGGCTAACCCAAAGACTGTGCCTCAACTGTGACATTTCCTATACACATCTGTGCACATGCTAAGCAGAAATTACCTAAAAAGCTTGGCACTTGACATCATACATCCTCTAACTGTACACAAATACAGTAACAGTTGCTTAGCTGGAAAAGCCCTTGAGTAAAACCATGTTCATAATCAAGTTGCTGGGAATTGTGTAACTGACTTTAGCAGAGCTAGCATGCCATTCCCAGTATCACCTTCCTACAGATCCCAGACACAAAGCTCAAACACGCACCTGCTTTGGAGGCTAAACCTACAGAGAGGAAGGCTGTTCTTTTTAATTCTTGTGTTTTCTGAGATGTAAGAATGTATTTGAGTGAAGATTTTCTCTTATTTCTGGTGTGATAAGAGAGAGAAAATTGCTTTAAAAATGAACCTTGCAGTTCTCATGTCATCATGTGAGTGTCAGACTTTGGAGTTCAGTTATTTCAAATTTCAAGAGACTGCTGGAGTGGGCAATGCCACCTGACTGTGGAAAACAGGGTGAATGTTCTGACCTTACTCCCTTGCCTATAGCATTGTGTGTAAGAATTACACTACCATATACTGACAGTTTTCTAGTTGGTCAGAAAACAGTCAAAGCACAGCCAAAAATAATCCCACCCGATCAGAAGGACCTACAACTGTTATGTCCAACGTACCGAGTTCTGTCTGGAAATAAAGTGGTTTTTACTGGGGATATTTCTGAGAGCACTTCCTCATAAGCAGAGCTGCATGTCAGGAGGAGGTAAGAAGATCAATACAGAAAACAAACCATTAGCAATGATAAATTATTCCCTTTTTCTCAAGAGAAGCCTAGAGTCATTGATCCATCATGGAATCCATGCAGACCTACTCCTCAGATGAACAAAAGGCTGAACAATTGTGTCCTGACAGGTGGCCTGATAACTCAGGAGATTAGTGCAGGGCTGCTGGGTGAGCTCTGGGCCAGGGGTTCAACCTGACTTATGGAAATCAGATCAGAACATTCACCATCAACTTCAGCAGAAGCGGGAGACATTTTATGTCAGGTAAAACCAAAACTAGGAACTGACTTATTAGGGGAACAATACAGAGAACAAAACAGAAAACATTATTATGTCTGGGTTTGAATTCACGATTCATCTGCATCTCAAATATTGCATGTATTTCTGGCATTTCTTCATACCAAAAAAGGATGCAGTTTTTAAAAGACAGAGAGAGGTAAAAAGGCTGATGAGAAGCAGGAAATGCCTTCTGTTTAAGGAGAAATTGAAAAGACCCTTAGTTTGTGGTAAGGACTGTAAAATGGGGGAAGTCATAAAGAAGGTGAAAAGTGTATATGTATTCATTATTTCTAACATCACAGAGACACAGAGACACCCAATGAAAATAATTGCCAAATATAAAACCGAGTGAAGGAAGCCATTTATTCACACAACACATAACTAAACTGTGGAACTCATTGATGCAGGATATTGTAGATGGTGAAACCACAAAGGAAGTCTGAAAAAGAATATGTGCCCTCATGGAGGATAGGGCCACTGGCAGGTTTTAAAAATGATGATCTGGATGCAACACTGAGATCACAAATTCCCTTATCCAGAGGTGAGTAGATGAACAAGGGAGAAGAGCAGTATGTACCTGCCCTAACTCCTATACTCTTAAGCATTCATTGGAGTTCCCTGTCAGGGGACTTAACTAGACGCACTCTAGATGCTGTGGTGGGACTGAGCACAGCTGATCTCAAGTCTTACAGACTGTTGGGTGAAATAAGTCAGCAGTCCCTCAGCACTGGACAAGTTGTCTCCTAGTCAACCCACCACTCCAACCGGCACCTCTGCGCCTGTTAGTTCTATTTAAATAGTGAGGACTTCAGAAAGCAGAACGCCTGACTGGCATCAGGCTCCCACATACGGACTCTTCAGATGGTCTGGGAGCAGCCTGGTGTGGCAGGGAGGTGCTCCCTATGATGTTTGCTCTGTAACCAAAGAGAGAGTTTCAAGCAGAATGTTTATCAGGCCATTACTCTTTCCCAGTCACTATGTTCCTTGCAGACTAGACATTCAAGTGCACAGTGCCAGCACTTACCTAATGAATTCTGAATTGTCATTTTAATTTTTAGAAATCCTGTAATATTATTTAGGAAAACTATTTGCCTTTTGGCTTTGCTTTACAACTGGGAACAAAACCAGACAGTGAAGCCAGCCAGCCATGGCCCCCTCAGACTGCTCCTGAAATGCCTAAAGATAAGCACATCCGACTAGCTCAGCTGTGCTGGAACTCCTGGCCAAAGAGATCTATTTATTATAGGGTGTGATTGTCAAGTTACTTACTTTGGTGGCTTCACTGCTGCAGTGCAGAAATCCTGGGTGGTCCTTGAGGCCATCATGAGTGCTCTGCACCTGGGGCTGCAGAAAGTATTAAGAAGTAAAGCATACACATGCCTGGCTTGGTGGACTGTGACCAGTTGGTCCAAAGTTGTGGGAACCACCGAGCAAGCTGTAATCCTTAAGGGGCGAGAGTCCATTCTCATGTATTTGGAGAGAAACCCATAATTATTTCAGCTGAAACCAGATCAGGCACCAGAGCTGGACAAGGGACAAAACATTAAGTTGTTTCATTTCATTCTGACCTCTTTTTATGGCAATAACTGCTAAAAGGAAAACAAATGTTCGTAGCAATCTGCTTTGTTCTGCCTTTACATGTGGAGAACACAAGGGGCCTTTTCATGCAGAAAAATGCATAAATCACTCCCCTAGTTTTACTTATGGGAATGCAGCGTTTTCATATTAGAGAAATACAGCCAGTAACGAGATGCACAGACATCTGACAAAGAAGAGCAGGGATTTCAGAAAAAAAAGGAGAGATGATTTAGATATTAGCTAAAATGAAGCAGGAACCTCATGAGGAAATGTGATTACAGGAATTATGCAGAGAAAGCATTTCATGTCTATATATAGGGCCAGATTCTCAGCAGCTCTAAGTAGATGTAGCTTTACTCACTCGCTTTCAGTGAGATATACTACAAGAAGTCAGTTCTGTGATCATCTTGGGATCATTTAATTACTGGCTGCTTCATTACCCCTCTTCCTCTTTTTTTTGTGCTAATTTTACTGGTCATGAAAATATACCCAACAGAAAAGTATTTTTTTATTGTTTTTTTACAAGGCCAGTTTCCGTTGGAACAGTGAACCATCAAACACATTAGGTGATGCAGAAACACTAATGCTGATGCAGGGAGGTAGGTCAAACACCTGTAAAGTATGAGAGAGAAGGCGGAAGCAGCTCACAGCTAAGCCAATAATATAAGGGCCTTCCAATATTCACCAGCTGGGGATATAGTGCCATGGATATAGCAGTTTGAGCAAGAAAACAACCACAGTAAAAGATCAAACCAAATGATTTTAAGGTACAATCAAAGTAGCGTGATAACGTCACATCATTTCTGTATCATCCCAATTAAGATGATAATTTCTAGATGTTTTCTTCTGATCATACATCAGCTATGTCAGACATTGTAGGATTTCAGTAAATGACAGCAGAGCAAATCTTCATTTTTATTTCAAATACTTTGAAAACAGTTTTATTATACTTATAGTTGATCAAAACATAAAACTTATTTTAATAGAAGTAAGCTGTGTTTATTTTAAAGTGGGTTAAATATTTTTTCAGAATTGGTTAGTAAAATACTAGTATGCTAGGAAGAACAATGTAATAATTTTTCAGTAATAGTTTTGTTAAATAGAATTAGAAAATGTGATTATATAGTGAGAAAGTATATATAATGTGAAGCTGTAGGAAAAAAAGCTTTAAAACCAGCTCATATTTCACTAAACTAGCTAGAAATGCTAGACATGCTAGAAATGGTTCCAGCTTTACTAATCAATGAGAAGGCTAAAAAATGCTCATTTCTGGTAGACTGCACCCAGTACAGCTGTTTCACAGCACTCCCTTGTCTACAGTCTGTTACCTTTGAGTATTTCCTGTAGATCTTTTGGGAAAGAATTTCAGTTTTGTTTCACCTTTGTAGCTCGTCTGAATGGTTTGGTCCAAGATCTATGATAAGGTTGCTTAAAAGCTACTGTGCAACAGAACTGCAACCATGACATCTTAACAGAGGATTTATAAATAAGCATGTTACAAAATAATCTTATGTCTTTTGTTCACAGGATGTTGTTTTCCCTCACTAAGGCTCATGCAGCACATAGGGTATAAAAATAAGAGAGAAGCATTCTCAAAAAAGGATGGCGGGTTCATCGTATGTACTAAACTGCTTATAAGAGTCAAATTTTGATATGGACATTTTCATCACAGAAACTGATTGGGAAAACTCTTCAGGGGCATTTGTGCATGCCCTTGCTCCAAAAGGCTAAGCATCTGGGTCCTGCCTGTTCTACACCTTCTTACTAGTTGATGGCAAGTCTGAGTTGCAATATGTTATGTGCTTATATACTACACAGTTAAGACTCATGAAATAACTACATCAGACAGTCATGGTTTGCCTCTGCCAAAGACCTGAAGTGGTACTTTGATGACTTCCCTTAGGCAGGCTGTAACCCTTATTTCCTCAAGCGGAAGAATCTACTCACTGTGTCTATTCTGTGAATATTTTGACTGGTCCTTCAGTGCTCTAGCTCTCCCAGATGCAGTAAAACATCCCAGATGAAAAATTTTGTGTAAATAGTGTGTACAGATATCCTCTGGGGAAGAGTACAAAGGGAGGTCTCCAGATTTCCCCAGAAGGCTCTGACAGAAATGTGGCAAGGGAGCAGAGAAATGTAGACTCACCTCCTGGTAGTTTATTTTGTTGCGCTGTGAAAAAGGCCAGTATATGAAAACATAGATGACATCCTTGCCCATGCCACCGAACCTCTAAATAAGCTGCATAGCTACAGGGGCTATGTATACTCTATGCGTCAGCTGTGCAGTCCTCCAAATATCTTGAAGACCATACTGCTCCCAAGACCTACCTTCATATCCGTATCATTGCTCTATGGACACAGGTGCCTTTAAATTCCTTCTGCCCCCTAAATATGTACCAGAGGCGTCTCTTTGGGGAATGCTAACTTTCTTTGTCTGTCTGGTGTCTACCACTTAACATTTTCAAAAGGCCTTGGAGGTGACCAGACCAATCTCCCTTGAGTGTGCAGGGCCAACCCATGCTTCAAATTAGGCCGTGCTTAACTATTCATTAGGGGAGAACAGGATATTACTTTCCAGGGAAAGGATTTAAGTTTCACATGAGTTGCTCATAAACTCTACCTGCTCCTGAGAATAAACTGTGTAGATGGGCTGCTTCTCTGATCGGGAGTCATGTCTGAACACCAAATGTACTCAGGGTGGCTGTTGTGTAAGGAGAGGAAAGTGAGGAAGAGAGCCATGGTTGGCCTTAATTTTGTTGGAAGAGGGTCATATGTGACTGCAAAGAATTGACTAGAAAATCTTGTAGCCTGAGTGAGCCCCAAAATAAGACAAACATATTTCACATGCACAAAGGAGGAGAGGAAAGCACTGCTGTATAAAGGATGATTTGCATTTAGATTCAGTCACTATACCAACGAGGATGTGGCATCCTACCTCATAATGGCAGTCCTGAAGATTTAAAATAAGTTTACCATTAAATAATACACCAAAGCTTTAATGGAAACCTGTATTTGATTCAAATTACTCATGCTGTGGTAGTGTAAACATGCATCCTTCTTTATATGGGCTTGATCAAAACTGGCAGGCAAAATACAAAGGACAGTGTCAATTAAACTCTATGGGTGGAGAGGAACCTATGAAACATAAACAAGAAGTAGCAGTATGTCAAGGATTCTTGCCATCTATTGTTTAGCAATGGTTGATGTGTAGTTCAGGTGGACACTTCACCCATGAAGTGATCCTATAATCAGATTCACACAGGAAATGCATCATTTTCAGGCATCATGTGTCTGCTCTCCCTCAGGATAAAGCATACTGGGAAAGCACAGTTTAAACAATGATGGATGTCACTTGCTGAAGCTAAATCTTGCTATCTGCAGCTTTCTCCATTCCTAGGACAGGAAAATCACTGCAGGTACCACAGGCAGATACCTCAGTGAGGCAAATGCTGTGATTTTAATGCAATCTACAGGAATGTTTACTCACCATATCCATAGCTTATTTTGGCTAAAAGCTGTAGCTCAGTTTTTTTCTTGCAGTTCCCTGGCAGGATGGAAGAAAGTTGTCATGTGGAACTGGACACATTCACATGTGTTTTCAAATAATCTTTGAGTGTGTAAGTAGAGAGCTACCTACCCACTGGTTTTGGAGCTAAGTGCCTAGGGCCACAGTTGTAGTAGAGGTAAATCACTGCTTTCCAACAGATGTCAGGGGGCTGTGACTCTCTAGGGACACTCACTCAGGCATCCTGTGCAATAAAAAATAGCATCCATGCATTTTCCTGAATAGGGGAGTAAGCACTGCAGACTTTAATACACGGAAAATCTCTGTGCACAAATATATTTATTTTTATGTTTATATATATATGCATACACGTATGTTTTCCTACTAGGAAAACAACCAACTGCTTTAATAAACTGCTTTCATTCTAAGAGAATAATCACTCTTGCATGCATATGTGCACACACACAAAGGGATAGAGACAACTGGATCTCTAAATAGAAATGTACATGTTCTGGCTGTTTTTGGCTTTGCTTTTCTCTCCAGGCCTCCTAGGCAAATGGCAGCAAGGCTCTGACTCTTTCCAAGCGAGCCTCCTGAGGCTTCTTCGCCCAAGTTCAGGCCTCTCACAGGGTGCACACTGAGCTGAGCTACCTAAAAAATCTGCCCTGCACCCTTTCTGGCATCCATGCTGGATATGTGAACAAGTTTATGTTACCTTCTTGAGGTAGGCTAAAGAGTTATGTCATGTGTTTAAGGGATATCAATAGTGCAAGTGAAGTGTGCGTACTCCTGAAAGCAAAAGGATTGCATTGTAACAAGAAATGTGATAGGAAGCACCAGCCTCAGGTTTCCTCAGCCCCAGTGAGCAGTTTAACAAGGCTTCATGATGCATGTCACCTCTCCTGCCATGCCTGTAGGACACGTTGTGTGTCTTTATTCCTTGTGCATACTATACTGCCTCATCTGTAATTATAAATATATGTTTAGTGTCACTTCAAAGCCTCCCCTTGACAGGGGTGTTCCCTTTTCAGGGATTTTGAATCTCTGACATTCCTTCTTCAGAAACTCTAGAGCAGGGTGTGATAGCCTCCTACTGACAGTTACCTTTGTTCAAAGGGACTGCCAGAGAAAACCCATTGCGATGCAGAGGGAAAATTGACTTTTGTGTCACCCACTGGACATGCATTGGCTTCTATAACAAGAAGCAAATTTATATGCTTGGCTGTTTTTTTACCTGGAAGATATTTAATGATGGGTACAGAGAGTGGACTTGTAAGACATGAAAAGGTTAGCAGCAGTTTTGACTTTCCACCAGGTAAGTCTGATGAAGAAAAAAAGCTACTCCTGGCTGTGCTTGTTCATTGCATATATTTTATACGGTCCAGCCACGGAAGCTGAAACTTGGCTAACCCAGTTATTCCTTTTGTGGCATTTTCCTGCAAACTGGCCATTTTTTTAAGATGTATCCATATGTCAGTTTATTATATTATTATATTACAGTACCATCTAGAGGTCCCAACTGGGATCAGGGCTCTGCATAGTAGATGCAGCATGCAGTTGTCTTCTGGGAGATAAAGTATACAACCTGAGTAGATATGAGAAAAGAAGAATTATTATCCCTATTTTATAAATTTTGCATACAGTAAAATGCATACAGTCAGACAAGGAATGCAGACCTGCCAGGTCTGTAATTTGGGATAGGACTATACTGCTTTTAAAGATAGCCCGCTGCCCTACATAGATTCCACCAGGATCTACTGGATTTCTGGCTGTCCAGCAGCCATCAAGAACTCCCAGACAAAAAGGCTGTTGTGCAGATCAGCACATCGCAGACACATCCAGTTACTTCCTTTGGACTGGCCAAGAGCTATGGAAATAAGAGACAGAGCTGGGACGTGAACAAGGTCTGCTGAGTGTTAATCACAAGGCTCTCCTGCCGCCTTAATGTTCATGGGTCATAGTCACCCGAAAATGAGAAAAACATTTTCTGGCAAACTTTCATCTTCTTTGTAAGGGGCTCATATTTCTGAAAGACTTTTCATCATGTAGAATTTATGAAGATATTTCTGAGAGGGTGAGTTTCCAGACCTTTAGTCATTGACCTAAAGAAAGTGTTTTCATAGACTTCCTATGAAAATCCCACAGTGTAATGTCACTGAAGACAGCATTACTACAAACCTGAATTCATGGCAAATTCAGGCCATGATTTAGAATTCCTATAGAGAGCTAGAATCCATAAGGAATTTTAAACACCTTTACTCAGGCAGGTTGAGCATTATCCTCCAAGAAGGTGGCAAGGCAGTAGTTGATCCTAATGGATGTAAACTAATACAGTAAGTTTGTACAGTTGACCAGATCCAAATTGCCTAATTTAGGCACGGCAGCACTTTAACTACAAGCGACTTTAGCTCCAGGAAGATGATCTAAATGAGTCAGATAGACCAAATGTACACTTCATAGAGGGAGGTAGGAGTCTCTGAACGGCAATCCAGAAAGCTGGTGTGTTGGGTGGGACCTGTGAAGAGTCAAATTACAAAACATGCTAGATGCATGGGGGGAGAGTATCTGAAAACTTTTCCTCCTTCAGGACATCAGATGCTTTCATTCACCTGGGAATTAGAATGCTTTGCTGAGATTATGGGTGAAGAGGGTTGTCAGCACCAAAAAAAAAAAAGGGTAGAGAAAATGTTTGATCTTAATATTACGGCATGTGCGTAAAAAGCAAAACGTCCCCAGGACATTACCAAGTTGAAAAGGTGTGACTCTATATCCCAGAATCTACCTCCAGTCTGGCATTCATACCAATGCCACATTCCTCCCTCCTGCTGAAAATGGGTTGCTGCATGGCTGAGAAGCGAAAGGCACAAGGCCACAAAGGATGGCAAGAGCAAGGGCAGTCCTGCACTAAAGACATAGTACTCAGCTAGGAAGGCAGAGCCCTAGCCTGCCCTTTGCTCCTGCCCGTCCCTTTCTTTCTTGCCCTTTTTCCGCTCTGTTAGCATATACAGAGCCTGACAGTGTGCTTTGATGCACAGCATGGAGGTGCCCTGAGGGTCTAGCTGTGCTGAAAAGCAGGCAACCTGGGCTTTCTTCTGGGACTTCAATACATCCCTGAGCTAGGCTGTCAGGGTCTAGTTCAAAGAATCTAGACTGGCATTTTTTTAAGTAGAGTAACAGAAGTATTTATACTGCAGTAGGGTTGAGCTGTCATGTGCCTTAGGTTTTCTGAACTCCCTCTCAGCTCCACCTGTCTGTTGATGGTGTTGTCACTTGATACTTCCATCTTGGATTTAGATTGGCACTGAGCTACAAAGTTCACTCCACCTCCTAGTCAAATGCTTCACTAACTAATACATGATGTAACATGGGCATTAGTTCTAAAAAACCCTAGTCTCCCAGCTTTAATGAAGATACAGAACTCTTGGCCACATGATGGAATGAGAAACGTTGAGTATTGAAAGAGAGACAGCAAATGTTTACTTCAGTCTGTTCCTCTGTCCAGGCTTTGACAGTGTGCAGGACAAAACCTGTCTTGGAGATATTAATTCCACAGGAAAACATGGTCTTTCTTTTGCTTTTGTGGCAAGAGACATCCAAGACTTTGCAGTCTAGCATCCTGCATTTGTGTCAGTTGAGACTGCAACATTTCAGAGGTTTCACATTGTGACGCTTTGTCTTACCTGCTTGTATTTGAATCCAGCAAGAACTGTCAATGTTCAGCCCTTCTGCTACCAGATGCTTACATACTCAAACCCCCTGAACTGTGTCTTGACCAACGGACTGTATTGCCTAGGGTTTTTTTGTAAATGTGAAGGATGTTTTGTGACCTGTCATCTACTACAGTTTTATCGGTTACATGTAATCTCATTTCTGTCTATCTACTAACAAGGTGTCCAAGACCTCTTACATATTTTTAAGCAGCCCTTGTTCATCTGTTAAGGGTGCTAAGTCAAACTTTAAGTGTGAAGAGGAAATCTGTTCCTTCTGTTATTGCACATCAGGGTATTTAGGGCCATTTGCTAACGCTGACTATATTGGCATGTATTTAAGAAATGTAGCAGAGCTACATGTCCACTCTTCCCTCTGGACTGGGGCAGGGAGTGCCTCAGAGCACATGGGAGTGAGGAGGGCAGAGGGTGCCAGCATGAGAGGCAAGAAAGGACAACAAATCCTCCATGCTGGACCCAGCTCTGACCTCGTTAGATCTACGGAAAGCTTGAGCAAGCTTTGTTGTTAAAAAGTTGTTTTTCTAAAAAGAGGGCAGGGCAACCCACCACTAAGGTGAAATCTTATAGGATCCTGACAATTTAAGATTTAGAAAAGGAAGAAAATTAGGTGTCATGATTAATTTTTCATAGGAAGTGAGACTGATCTTGAAGAAAGTAATTCCTTCAAGTTTCTATGGCCCAACACCACAGATACTGTATTTTGAGATATCTGTCTTTAATGAAAGAAGGATGGTGCTAGACACTTGTCACTTTTGTGACTCTGGACCTAAGGTCCTAAGACTTCTGGATAGCTGGGCTACGGGGCACTCAGGTCTATTCAAATTGCCTGTAAGAGCAAACTCCAGCAGCTGGCTTCATGCCATCGTACCTGCCCCAGTGGAGGCTAAATACTGTGTTGTATGACTGACCTATATATCACTACAGAAGAGAAACATTCCCTGCTACAGTTTCTGCCAAGTGCTATAGAGCTCTGATTGGACAGATGACTGATGGCAAATGCACTCCTAATAAAGCCAATGCCATTAAGTTAGAAAATGAGGCTGCTGTCATGTATGAGTGGTGGCAGAAGCATTTCTAGCTTAACAAGGTCTGACAAGACCTCCTCAACATGCTCAAATGAAATCAATGTCAACACCTAATCAGTAAAACAGGTAATGGATTATTTTTTAAAAATTTAACCACAGCTGCATTAGCTCATTTGGAAAGAAGGAACATGTGACTTCCACAGATAATGTAAAATATTTTAACAGTTGTCACATCTGCTAGGTTCAAGGAGAAGCTGCTTTAACCTGAACAGCTGAGATGTGTACTGCAGCATGGTGGCAGAATGTAGGGCACATCACGAATCTATAGACAAAGGAATTTTCAAGCTTTATCAGTCACTGCTTGGATTTGCATAACAGGTCGGCTCAATGAAATATACATGAACAGCATCTGTTTCTGCTTTTAAGACCACAGTGTGCAATGTGAACCATCACCCACTGGATAGGCACTGGGTGATAGGATGAGAATCCAGCATTTCAATGAGCAACAGAGAAAGTATATGCTGTTGTTCCTGGCAAGCGAGTGAAACAGGCTGAAAGGGGTGTGGACAAATGGCCTGAACTCAAGTTTTCTTAGACTCTTATGAGTAAACTAGAGAAGCTAGAACCATAGCTAACAATCTCAGATAGAGGCTGGATAGTGCTATAGCTCTTCTGCACATACATGATTACTATAATGAAGTAGAATAAATCCCTTGCATTGGGGTCTAGTCACTGCCTAACTCATGGAAATGAGGCAGGCACTCGCAGGGTGCTGACACAAGAGGGTTCTTGTGCCTCTTTTTGCAGCACCTGCAATGTGTCAGGTCAGGGCAATGGACTGGGTGGATGCTTAGTCAGATACAGCATGCCTACTCCTGTGTTCCTAAGAAAAAAAGCGCTTTGGAAAACAGCTCTGAGAGTCACCACCTAGCTAGACTGGAGGTGCTGACCCTTCTCACCTGAGAAAACGGGCAGCGTTCTGCACTGAACTGCATTGGGTTCCTGACCCCTCCTTCCCTCCCTGTCCCAAGGTTGCCCCTGTGTCTTCCCTCTCCAGTCCCCAGCGCTGCAGTGCCGGCAGCAGGTCTTTTCCCCAGCGGTCCCTGCCCCCCCTGTTATAACAGGCTCATGCGTCACCACTGGACCAGAAAACCTGTGAGGCCAGCTTCACTTTCACACTGGTTTAAATGAGGAGTGACTCCACTGAAGTTGATTCAGTCGACAACGACAGAACTGGAAGACACGAAATGAGAACCGGGGCCCTTTTCATCACTGCTGCTACCGAGAACTGCTGGAGACATGTTGAGCGTAGGCAATGTGCAAGCCTGAGGCCTTCGTGGGCGAGCTCCCCTGCGGTTATGAGTCTGCTGTGTCTAAGTAATACGGGGACCAAGTGTTTTCAACGTAACACCTTTGCTACATTTTAATGGATCTTCAAGCATCATAAAGTATCATTCTGTCACAAAATAGGTCTTTATTAATAGACCCGGAGAATGGGAACCGCAAAATTTTCCTTCTTTAAAATACCACTAATAATCAGTTCCCAGCCATCCGTCTCTAAGATTGAGAAAGTCTCATTAACTTATTCCTGCGCCTAATAGCGCTTGGAAGTGGCTGAGAAACGCTGCTCTTTCTCCCGCAGCCTCTAAAACAGCGTCAAATGTTCATCGATGTCTCCAATTACGTGCTATGCCCCTCGCCGCCGAGCCCTTGGGCTGCACCCAGGAGCGCACGGCAGCGCGCCCGCCCGCCCGCCCGCCGCCGCCGCCGCCGCGCCAGCAGGTGGCGCCGCGGCCTCAGCCTGCGCCGGCGCCGGCGGCGGCACCGCCCCCGCCCGCCGCCGCCCGCAGGTACCGGCCCGGGGCGGGGGAGCGGGCGGGGCCGCCCCCCCAGTGGGGTCGCCGGCGGCTCGCGCTGTCCCCGCTCCGCTCGCGGGGGGGGGCGCCCACCGGCCGCCGCCGCCGGGGTGTGCGAGAGGGGCGGCGGCGGGAGGGGAGGGCGCCGGGTGCGGCTGCCTAGCCGACTGGGAGCGAGGGACGTGTGACGGCATGGGTTTCACCATGACGTCTGGGGGAACGGGTGGGTTAGGAGAGGGCTGACTTGGCGGGAGCGGGTGGGTGACGCGGCAAATATTTGCATTATGTATTTTGTATGAATACTTTTCACGCCCACGTGTGTTATTTCATGTCGTGCTGTGAAAGCGGCCGTTGAAGGAACTGAAGAGGAAGAACACCGTGGCATGGACGGGTCTCCTGGAGGAGACAACACTGAGGCTCCTGTGCAGTCAACGTGCTCCAGCCAGTATGAGGACGCTGGGACCGGTTCATTCTTCCCAAGCTACGGCTGGAAACAGTGGAGTAGCTCCAGACACAAGGGACCCCAGCCTACAGCAGGCTGAGCATGCATCACCTGGGGCAGACAGGGACTCTTCTGTAAGTAAGTGGTCTGGGGAGCAGCTCCACAACTGCAGGTTTCAAGGCTGAAATGGATTTGGAGACCGATGGCCCTTGCTTGGAGAAGTGGAGAATGGGTACAAAATCTAGCGTTAGGTGGCACGGGTCCCCTCGCAGTGTGGTCTGGAAGTCAGGCCAGCTACACAACAGGCAAACAGAAGAGGCACTTAAGAGGGGATATTGACCAGTCTGGCCTGTAACCATGGCAAGTGGATTGCTATTTTTTATGGAAGCTGAAGAAATGAAATTGTGTTTGGGTAGATGACAGAGAGTGAAGGAGGGATTAATTGGTGCTAGAAGAGAAGAGACTAGTTCTTGGTACAAGTGAAGACCATTTTGTTGTAGTATGTTGATCAGAGTTGACATCTCCTCTGTAACACGCCAGCTGAACCCAATAAAAGATTTGGTTTATTTTGCTCTTGATGCCTAGATTTGATAACCCTGGGGCTCCATCCAAATTCTCTGCAAGTACCCTGCCTACCATCAACACGTCTCCCATCTTTCTAACCTGTGATTTCTGGTTACTCCAGATGGTGTAGGTCTTTGAAGTGAGGGGAGGGGTACTCATCATACCTCAGACCTCACCCATTACTTTGTGAGCTGTCCAAACTCCCATGCTGACCATTTCATGCTCACCACCTCATGCTTCTCAGACAGTGCTGCCTGTACTTCCAAAGCTAGTGCTTTCGGGCAAGAGAAGAACAGGTGAGTCCTGCTCTGTCGACTATCTTTGCCCTCTTTATGTCATGTGGCTAAATGGGGAACACTCCACTCGTTACCAATCCAGAACCTTCTGTGCTATTCCAGAGTTTTTTGAGCTCCTCTCTTTCTCGAGAAGGTTGTCCACTTCCCTCCTGTGGGAGGATGACTGGAGGGCTTATCGCAGCCTACTCTAAATTGGACATTAAACAGCCACTTCATTTTGAGATCAGTACATTAAGAGAAAACCACTGATGTTGAGAGGAATGGGGTGAGATCCTCACCACAACAAAAGAAAAATATTTAATACAGATCTCATCAAGAATTTGTTTCCCTTCTGTCTCCAGGAAGTTGACCTTTCTTGATTTGATGATTCTGTATTTTCAGATAGAAAATGATTGTTATTGTGAATTCCTCTTAGTTTTGACCACAGCAGGAGTTTTCCGCCTCTAGGTTGCCTTGCTGACTGTATGCAACCTGCCATGGATGTGTATCCAGCCTTGTCCTAGAAGCTCCAGGGGTCCTCTCCCTAATACGACATCAGTCGTGTGAGGGGAAAATGCTGAAATCCTCTAGGAAAAACAGTGACCAGGAGTGGTCTGTGGCAAACCAATTCATTCAGTCAACAGGCTGCTCCTTGCTTGGGTTGAAATTGCTCCAGGAAAAAAAAGAAAAATACAAGTGACTGGGAGTGCACTAGATGAATTATCCCACGTGAGAACGTTCCCTCACTGCCATCATCCTTCCTGGCTGCTCCTCACACCTGGGGCTAAAAATGTGTTCTTATTTTATACTGCATATGCAATAAACTCATCACTTCAGGGAAGCATTAGACCTGTTTTGCATGTGCAAACTGATTGCAACAGGGCTGTCAAGAAAGAATCCTGACATGGAAAATTAATAATTCATTTTCCTATGTAATCACAAAACTAGATGATGAAAGAGGTACAGTAACTATATGTGTATTTTATTAGATTGTTTCATAGTGAAATCTTACCTGGAAATTAATTTTAAATTCCTGAGAGCATGCATGAAGTTGGAAAGGTGCCTGAATGGCTCTGAAAAAAACCATCAAGTGTAATGGTAGTATATCAAATCAAGAAAGGAGCATTTAGTGAGAGCAGTATTTGACATCATCTTTGACATCTTCGTTAAGAATCAGAGGGAATACAATACATATCACTGACACTTTCAAATGATGCTGGGTTATGAAATGTTGCTAAACTGAGAATGAGGTAAAGGAATCCAGAGCGATTAAAATGTGGGCAGAAATTAACAATATGAGATTTGAGGGAAAAAAACCATAAAGGTATTTATAAACAAATACTTAATGGACAGTAAAAATCAGGCAAGCTAGTGAATGCCAGGGTGCGTGTGCCCCTTCACAACATTGCTGTGCCAGTCCACAGTGTGGTAACTGATCTATGTATTTGTTTATATCATAGAGTAGAGTTATAGTAGTTCTCATCATCTCACTCTGCTGCCACATTATGTTAAAGTCATGACAGTATTATTTGAACAGTAGGAACACACTGGAGAAACTTCAGGAAAGATTGACAGAAGCAATCTGAGATTTAACAGAAAAGACATGTATAGAGTAAGAGTCTATATATATAAAACTGCATAAAATGTGAGATGTATTTATGGGGATTTATCCTTTGGCGGGGACAAATCAAGGTATGTACCTTTTCCTTAGTAAAGGCAGAAAACTAAAATATCATCCTATATGCATAGAACAGACACCTAGACAGTTCTCAAGGCAATACCAACAAGACTCATAATCCAAGCACTTGACACTGTTTTTCCTATAGCTCATTATGCCTTACCCTTATGGGTGCCTAATGTCTAATTTTTGGAGGTGGACTGTTCTGTTACTGATGACTGTGAAAGGTAAAGTACAAGCTTACGACAGGGGACTTTTAATCTGTCAATTCCATACAATAAAGCAAAAGTGGCAAAACAGTATTCCCCCTGAGCCCATATTTATTTCCAGGAGGAATGTCTATCAGTAGAAAAAAGGAAATGAGCACTTTTTAGAGATCATGTACATCACCTGCATGATTTTTTCATCACAGAGCAAGTAATTGACTTACTGACAGCATTTTGCCAGTGAAACTCTACCATGACCACCATTTCCTTGGCAACATGATTGGCAATTCTGGGAGAACAGGCTCTGATGAAATGCTTACTGTACACCACATTGTGTCCTATCAGATTACAAAACCTGCACTATTACTGTACTGTGATAGAGAATGCTGATGCTAGTGAAAGGTAAAATACAGGTTTATGGCTTTGCAGTGTGAGAAAACAAAACTGTTTAATCAAAAGCAGCATTCTTCAGAGGTCACAGGCGATGCCAGCCTTGATGGAGGAGGCTGCACTGCACAGGTGAAGGAGGCTAGACTTGGTCCAGGACATGATAAAATGTGTTGGTGACAGTTCCACCTGTCTTTCTCAGATGGTCAGGAAATTTATACATCTCTTTTCCTTGAGAGTTTTAATCTACCAATGAGTCTTAAAAGGAGTTTGAGTTAGTATTGGGTTATCAATAGTTTGGACTTCCAGGCTTATTAGCCAGTTCCCTGTCCCAGATTGCTCAGCTGTAAAATGCTTATGTTGCTTTTGCTTAGGTGCTTATAGATGTACCAGTATCCTGAAGCACACAGGTCAGACTGAGTGCTCCTCGTGCTGGTGTTCACTCTGTAATGGACAGTCAAATTAGCACTCATCTGTTGTAAGGAGTTGGTTGTGGGATACCGTCCCCCTTTTTTTTTAAAGCATTCTCATTTAGATCCGCAGATCTGGTTAAAAAAAGCACTGCACTGGCAAATCCACCATTTCAGCATAATCACAGATAAAAAGCAGCATTGCCTTCCACCACCTATTTCAACTGAATAAAATTTATTTGTTTTTAAATGACAGAAGAAAATTGATTAGATAAATATGAATGTCAGTGATCTGCTTGTATGCAAATCAGCAATTTTATTTTTGGCTTGAAGTACCCAGAGACTAGATACAGTTGCCACAAAGTTAAAAGGCAAAATTAATTGCTATTATGCTGTAAACACTAGGCTATTTTACAGCTCTGCCTGGCTTCTGTCCTCACCGCTTCCTCTCCAGCCTCCCCCAGCCAGTACTGCTGCTCCAGCTGGAAACAGCAGTGCTGGTGGTTTATACCTGAGTGAGAAGCACTGGGACCAGCAACCACAGGTTTCCAAGTCCGTATTTGGAAAATGTTGCACAAACTCTTCCAACCCACCCAGGAGTAGGGATTTGCAAGAAATGAGGAAACATTAATTACGCAAATGTCTCTTCTTGACACACACGAACAGAAGCAGATTTCGCAGATGAAATGTCAGTGAGTGCTGGTGGCAGTGGGTCCGTGGGCTGGCATGGGGTGGATAAACGCCAGCCACCCATGTGCACCTCCACGTTTCCCTGTCTCAGCTTCGCACTGGGGGCTGCCCGCGGCAGTGCCACGGTTCTGCCCGCACACTTGGTCTGCTCCACCGATTGCTGGGTCACTAACTGTGCTGCAGCGCTGACTTGCTGACACCATTTCGTTTCTGCATGACATAACAGAACAGGCCTTGGAGATTCCTTTATAATGCCACAGATAGACATAAACAGATGCTCTAAACAGATGTAATCAAACACAGATGTGATCTGAAGATTCCCAGGCAGGCTCTGGGGTCCAGCCAAACTACACGTAGTGCAGACTGATGGCAAGCTGGAAATCCGGCAAGGGGCTCTCCTTTCCACCCTGCTGATGCTGGCTGAGCAGAGCAAGATAGGTACGGCAGATACGAATGTGCACCAGCTGCTGGGGGGCACCTGGGGGCGGCCAGGCTGCAGGATGGGCCCCGTCACTCCCCAGGTAGTGCCTGCCCCTGCCCCTTGCTGGCTGCAGCCACTGTTGTCCTTTGGAGGATCTTGTAGCAGATGATTCGGTCAGAGCCAGCTGTTTTCTTTACCAGAGTCTACCCAAACAGCCTGCTCTTCCACAGAGACTGTGTCCACAGAGACCATGACCCTTTCCTTCTAGTGGGTGGTGAGCAACAAGGGATGGGTGAGTTCTCTGTAACTAGCAGAGGGCAGTAAAGCTGTTCCTACTCATATAAAAACACTTATCTTGGGGCACGTTCATCAAAGGGAGGTTGAGGAGATTGTGGAGTGAGGAAAGCAGGGAGTTAGTGCCAGAAATGAAGGGTGAGGAGAGTGGCTCTTTCTTTCCATGTCACCCCCGTGTCTGATGCTGCCATTGGGTTTCCACTGATTCCCCAGGTCTCCTTTTCCAGAATGTCCTGGTTCTCTGTCTCACAAAAGAAGACACTTTGCTGGAGGATTATGGGGAAGACAGGTCAGAAGGTGAATAGGGACAAAAAGAAAAATGGTTTTATGAGAAGAGTAGTGCCACCTAGAGCAAGTCCCAAACTGGAGGTGTCTGCTTGGTGGGGGCAGGGAGTGTTGGACCCATTTCAAGGAAATTTTGACTAAAGAATTTCCTCATTTAAGATCCTAGAATATGGGGGTGGAAAAAAAATCCTTGAGACATACTTATCTAAGCAAATGCAATGTGCATTTCTACGAGAGAGAAGTAATCACTTCTTAAATTGACTCATGCAATGTGCTTGATCCAAAGTCCATGGAAAAATTCTGACTGACTTCACGGATCCTTGGGGTGTAGGTGGGAACTTTGCCACTGTCTTCAAAAAGAACAGGGCCAGGCTTTTGCTCTTGGCCAAAATAAATGCAAGGAAAAGACACAAATCCTTTTCAAACGCTTTAGAAATATTTTATTATTTGAATTTCTGTAGCTATACAGTTGTTAACAATATTAAACACCCATGAATCTATGTTTTAAAGCATATTGTACCTAAACAGAAATTTTACACATATCTGCTTACATGTTTGTTGTAAAAAAGTCACTTAATAGAAAAAGTAATCATAGAAAGATTGTAGAGATCGAAAGTAACATGTTAAAGAGCATGTTTGAGTCCTTTAGAATTAAGATCAACTGTTTTCTGGTTCATGCAGATGAACACTTTGCTTTTCAGAATAGCCATTTTATTTAGCTTTTCTTACAGAAGTGAGCTGGGTGACAGTAGCTATGATTTCAACAGACAGGGCAGGTGGGGATTTTTTCCAAAGCTTATACTAATAAATTTCAAGACAATATGAAGAATATTAATAGGAAACATAAAATACCATTTGTCAAAGTCCATATTGCCTGCAGAAAAAGAAAGGAGAATTTTAACAACCTTTCTATGTAAAAACATCGTAAGACATTGAAATTGCTGAAAAGTTTTGGAGACTTCTTTTGAAATGGAGGAGTTGGTTTAAATTTATATTTAAATTTATATTAATATACAATATACAGTAATATTTTTAGAAAGAGGCTGAGATTGAAAAACCTACAATGATGTGAACAAAGCAAAAAAATAGATTGTGATTCACGACACTTTCTGAGATTTTTCGACGTCCCGTTTCTGTAACTTTATTTAGATTTTCCATCTCTATAAACAGGTAACACCAACCTAAACTGATTTTGACCCAAGCTGCCCTTGTCGCCAAAGCTGTCCTTGGGAAGTACTAACTTTCACCGACTCCAGATTCATTTAGCGATGATTTGAGCATGTGGTTTGCGTTCAAGAACGCCCTGTAAATATAAACAGCTCTTACGACTCGAGTACATTTAATGACAAAAATGTGCTAATGCTGTGCTGACGACATTCGCCCTTGCATTACATTCCTTATAAGGGTGATGCTGCTAGATGCGGCCAGCCGGGCTGCGGGGCGGCAGAGCCGAGGACAGGCCCTCCCGCACTCTCCTCGTTGCCCCTCTCCTCTTCGCTCCGAGCAAAATAACCTAAAGCAAAGGTGTGTTTCCCCCCCCAGAGGTGTACGCAGCTCAGAGTCCGCTGCGGAGACGCTCTCCGACGGCGCCTCACCGTTGGTAACGCGAAACGCTGGGAAACCTGAGAGCAAACCCAGCTCTCCCCCTAAAACTCTTGCTCCTCTGAGCTGCGAAAAGGACGATTTGGGGGAGGGGGGAGAAGAGAGAGAGAAAACCCCAGCCCCCCGCCGCCGCGGGACGGAGAAGGGCAGCTCCGCCGGGGCCCCTGCACCCGCCGTGCAGCGAGCGGCGACGGGAGAGGGGGAGACGCGAGGAGCGGCCACGCGTGTGCTGCCGGCCCGGCCCCGCCGCCAGCACTGCGGGGTTTTGCCTTCCCTCGCCCAGCTCACAGGGCAGAGCGAGGTGCGGGTCTGGGCTCCCCGGGGGCGAGGCGGGAGTTTGGGGGTTAGCGGCCGGGGCCCCGCATGGCACCCGGCCCGGAGGCCCGAGCGGGGGCACGGATGGGCTGGTGGGGGACGGGGCGGGGGGCCAGCCCCCGGGCCCGCTGCAAGGAAAGCACCTGCCCCGGCGAGGAAGTGCTTTTAATTAAGCGCGGTAGTGTCCCCCCTCGGCCGGGGGGAGGCGAGTCAAGTGCTTTTGCACTCCCGGCCGAGATCTTTTCCTTCAAAGACGGCTTTGCCCGAGCTGCTAGATCCCGGGTGAAGTTACGGCAATGGGAGGGTTAAAAAAGCCCCCGGAGCCCCGGCCGCCGAAGGGGCCCCCGCGCCCCCGCCGCCCCAGCGACCCCCGCGGGCCCCGCCGGCAGCGGGCTGCCCCCAGCGCCCGCCGTCTCCCCTCAGCGCCCCGGTACCGCTTCTCTCTCCAACACATCCCAAAAGGACAGAGAGAGAGGGGCAAAGGGTTTGCTCCCCTAATTTCACATTTCGGGGGAAAATGCCACTTTTCCCAGCGTAACAGTTCCTTCCCCCACCTCTGCGCCTTCCCTGCTGAAAAAGAAAAATTCCCAGCGAGGCCCCTGGGCCGGCCCAAGGCAGACGGGTGGCTTTCGGCAAGGCCGCCGCCGCGGCTCTGGGAGGCCGGTGCCACCTCGGGGGGAGCCCCCCGCCGCCCCCCCCCCCCGCTACCCCCCCCCCCCCGCCACCCCGCCGCAGGCGCGCCTCTGGCCCGGGCACGTCGGCGCTCGCCTGGTTGCGGAGCACCGCGGGGGGAGCTCGTGTCTCTGGTGCTGCACCGCAGAGAAGCCGTTTCAGAAGGTGCCCACGGCATGAAAAGAGGGGGGGGCCTGCCCCAAGCTGGGGGGGGGGGGGGGAGCACCGCAGGCTGCCGGGACGTGCCCCCGCCAACAACAAAATCACACGCGGGGCTTTGTCGGCTCGGTTGTCCCCTCTGAGGCGGCATCTTTCAAGGACTGCAAAGAAAATACTGTCTTGCAGTCCCTGTAATCCACGGTTTTCATTTACTATTATTCAATCAGGATTTATCTCTGTTTTTTTAGGAGGCTACTTTTCCAGGACTGTTACTCGATACTGATCCATTAAATCATTCCAGCTGAGAGATTAAATGTATGATTTGCAACCAGCTGGATTTCTTAAATGGTGTCTTCGCCTCCCTTCAGAGTATGAGCAGACCCGACGAGAAAACACTTTGCTTTGGCATGGAATCGCGCACATTTGCCCAAAGATTACCACACGGAGTTCATTCAATGCCAACAGTATTCTCTTCCTTTCTCTTCACCGGATTAGATTTCCCCCAGCCATAAAATGCCTCCAAAAGCGAGATACCATCGAAATGGCAACGCAGCCAACCGAACGGGTAGGCAGCAGGCTTAAGCCTTCTCTCGCTTTAACGCCGCAGCCCCTCTCTGCCTTTCGCAGGGCCGGCCCGGCTCCAGCGAGCCCATGCAGGCGGCGCGGCCCCCGCGGAGGGGGAGCCGGTGCGCCGCCGGGCGCTTACCGGGGGGCTGGGGTCCCCGGCACTTCAGCCCTCGGGCCCGACCGCGGGGGCATTTTGTGGCCTCGAAGGGCGGTGAGGGTGGAAAGCAGGCAGGGGAGCCTGTGCCGTCCGGACGCTGCTCCCCGTCGTGCCCCTCGACGTCTGCCCCAGCGGGGCGATGCGGAAGGAGAGACTGGCCCCCGCGGGCCCTTCCCAGCCGCCGGACGTGCGAGGAGCGCTTTCGGGCAGCCCCTCGGCCCCCCGCCCCGCCGTCTCAGGCAGGGCCAGGCTCTCCTCGGGCTACAAGCGGCCGCGCCGCCTGTGCGGGGCCCCCGCCGAGGGCCGGGCGGGCGGCAGGAGGTGGGGACGGGCAGTGCGATAGCCAGGTCCTTCCCTCCCCAGGATCGGGAGTTTGTTTCAAATTAATGGTAGCGGCAGCGGTGCCCGGGTGAGTGTCGTCAAGGCGGCTTTATTTGCCGTGGCCCGGCACTAGTCGAGGTAATAAATACACCCGATTTAGGGTAATTATGGGAGAGCGACTGGCCGCCCTCCACCTCCGGAGATCCTTTGCGGGGACGGCATCTGGGAGACTGGCAGAAATAACCATCAGATCTCCCAGTAATAACGTCTAGGTGGGAAACACCGTCGCTTTCGCTGTGCCGGTCTCGCCCGAAGGAAAAAAAAAAAAAAAAAAAAAAAGCCCCTTCTAAGCTAAAGGGGATCTGGGGCTTTTCTCCGATCGAAACCACCCCGCAGAGCTACGGCACCGTGGGGATCTGCCGCACCTATGGAGGAGAAAGCCCTGACATTTTCTGGGCACACTCGGGGAGACGAAGCCCGGCTCCACACACACCCGCAGCAGAAGAGCCCGGTGTCAGCATCGCCTCTTGCCTGCGACCGCTTCGCTTTCTGCTAAAATGGCGAGTGAGGTGGGATCGCCCAGCTCCGGCCCTTCTAATTTGGGAAGACAGCGAGGTTGCTGCGCAGAGACGGAGCCTACTCCCACGCATTGCCTCTACGGCCACCCGTGGGGCCCGCGCAGCCAACACCTCCCTGCCCCACGGCTGGTTTTGTTTGATTCCAAACCGTCCTGACTTCCCCGTTGTTGATGTTTTTGTTGGGTGTGCGCTCAACGCGCTCTTCAGAGCGATGTCCCAAATCGTTTCTTAACTTTTACATGTCCCCTCCCTTCCTCAGCGCCAGCCGCGGCCTCGCTCGCTGCGCGGTGCGTAGTGCTGCGGGGTGCGGATCCTCGCCCCGAGCAGCTTCTGGGCTCATGTGTAACTGAATATCTCAAGATAGAGAGAAACCCACTTGTCCCTGGCCCCGCAGCAGCTTGGGCGCCCCGTCCCCCCGCTCCAGCAGCCCCCTATGCCCTCCGCGCCTGCCGCCCCGCGGAGGCCATACCCCTGTCCTGCTCCTCCGGCTTCGGCAGCGGGGAGCGGGGAGGGCTAGAAGGAGCGAGCTGCCGAGAGCAGACCCCCCGCCTGCCGCGTGTGCCCCGCCGGTGGGGAACAGCCAGTTCCCTACGACGGGGCGGCTCCGGCTGCCGCGGCACGGGCAGCCCCCGGCGGCAAGAGCCGGCGGCCGCTTGGTTTCACGGCGCCGGGGTAAATAGACGAGGGGTCCCGGCTCTGCCCTGCTCGGTGGTCGGGTCGGGCCTCTCTCGGGGACGCCATTAACTCAGGCTTTGGTGATGTTTTCCCCCCTCACGCAGCTCTCCGGTGACAACAGGGCGACCACAGTAGCCTATTTCGATTAAACGCATCCCACTGAACCAGAGAGGTTCAGAGTCACCCCCCTCCCCGAGGTGTGCAGAGGGAGATATCTCACTGGCGGGTGACTGCCCATGCACCCTCGCCGTCTCCTTGTGAAGGAGTGCGTGTCCCCGCGCGGCGTGGGTGCTCCCCGCAGCCCGCTGCCGAGGCGGTCGCGACCCCGGGGCACCTGCCGCCGGGGTTTCCAAATCACCGGGCGAAAGCCGGGCCCGCAGAGGGGACAACAGATGCCGGTGGGTGGGAGCGGACCTGAGGCCGGGGGGAGCCCAGCGGCCGCGGTGGAAGGCGAGGAGGGCGATCGAATGTCCGCCCGCAGCCTGCCCGCGCTGCCGGCAGCGGGGTCACTGTGTCCGGCTCGGTGGGCAGGGTGGTCGGGGGGGGGGGGGGGGGGGGGGGGGGCGGAGAGGAGAGGAGGAATGATGATGCCTTTACTGCTAAAATGCGCACGGATCGAGTCTCTGCTCTCTCCCCCGACCTCCAGCACAACTGCATCTAAATGCACAACTGCATTGGAACGGCGGGACTGGGGGTAGCTCTGTCCAGACCCCAACTCCAGCACGATTAGAAATCGCTCTTCCAATACGATTCAGTGAACTTTGCTCAACTTTACAGCAAACCGTAGGCTTTATGAATTCCCGCTTTTTAACTCTTCAACCCCCTGTTTTTTGATTCCTCACTGTTGCCAGCCAGTCTCGCCTGTGTTGACACCCAGATGAGCTCCTGACAGTCACTTTTCAGACTCACACGCAGTAGTTTTAACCACTGCCTCGGTTTTCACGCTGCAGCCTATTTTTGGAAAGCAGGGCAGCGCAAATGAATATTCCTGATGAAGGCAGCTTTCATCGGGTTCTTTACAAAATCTATTCCCCTTTCCTCCCTCCCACCCCCTAGATACACACGCACCATACCGAGGTTTGCATTTTTCATGGCGGGACAGGCAAGTCTATAAAAGGCATGTTTGTTTTTCCTGGCTGTTTCAAATATGTATTTCCTGGAGGACTTTGCATCTAATGGGGTCATCAGAAGCACATGTGCGATTTTCATCCTTCCAAGTGATTTCTCCTCTCCCCCCGCTTCTCCTGAGCAGCAGTGTTTGCTGATGTAACATTTTACCTGTCTGTTCACCTTAGCTCCCACTAAACATCTCCGTTTCCTTCCGAGTCCCAGACTCTTGGTGAAGTCCCAGTTTGTTTCCGTATGTCTGTTTTTTTAAAGGAGCCCCCTTTTTTTTTTCTCTTCTGTTTTTCCTGTAGGACACGGGTTGGGCTGGAGGCAGGAATAGGTCATCGCTCTGCCGCCCAGCAAGCCCAGCCGCCCACTAGGCAGCCGCCGCCTCCCGGTGGCCCGGGGCGCGGAGCGGGACCGGCTCTGCGGCACACCGGGACTCCGGATAAAAGCGAATTTCATATTTAGAGCTGGAGATTGAGCGTTCTCGCCCAAACCTGGGGAAAAAAAAAAACCAAACCCACCCTAACCAACAACCAAACACCCTCCCCTCCCGTTTATTTAAGTGGGAAGGAGATGGACCTTCTTCCCGAGCAAGCAACCGCCGCCTCGGTGCAGGGAGGGGAAGCTTTGAGCCCCGCTCCCCGCAGCAAAATGGGAAAAGGCTGATCACGCAGCCCAGCTCCTAAGTCTAAGTATGTATTTTTCCAAACCCCAGAGCTACTCTCCTTCAGACAAAACCCTCACCTTTTCCTTGTGTGCTGAGGCACTGAAAGTTCCCTTCAGTATATTTTTCTTGGCTGTCTGAGCCGCAGCGTTTTGATTCACTAAGCAGAGGAAGTTAAAGAGCTCTGCAGTAAGGGCCAGTGGCCAGTGTTTTCATCGCCATTCCCCTACATTATTTGTCATGCTCAAGTGAGGGTTTGTTCAAGGCAAGAGCCTGCTCATACGGGGCTGCGTTTGTTTCTCCTAAAGAAGGCAATAGATTTTGTTTCCGGGTCTGGTAACAGGAGCCGGAGTGCTTTACACAAACATCGCTGGGCAGGCAGGGGCACTTCCAAGGCTTTTCTTTCCGGGGCTGAAGCAGCCCCCCTCAAACACACATTGAGACTTCAGTTAGGCCCGAACTGCTGAGTCAGGGGTGGGGAGGAGAAGAGTGGAATGTAGCTTTCTCCGGGGTAGCCCGCAATAAATACCCCAAGCAGGCGAGTTCTCTCGTGTAGATTGTGTTGAATGTCTGAAAAATGGCTTATATTATCCAAAGAAAAACACAGCCTTTGGTAGATGAGATGCGACTGTGCTTCCCAAAGGGTCCTGTTTACCCACAAGCTCCTGCAAGGGCTTGCAGAGGGAAGGCGTTTAACCAGCAAGCTCCGGCATACGCTCCCGGACTTATAGGAAAGGCTCTTACGCCAATGATCTTGCTCCCTGTCCCCGGTAAAGTGTCATTCATGCTCCCCTTCGGGGACTGTGCCACATCTTCAGTAGCTTGTCGGGATGCTCTGCCCTCGCTTCCATCAGTATTTCCCCAGCAGGGTGACGAGCTGCGCCCTGGCAGGACAACCAAAATTGCTTTCTCTCTCAAATGTGCAGTTGCTCTCATAAACCTCTTCAGCGCAGCACCAGGACAGTTAACACTCATGTAATAAAGTACAGGGCTGCTCAGCAGAACAAATCTGCTCTAGTACACCGTGAATATTCAGTGCCCTGCTATCTAAAGGAATTATTCCAGTTACAGTTCTAGGGTCCGTAAATGCTGCATTCATTAGGTAATTTGGTAAGGTTTTAGTCTGAGGGCAAATACTACTTATATATATATATACATGCATGTGTATGTATATATGTGTAGGTGCGTATGCGTATATGAGAGAGACAGCGAGCGTGGTTTTTCCCCCAGGTGCCCAAGCTATCGGGGCTCAGCTGTGGGGTTTGCCCGCCGCATCCCGGCCTCAGTGCGGGGATAGCCAGGGGCAGTTTCATGGATAAAGCCTGCCGGGTCCGGACCGTCTCTCTATTTATGCCCCAAAACCTGCCCTGTACCCCGTAAACAACCAACCGTGAGAAGAGATATGCCCCATGTAACGTAATGCTAGTGAATCATAACTAATCTGTTTAAAACCAAGGATTAGTCATGTCGGTTTCGGCATATTCCTCTATCGGGAACTTTTTTTGTGCGTGGAAAATCGGGGGGATTTGGGCTAATTTATCAAACATCATTACTAACGCAAGTACGGTCCGATAAAATGAGTCGTAACATGCATGGGTTTTCAGGTTGCATTACACACGCCCTATCATGTGGGCTTTAAGCTGTGTGCGCCCTTAATGCTAGATTAACCTGCAGATTTATTTTTTTCTTACTGCATGATTTCTGATTGTAGCTGTCTTTAATGGACTTCAGCGACTTGCCCTCTCTTCCTTTCTCTGCATATAAGTGATCCTCGCTGCAAGTTACAGGAGTTTTCATCGCCCCTCGCTTTCAAAGGGCCTTTCTCACCCTGTCAGCCTTTCATTTACTTTCCCCGATCGAATTCTGCCTCCTCTGTGCAATATGACCTTTTATTAACTACGTACACCCCATCCTGTTTTCATCCTGCCTCTTTAAATGTTCCCCGGCTTGGCTTTACTCTTTATTTTTTTGTAAATTTTTTTTTTTTTTCCTCCAGCGGGCAAAGCCTTAAGGCTTTATTTCGGTTTCAAGGCCACGTTTTATTAACCCAGTCGTTCTGTTTTCCTTCCCAAACTTACTACTATGTCTAAAAATACAAAATAATTAACTAGCCAATTAATTAATTCTCTGCAATATTGCACCACCGCATGTGTTATTTTACAGGGAGCGGAGATCTTCTGTAGCCCTAGGAAGCGATGGTTCCTCTACTTGCAAAATGTTTATTGTCAAAGGATTAGAATTCATAGCTAAAATTATTAGATGCCCCTCGACGGAAATAACGGGATCTGCTATTTAGACCCTAACGCGTGTGGGACCACACTGGTACACTCCCACAGAAGAGGCAACAGCCACATCAGCTCCGCTGCTGAAAAAACACCCCAAAGAGCAGAAACAGAGAAACATAAACCTGAATATACCACATTGCCTCCTCTATAACATTGTACCCCGCTGCACCCCAGCATAACGAGAACACTAGATTTACAACCACGAGTAAGAGAGCGCTTTTTTTCCGAGGCTGATCCTCCCTGTTACCGATATCTATACCTTCCCTTCTATAGACTTTAACGGGGCCTCAGAGAAATGTGCTTTTAGCGGACACCCACAAACGCACAGAGGCGCTAATCCAGCCCCAGATTATATCAAATTAGGACACTGCCCGCACAAAACTCCCGTTGATTGAAATTTCAGCCAGCGTCTGAAACCTGGACGCGATCTTTGCTGATCTACACATATTTCTATCCCGCTTGAAGCCGTATCGTTTTCTTGGTTTATTTTTCACAAGAAATTCATTTTAGGGGGAAAAAAAAGTATAAAACCCATTGCAAGGTCTGAGGAACATTTTAAACAGATGATAATATCACATTCGGCTTCTAGCGAAGAGTTGGTAGCGAGGGTGCAAGCTGTAATGAAATCACCCTGAGCTCTTATCTTTTAATGAATCAAATTTGCAAGCAACTTGCCTGTCTCTTTTGCCACCCTGTGCTTACAGGGGAGAAAAAAAAAAAAAAGAAAGAAAGAAAAAGGAGGGGAATAGAGAAATCCCATTCCCGGCTTCACTCCCACAGGAGCTGGAAAGGCATTTGCAGTCCAGCCGTGCCGGACCCCGGATCAGGGTTTGGCCACTCTCAGCTTGCGCGCCCGCCCCTGGGGCGGCTTTCTGCCGGGGCCAGCGGACACCGGGGCGGACAAGCCCGCGGCCCGCCCGGCCGTGCCCTCGGGGGAACAGGTGGGCGACCTCCTCGCTCCCCTTAGGGTCCGCACCGCCTGTCCTTCCCCGTCCTCTTGCCTCCTCGCTCCCGCAGGGAGCGAGCGCCACTTCCCCGGACCGTGTGGGAGCGGCCCCCGACGTGCCCGGGCTTTGTTCCGCGGGTCACCCCAGAGAGGGCAGGGGTGCGGGGGTGCCGTCTGATGGCCCGGGGGGTCCGGTAGGGGACGAGGCCCGCTCGCTTCTGCGGCGGCATGGGGAGGGCCCCGGGGGGAGACCCCCTGGGGCCCCGACACGGCCCGGGTGTCCACCGTCTCCCCCGGGCGAGCACCGTCAGCCCCGGCCACCGGGCTGCCCGCTCTGCTCTGCTCAGGGCTGAGCCCGAAAACATCCTGTGGGCGAGTGAAGCAATCGCACGCCGAGTTAGATTTCTAAATTTTATTATAAAATAAAAGCAGAAATATTTTCCAAAGAATGTATTCACATAATATAAACAATAAACAAAACTAAGGTGAGTGACTTGCGCTTGATACTGTCGTTTAGGTCTAACCTTGAGCAGCAATTCCTCTTTTTTTTTTTTTTAAAGCCCGCTCCTGCCCTCGTTGCACACCAAGCGGAGAATCTGCCCCTGCCTTCCTCCGAGGCCAGGGCTGGAGCTGGGCCATCACTTCCTTTCCCACCGAGCAAATGGCAAAAGCACCACATGGACAAGGCCAAAGAAGCTGTCTCTGCATAGCATCAGCTACAAGAAGGTTACAGAGTCTGCTTAGAGCGCATGTTGCTGCTATAACTTGACTACAACTTTTGTATTCTTAGTTGAAATTGTACATCGTACACCTGCCACAGATACATAGCTACAATAGAATAACGGGAGCGATATGTAACTTCCAAACAGGCATGGCAAGAGCGGCCTTGCGCTCCCCTTTCTTCCCAACCCCCGAAAAAAAAAGATTACAATGTGTCTCTTCCCACACAGACCGGCCCGATCAAGTGACACCACGGAAAGATTTGTGAAGTTAAGGCTGGAAAGAGCTGCTACACCAAACCACCTTACAGCCTGCCATGAAAATCACAGCTCCTGTCCAAGAGTCCTTACACGCCTGAGACCACCTTTAAGCAACCCTTAAGGCTTTTCACAACATCACTGCCCACAGCTGAGTCCGATACCTTCCAAACCTGCAGCCAGCCTGCTGCCAAAGGACACAACACATCCACTAAGGAGTTTGTCATCGCTTTCAAAGTCTCTGGTAAGATTAAGGAAAAAACAAAAGAAAAAAAAAAAAAGAGTAAAGGAGGGCTAATGGGAAGAAGGGAGCGTGTATACTGTTTTAAGAGCCCAGATCAACCAAGTTGGATGACATAGGGTTGAGGATGGAGTCCTGCAAGCTGTGGTGGTGCATGGGGTCGGCGCTGGGCACGGGGATGGCGCTGGGGCCCTGGGGGTGACCCAGGCCGTGCAGGGGCTGCAGCCCAGGGTTGGAGCTGAGCAGCAGCGCGGGGCTGGAGGAGGTGTGATCCGGGGTCCCTGACGGTGTCTTCTCATCCTCCGAGCTCCCCAAAACTGTCTTATTCCCGTTCATTGATGCCGAGAGCGGGTTGTGGCTGTTGGAGTTGGAATTCTCGTTGTTTTCCCTATAGGAAACACAAAAGAGGGAGGGAAATCACCGTGTGGTCCCCGCTCTGGGTCGTGCACCACGGGACCGGGGGCGGCGGGCAGTGGGGAGCTGGGTCCCAGGGGCGGCGAGTGGAGGGGAATGCAGAAACAGTAGGTTTACAAACTCTGCAAACCTCCAAGGCCTCTTCATCTGGCACAAAGGTCTAAGGTCCGCCGAGCTTGTAAACAGAGTCTCCCACTAGCCCAGCGGAAAGTGTCAGTTTGCCAAAACGTCATTTTCTGCGCCCAAAGCGTTTGTACAGCATGGGGAGGGAGAGGGGGGAGGATGGGAAGGGAAGGGAAGGGAGGAAGGCATTAAAAAACCAAAGGACTTTTTAACTTTAAAACTGGTCCCAGAGCTGAAGAGTAGTTGGGCTGTGATTTCTCCTGGGGAGGCCAAAGCACGGCGAGTTGTAAGCAGGATCGCCCTGCGCAGCAGCAGCACAGCCTCCCAAGGCTCGTGTCAGGCGGGAAGGGCTCTTGCTTAAGTAACTGGACGGGTTTTTTTCCCCTCGCCCTGAGCTTAAAGCTCAAAACATAGCCCAATATGGAAGGCAAGGCAAGCAAACAGAGTTAACTCGCTTATTTCCCCGGCCCTCTTGGGAAATGCTCCGCACACCCGCTGCTACCCCTCTGTCCCTCCTCGGCCCGGGTGGCGGAGGGCGCAGCCTGGGTGGCCCCTTGCCCAGCTCTGCAGCAGGGATAGCCGGCACTGCCGGTGCGCCTACCGATAGAGGCAGCCGGCTCGGAAAGGCAGGACGTAATTTCAAAATTCATCACTGAATTCATCACCGTAAATACTGAGAAATCGCTGGAGGCTGGCCAAGGCCTTGCAGATACATATATATGGGTGGTTTTTTTTTTTGAAAGGCGAGGGGCAAGATGGGTTGGGGTCGGCTGTCCCGTCAACGCTAACGCGGCTTTTAAACATAGCCCTCGCAGAAATACTTTAGACACAGCCCTGCCTGTAATACGAAGGCATTGCAAGTCTAAAAGCTTCTGTGGAAGCTTTGAAACACACTGTCTGGCAGAGGGGGCCCTATCCTGCAGGATTTGGTCGAGAGAAGTGAAGCCATTGCGCTGACGGTTTTTCCTCCATAAGGGCTGCAGGATGTGGCTGGAGACACTTTGTGCCAAAAAAATAAAAATAGACAAGAAAGCTCTGTTTGAGCAAGTTTGCTTGAGCGAATGGCAATCCCATGAACGGTCTGTTTTCCAACGCCTGGAGTGTAATATTAGGTTAAGTGTATTTTTCAATGTCAAAAACCTTATTTGTCTCTGGAGAACTTTAAAATTTGATTCTTCGGAAAAAAAAAAAGGAATAAGTGTAACCTTCATTTCCTTTGGATATTTGAAGGCAAGTCCCCGCTATCAGCAATAAAAAGAATCTCTAACATGTCATAAAACCACCACTTGCGGGGATTTGAAGGAAAATTAAAGCTCTAGCACTGTTTTGGGAAATGTATGGAGCAAATCCGTGCGGAGCCCGAACCTGCCGGGCTGCACAGCTGCGCGATCGCGTCGCTGGCCATTTCCAAAACACGTTAGGCAGAAACGAAGAAAAGGAGTCTCCTCAGAGGGACGGATCTACGGGAGATTTCTAATTCGTTAATTAACCGCGCAGGCCCTACGATCAGATCCGTATGGTCCCAGCAATTCAGCGAGCTAGTGAGGAGCCACTGTGGAATTAGAGGACGCTTTTTGCTTCTTCAAGCCATCTTCCTAAAGCACAGGGACTGCTGACGGAAAAGTCATCCCGAATACCCAAGGGTGTAGGCATTAACCTCTGTCCAGCAGTTAATGGTCCCTTCACCTCATTTAAGGAGAAAAACACGGTTTCGGAATCACGCTCGGTGTATGAATATAGGTCTATTAAGGTGCATTCATGAGCACCTTGCTGGGTAGTGAACACGAACGGCAATTTAATGGGGGAGGTATGAGGTCGCTCGCGTCAGTCCCTGTCCGGTTCTCTCCGCCTCGCGCCAGGAGCCGACGTTAGAGGCAATTTTTGCAAACAGCCTTCAGACCCACTCGTCCCCGGTTGCTCCCCCCGCCCCCCGCCCCGGCTTTCCCTCTCTGCACCGGGGTAACCCCCAAGAACACGCTCCGAGCTGCGCGGGGCGCGGAGCCCTCGCCCTCAGCCCCGCCGCCGCCGGCCTCTCCCGGCGGGCCGCGATCCCCGCGAGGCCGGCGGCGGCGGGGCTCCACGCCGGGTTGAGGCGGGGAGGAGGCGGCCGCGCTGCTTAAGCGCGAGTCGCCGCCGGCCGTGGGAAGCGCCTCCGGCCGAAGGGGTTGCCCCGGCGCCGCCAAGGCGGCTGTGCGGGGAGCGGGGTCTCGGCGGGGAAGGGGTCCCGTCCGCCTCTCCCGGGGCTGCTTTTGGCGGACAGACGCCCTCGCCGAGCCCGGGGAGCCTCGGGCGCCGGGGGGAGCCGTACCTTTCCTTGGCCTCGGCGGCGCGGTCCCGCTGCCGGCGGTTCTTGAACCAGTTGCTGACCTGGGTGGTGGTGAGGCCGGTGGCCTCGGCCAGCTCCCGCTTCTCGCGTGGGGACGGGTAGGGGTTGTGGGCGTACCACTCGCGGAGGACGCTGCGGCTCTTCTCCTTGAAGCAGTAGCTGGTCTCCTCTCCGTCCCAGATGGAGCGGGGCAGCGGGAACTTGCGGCGCACCCGGTACTTGCCCACCGCCCCTAGGGGTCGCCCCCGCAGCTTCTCCGCCTCGATGTAGTGCGCCTTCAGCCAGAGCTGCTGCAGCTTGGGGTGGTTGTGCGCCGAGAACTGGTGGCTCTCCAGGATCTTGTAGAGCTCGCGGAAGTTGCCCCGGTGGAAGGCCACCACCGCCTTGGCCTTGAGGACGCTCTCGTTCTTGTGGAGGTGCTCGCAGGCAGGGAGGGACCAGAGGAACCGCCCCAGCCGCTCGATGTTGCCGCCTTGCTGGAGCACCTCGCAGACGCAGGCCACTTGCTCTTGGGTGAAGCCAAAAGTCGGGAGCATCGACATGGTGAGCCCTGCCCCGCCGCGCACCCTACGGCCGCATAGAGGGGAGCGGCGCGGGGTGGCGGTCAGCGCCCGGCATGCGGGGCCGGCCCCGGGGCAGCGGCGCCCGGCGGGGCCCGGTCGGGCGTCACGGCTGGGCGCGGGGGGCCGCGGCCATCGGCGGCGCCCGGCCCCGGAGCGGCCGCGGGAGCCGGGCAAAAAAGGCGAAGAGCGAAGAAAAAAGTCTCGGGAGCCCGAGCGCGGGCGGCTTTCCCCCCCCGGCCGCCTCCTTTTTGTAAGTCCAAGTTGCGAGAGTAACTTCGTGCCTCTTTTGTCTCCTATCTGCAGCGCTCGCAGCGGCCGCGGCTCTCCCACCCCCCCCCCCCTCGGCCGCCGGTTTGGGATCTCCCTGCTTCCCCCCCACCCCCCGCCGCCGCAAGATCCCACATAATATAGTGGTAAAGCCCTGCTGCCTCGCTCCTCTCCCTCTCGGAGTTTTCCCCCCCTTTCTTTCTCTCTCTGTCCCCCCTTTTTTTTAAATAATATTATTCTAAGCTGGCATGAAAAGTGATTATCCGCGCTGTGATTGGTCCGGTTATCTGACCCGGGGACTGCCAGGAGAAGACAATAGTTTTAGTCAAATTATTTGCCATGGTGACGCTGTCAATCAGGGGTAACCCGATCTGTTTTGAGGTGGCTCCCCGGCTGGGTTGACAGATTGCTCAGATCCACTCAGAGGCGGCCCTGCGAGCTGAGATATTAGCTAGCGAGGGAGAAATTTCCGCCGTGATTGACGCTGCAGGCGCCCGTCGGGGGAGAGGGGGAGCGCCGGAGCACGGAGCCCGGGCCCCGGCCTCTCGCCGCAGGGTGCTGCGGCGCGGCGGGACGGAGCCGCCGCTCCGTCCGGGCCCCGCCGCCCCGTCTGGATCCCGCGGCTCCATCCCGGCCCCGCCGCCCCGGACCGCGGGCTCTGCCATCCCCGGCACCCGCGGCTGCGGTGGGGAGAAAAAACCCGCTTCCGGCCCTTGCAGAAGGTTTCTTTCTAAATGCGTTAGCTTACCCCTCCTCCCCAGCGCCCAGTAACAACTGTCGGAGAGTTTTATAGGGAAGCGGCCTCTCATATACAATAGAGACCCTGTTCCTGACCTGGGATCCCATTACACGCTGATCGTACCTGCCCGGGAGCTAGGTGGAGGCATGGTGATACAGGACTGGGGAAAGACTGCCTCTCCATTAATGGCCGGCCGTGTCCCACCACGCTCCGGTGCGCATGGCGCTGGCGTTTGTGATGACTGGACGCCGGGCATTTATTTCTACTTGATTTCCTGGAGCGTGTCGGGGTGTTTCATCCAGGAGAGGAACACGTGTAAAAGTCAGAGACACTTCGCGTGATTAAGCGGACGCTTATCACCCACGCGTGCCCATTACACACCGCGTTTTAAGTTTACTGACCCTGCGGAGCAGGGACCCGTATCGTTTCCCGTCCTTTTCGGTCTACACTTTTTTTTCTGTAGACCGAAAGGCGAGGGAGACAGATTGTGCAAGCTGGAGGTCGGGGAGGATGAACGGGTGAGACGAGCGAGAGGAGGGCGATGCGGTGCCTCCACGGGAGCGGCCCGCAGGCTGTGCGGGCGGACGGGACCGCCGGAGCGGCGGCGGGCGCCAGGCCTCGCCCAGGTGAAGGCACTCGGGAGGAGCCTACCGGCCCCAAACTCAGGGCCGTTTCCATGGCCCTTAATGTTCCCCTTTTGCGCAGAAATAATAATTAATCCCACGCGCTCCTTCTACGCCATTTGCAGCCCTGACAGGAGAGGTCTCTGCAATTGTGGGCTCCTGCCACGGTACCGTTTTAGCCGCCCAGGCGCGTCAGGGATTTAGCGAAGCCACAAGTGACCGGGCTGCGGCTCCCCGCCTCGCAGCCTGACCCTCCACGGCCGATGGACGGAGCCTCCGTGCCGGCCCGGGCAGGCGTAGCGGCCGCCCAAGGGGAAGGCGAAGCCGGGGCGGCGGCGCGCAGCCCGGCGGCTCCCGGCGGCGGCGGCGGCTCCCGGCGAGGAGCCGCGCCAGGAGTGTGGCCGGGCGAAATGCGGCAGGGGAGGGAGGCAGGAGGAGGAGGAGGGTGGGGGCAGCGGATCAGCCCGCGTCCAGCTCCCAGCATGTCCGGACGCCCGTGCGTATCCGCCGCCTATGTCCATATTTTCTCGAGCGCGCTCCGCTTTGGAAGCTGCGTGTCCTCCTACCTGTCCGGGCTTTTCCCGAGTGCTGCCATAAAGAAGCAGTGGAAAGCAGGCGGCTCCCGCCCTGGATCCCCCGGGGACGCAAAATAGAGGCTTCCTTTCTAGGGCAAGAGAGAGACGGCTCAAATTCGTTTAAAACAAATTCGGCGATGTTGGTGACGGGTCCCTAAAGCCCCCTTGCATGATTCTCCCTCCTTCCCTCCCTTTACAAAACGAGCCCTCGGCCGCTTAGTGCCTCGATGCCGGCCGACTTCTGCAGGATTCAAACTGTGCTTGTTTGTAAACGAAAGCATCTCCATCTCAGGGCTTCCTAGCCAACCTAAGCGGCTGGATAGTTCGCAGCCGCAGCTGTAGCGGACGTTCACGGACGGGAGAACCGATCCACTGCAAACGTTACTCTGAGCAGAAACGGCGAGAGAAGCACAAATCCCCTCTCCCACCCCCGACCTCTGCGCACACACCGTCTGCCTTTCGCGGAGGAGAATATAGCGTCGTTCCGCTCCCTCTCGCGATGGGGACCGTGGCAATGGAGAAAAGCGCTAGCGAGGTCTGAGCTGCAACCCCCCCCCCCCCCCCCCCCCAACCTCCCCGTTACCACGCTCGGTCGCCCCACGTTTATTAGGGATATACCTGACTCCGCTTCCTTTCCTTCCATCTCATAACCACAACGGTTGAATCTGAAAGGGAGCAGCTGTTCGCCCTAGCCGGAAAGGAGATGTCAAAACCTGTTGCATGGACTTAGATCTGAGAAAGTGTCTTCTTAGCACCCTAAAATGTGAGTATAGAATCTACACGCCAGCCCCTCCGTAGGCGCTTTCACTTTAGGCTGCCTTAGCCAGGCTGCAGCTTGCATGTAAAGCTAGTTCACTTCCCAGAGCGCTGGGCAGAGGGAGGGCTAGCCCCTTCCCGAGCACCCTATATCAGCTTGCATCCCAGAGCAATTGCAAATTAGTGACATCTGGTTCCAAATTCTGTATAACTGCTTTTAACTTTCGGGAAAGAAAAAATCTTCCCGTACATGCTAGAAGAGAGAGCAGATACTGGCTGCAAAGCTACGGCACGGGGCGAGTCAAGTTGTAGTGACTTGCGAAGCAATCAGGCGATCGGGCAAGGAGCTTTTTTTGGGCATTTGCGAAAGAGCTCATTCCCTGCAATTATATTTCAGAGCAGGAGGCGCGAATCGCCTGCTAACGTTTGCCCCCAGTCCGACGGGAACATTTTGCCTGGCCGCTGCCGGCTCTCTCTGCTCAGTCGCGGTGAAAGGTTTTATCTGGGCTGACCGAAACTTGTGCACAGCCCCGCTGTCGCCCGGCGGAGAAGCCCGGGGCTTCATCCCGGCCCCGGCCCCGGGGGTGACTTTGCCGAGGCCCCACTCGGGAAGCGCCTCACCCCTCCGCGCAGTCATTGCCGCGCACGAAGCAGCGTGCGAGACCGTCAGTGTCAACAGAATCATTGTGAAATAGGAGTGAAATAAAAAGTCGTTTTAATCGTAATGCACCTTTTATTAACCGGGGCACAGACTGTCTGAGGGATGGGGCGGGGGTCGGGGGGGGGGGGGGAAGGCGGGCGTGTCGCTTCCAGGAGCCTTTCATTGCCCGTAACTGATTCGTGTCCACAAGTGAGTGCCAAGATCGCGCTGCAGTTACCTGAAAATCTCCTTCTCGGCTGTGCCGTGACCGTCTCCTTGTAGGCAGCAGCCTGTGTGGGAGGCTGCACGCCCGCACAGTTCCCATTAAAGACACGAACCGATTCACCCACACTCCTGCCCCACATCTTTCCACAAGCCCCTACGACCACTGCCTGCCTCTGCGGCCCCCCTCACCCGTTCTACAGCGGCGCAAATGCCGCTCGCCGGGCTGGGGCGAACCCTCGGCCGGAGAGGCGGGAGGCAGAGGGATTGCTACCCACCTCCCTTTGCCCACTCGCGCAAGGCTGAGGACACTCACGCTCCTGCCAGCCGGCCTCAGCTCCACGCGTGGGAAGGGCAGGGAGACGGAGCCTCTCCGAGGGGCGCTTTTATCGGCAGGAGTAGCGAACAAATGATAAACCCGCAATCTTCACTTGCCAGAATGAAACACATCTTCCCCGCAGATGTCCACTACCGTGGCAAGGACTGTAGGGAGAGCAAGCGAATGACGAACAACTCCAAGTTTTCGTTTCTTTCCTTTTTAATTTTTTTTTTTTCTTTCTGGGGGTGGGTGCAGTATGCTTTCCCCCTTAAAATCGGTGGGCTTCAACGTGGCTGAAAGCCTGCCACGATTAACCTGTTACTCCCGCTAGCTTTTTAAAATGAATCACAGCGACCTTTGCCAGGATCCCAGGCCTACCTGGCCCCCACCCCCGAACCCGGGGGGGCTCAGCGAGTTTCCCGGGGCACCCCCGGGCGCACACGTTTCTCCCTGGCGGCATCCGACCCCTTCAGGCGGTTAAAGCTCGCCCGGGATTCACGGAGGCAGTTTGCAACCCGGAACCGCGGGTTGTTCCCCCCGCCCTCCCGTTATTTATTCACGCTTTTATTTATTTTTGCGTTTTGTTTAAAACCCGGGTCCATCCCATCACAGATGGCCCTAAGATCCTGCTCCGACTGAAAAAGAAAACACGACGGAGGAAAACACTGCGCGTAACTAAATTAAGGCAAACAACAATAGCTTGTTGTTCCGTGATTTGGGGCGAAAGGAATAATTCAAAGCTTTCCCTGCGCGCAATGCGCTGTTCCTCAAGGGGACCGGCAAAGGATTTCAGATATGTAGAGGGTAACTCGATTATGCTAACAAACTCCGCTTGAAAGAAAACGTTGTTGGGCTGCGGGGCGGGGAGCGGGGTGCTGTGGGCCGGGGGAGGCCGAGCCGGGGCGCCGGCGGGAGCGGAGCCTCTGCCCCAAGGAGCGGCCCCGCTCCCCGAGCCCGCAGCTCCGCCCGTCCCCTCCAGCCCGGAGCCGTTTCCCGGTCGGCTGGACCCGAGATGCTCGAGTAATGTTTTCGAAGGAGGTGTATTAATTAGGAGATCGGGGGCTGATGCGGCGTGACTGTCTGAGCTGGCCCTGGTGAACCTTTCCGCCCCCCTCCTCCCGGCCGCCCCCCGGTGAAGTGGGACCCCGGGGGCGGCACTGTGTCCCCAGCTCAAGGCGCTGTAACCTCCCGCGCTCCCCACGAAACCCGATAGCCCCCCAACCGGCTAATGCGGCCTGTCCTGATTACTTTTATATTATACCTCCTCAATCTCGGGCGCGGGGTTGAGAGTTTTCACTCACTTCTACGATCAGCACCTTCCCGACCGTCACCCCCAGCATCGATATTTATTTGGGGCGTCCCTTCTCCGCGGCCCACAGCCAGGCTCAGATCCCGCGGAGGGGACAGCCGGCAGGGGGGCGGCCCGGCGGGTTGGGGGGCGAGGGGGGCCCGGGCCGGTACCCAGCCGGCCCCCGCGCCGCTGCCGGCTGCGGGGACCGCCTCAGATGCTCCGCGGCACAAGGGGACTCTTTCAGCAGACAGCGTACAGTTTACAGACAAGACAACAACAACAACAAAAGGCACATATGGTTAAAATAAGGGAAGAGCGAGCTTTCTGCCTTAGGGGATTGGCAACAACTAGCCAGAAATGCAGGGCATTGAATCTAAACTTCTGGTGGGCTTCTGCGGGATTGACAATTTAAATCACACTACAAGCATCAATTTGACAATATTTGTAAACTTCTTGTTTCCAAGGATCTTCTTGATCAGAGATAGACCAGGTTGGTATGAGCTTGAGCCACGGAGGTCTTTTTTTTTCTTCCTCCTTTCCCCTCTTCCGAGTTGATGAATAGCGATCAGGTTTCTTTTAATGGCTGCTCCCTATTCTCACAGCCTCCCACAACTAACCCAAGAGCCTGTTTCCTCGACCTCAGTTAATTCCGCTGATTATTCCAAGATGATGAGGAAAGCACGAAGATTGTCCACTCTTCCTACCCATTCAAGGCATTTTTGTTACCGTCTCCATCCCTGGCTCACGGGGATTTGACGGGGGTAGTATTTTTAGGAACAGGCTGCCTTCCCTTCCCCCCTGCCCTCCCTCCCCAGGCAGCTGACAGCTTCGGGGTCTCAGCCATGGTCTTGCCGCTCCGTGGGTACTCCATCCCCGCCTCGGGGGCGGTGGGGGGGTAAGCACAGGCACCCTTCGCGCAGCGGCCCGGGGTGTCTCAGGGCGGGGGCACCCCTGGCATTTCGGCGGCCGCCCAGGTGCCGGTGGCGCAGGTGAGGCCCGCGCGCCCCGCGGCCCCGAGACCCCACGCTCTCGCGGGGGCCGTGGGGGGGAGCATGCCTAAGCAGGGGGGCGGGCGGGTGTAGACCTCCGGCCGCCTCCTGCAGCGGCAGCGGGAATTTGGGCTCCCCCCCCCGCCCCGGGAAGGAAAGCAGCTCCCCCGGCCGCGGGTCGGCCCGAGGCCGGCCCCACGGGGCCGAAGGGGGAGATCGTCTCCGCGAAATCTCACTAGAGGGCTCTAATACTCAGCTCCGACGGCTGCGGAGGGAAAACAAGGCTCCGTCCTTAATATCCTTCAGTCTTCCAGCTAGACTCGGCCTGCTGAAGTCTCCCCCAGTACTGTCAAAGGTGGTTCGCGGAGGCCATCACCCTGCCCTACCTGCAAGTCAGCAGGGCTCATGTCCCCGTCCTGGTGCATAATGGTACAAGAGGGTTTTGGGGGGTCCCACCCTCTTCTCTTTCCATCCCATGAGCAAGAGAAAGAAGTGCAGTCCCTAAAACAACCAAAGCTCCCATTTTACCGAGGGCCCCAGACACAGGTATCCTTGTCAAGAATCAGGGAGCAAGCACTATTTACACATATGCAGATTCCCCCCCCCCCCCACCCTAGAAAGAGATTGTGTAAGTTCTTCCATGCTCTATGGAGTGTAGCAGGCCCATAAACACATCCATCGTTTAAATTCTGCAAGGCTGAGGCAAGCTGAAATGTAATGTAGTGTTAGCAAGTAATACACACAGAGATATTGTCAAACAACACTCACTGATTTAACTGGAATCTGTTCCGGTTGGGGAGTTTTTTCCTTTTAAATAATTGCTATAATTTGCTGTTGGGAATAAAAAAACCCAAACAAACCAGTATCAATTAAAACCAAAACAATTATTGGTTATAAGGGAAACTTCATAATATTTCAGAATGCATTCAGTTTGTTTTAACTCCCAATAATTTTTGTAATAGATAGGTAAATTGCCTTATTTGCAGAAATTAGGAAATGCAATTTAGTTTACTTGTCATGTCTTGCAATTGTCTCAGAAGCTTTGCATACAGAGCAAAACTACAGGAAAAGCTTTGTGGAAAGCTAGATAGTTTAGATAATTTAACATCGGTTTAAAGCTGATCGACATTCCAGTGGAAAATTTGCTGCTTCTGAACTTGTGACAACGTTCTGTATTTTCCTCTGTGGATTGTTTCAACCTCCTTTTTCCTGGGTTAATTCTTTTTCTGTCCTTTGATGTCTTCTTCCCTTTATTTCATAGGTTCTTGAATCAGCTCAAATAACACGGTGGACCTTTTACTTCCCAGAAAAAACCCATGTAATTTAAACAGACCTGGTATCCCATTTAATTCTTTTTTTTATTTTTATTTTTTTTATTTTTTTCATTAGTTTTATCTTCCTTATAAACAAGGACTTTATGACTAGACTAAGATTGACTTTGTTGCTCATTTAAGATGCGGAAAAGGCCAGTCCAGTGAACAATGAATTGGTTTCAGTTAGTTAAGCCACTTCAGCAGGCAAGACTGAGGCTCTATACCTTACTGGTTAAGAAACAATCTGCTACTGGGGTACCATACCCCACATCCTATTTCCTCCAATAGCCTAGTCACGTGTGCATGGTAAGGTGCATAAAGGGCACATCATCTCCACTAGAAGTAGATGCTAATGGCAGCAAACACTGCTGCTTCATAGTGTAAGGAGGGGGCGTGAACTCAAGCATGGCGTTTGGCTGCTAGCATGCTCCCAGGCACAGCTTTGGCTGTGATCCCTCTAAGGCAGTGCTTGGGGGTGCCACGCACACCAGGGATCACACCCAGGGTGCAGTCTGCACTAGATGGCACCTGGTTTGACTCCCTCCATCCTGCACTATTCCAGTCCTCCAACACTCTCCCAGAAGTTTTTGCAGTCCCAGGAATGCTTCCATGCTCTCAGTCCATACCCTCATTCGGCTTCATGCTATGAAAATATCACCTGTACAATTTACAATGCATCCCTTATATTATCTCTGATACTCAGAACTAAAACCCCACAGGAAATAAGTGTTTTTTTGAACCACAGAGGCACCACTTGGGACCCAAAGACCTAGTGACAAATGCCACTTAGCCTCAGGGCCAGAGAAGGGTTCCCAGACCTGTTGTACTTAGCAATAGGGACATAGTTCAAACATCTTTGCAAGACGGGACTTAACTTCCCACCTTCTTGAGACTCACTACTTTGTCCTTGTTCTAACAGGGTTTAATCACTGCTTAAGTAATTTTTAGGTGTTTCATTCTCCCCATAAGTTGCAGAGGAAGCCCAGGTACTAGGCATAGGGCTGAAGATTTTACTGAGTGACAGTGATCTGCAAAGCATGGGATTCTTGTGTAACTACCTCTCAATTTTTCTATATCTGCTACCTGCTACAGCCAAAAAACAATCAGGAAATTGCTCATTAAAGTGTGTGTGTACACACAGACACATGCACACGCATATATTTACGTGTATTTGTATATGTCTAGCTGTTTTAATTAACATTTGTTTAATTTTACTTCATGGAAAAACAGATTGTCAATTCTTTAAATCTAAACCTTTTCTTAAACAGTAGGATAACCACAATAGAGTAATATAACCTGATAAATATTTCCTTAATTTTGACGTCTTCACTTCAGTCACATAAGAGAGATGGTGGGAGAAAGGAATAGAGCATGAGATAAACTGGACAAAGCCCAGGAAGAATTTTACAGAACAAAAGGGGTTTTTTTTCTTTTTTTCTGATCAACATTCTGAAACAAATACAGTTGTGGGTGAGGGTGATATGTTCATGTTTATTTTCAAGTGGAAGCAGGTTGGCAGCAGCATTTGGCGTGCATTGAAGAAGTCTGGGAACTGGGCCTTACAGTCATCATAAAGAAGTGATTTTCAGCTTCCAAGAAGAGAAGAAAGTAAAGAGGTATAACTGGGTGAGTTACATGAGTTATGATGTGGAAGCTGTAGTGTAATGAGCATGTTTAATGCACATAAGGGAAGGAAAAGTACCCAGTGCCAAACTGGATGCCAAACTTGTGGCTGGTAGAGGTGAGTGAGTGGTATGAATTCAGCAAGGAGAGGGCCGTGCCTGAAGATGGTTCTCTCAAGCCATCAAACTGTTCTTTGAGACATTTGAATACAGAGGATAGAGATGGGGCCATTAGTTTAAAGGATCAGGGCAAAAAGAATGAAGGAAGACTGCAAAACAAAAGAACCAAACATGGTCTGGGCAACATCCCAGAGGAGGTTGTAGATACACAAATGATCCTGGAATTGCTGGAGGCCAGTCCAGGATGACTGCAGTGATCTCTGGTCTTCAGTAAGATGAAGTCCTCAGCTAGGTGAGACACTCCTGGAGGGATGGGAGAGTATGAATTTCATCGATAAGACATCTCTTTTCTCCACAGCTGCAGAATGTATGAGGACACTGCATCATGGGGGAAGGTTTCAGCTAGGGAGAGTTCAAGGCGACAGAGGGTGTCTGTGGTCGCCTCACAATCCTTTGTGGCCTGGTGCCACAGATAGGGAGTAAGGAGTCAGGAGCTCTTTTTATTTTCACACACTCATTTTCAAAGGCAATAGCTGTATTTTCTTCCTCCAGCTGAAGAAGGTGCAGAAAATCCCTCTTGGATAAATAAGCCATGGCCAACTCTAAGGTAGATGTATGCAATATAAATCTAAAGCACATCAACTGCATTCAGGTAATTAGAGGGCTCGTAGTTTGCCTGACATTAGTGAGTAATTTGGCTGAGTGTTTCAACCTCACATGACAAACACATTTATGTTGATGAGTGATGCACCTCTGACAGAATTCTGAGAACATCTATGGACCTTGTTCCCATCCTGTCAAAGATGCTTTGTATTTACCATCATTAATTATGCAATCTGTTTAGCCTTGTAACGTGTGTCCAGAGAGTAGGAAAGACTTTTGCTAGCTGCCTACCCTAGCTGTGTAATAGGGGAAATACCCCGAGCACAAAGAAATTAATGGAGTGTGACAATGTTAATCTCTGTGTGTGGCTCCCAGAAGGTCTGAGCTCTAGGTCAGGGATCTGAAGAAGCTGAAAGAGTAGGGGGAAAAGAGGACTTGGCATGAAATAAGAAGTAGAAGGAGGTTTATGAAAGTTAAAGTCTGGAATCTTTCAATGGTGTTGATGAACTTCCCTCAGGCATCTTCCAATTAGGCATCTGGCACACAGAGTAGCAGACCATCTAGGATGGCACAGATTTTGGCAGTATTATGGGACTAATATTTTCACAAGGAGGAACTTTCCTGAACAATGCAAAAACCTTTTGTCTTCAACGTCAGGCAGGCATTTTAGGAAGAAAAGTCACATTACTATTAATTATGACTCTTTTAAATTGATTCTATATTCCTTGGGGACAAGAAGATGAACATTTATGTCTCTGGTTATGTCTCTTAGAGTATTCTAAAAGCACCAAAGAAGTGCAAGATCTTGTTCCTGGTGTATATTTCCTTTGGGCTAGTCTTTCAAGACTCCAAAGGTGTTGAGATATGGTCGATATTATGTAACCTTCAACACTAAAGCAGCTTTTGAGAAGTCTTATTTGATCTCTGGAGACCCATAATCTGATCCTCGCTCAATCATCCTGAGCATAAAGGGAACTTTTCCAAGGCATTATAGAAGCAGCAAAGTTTAAATGATCATTATATGTAGAGTTTGATGAAGCAGGCACTTTTCCTGCCATATGTTAAATAAACAACTAGTTACTGTGTACTATGTGGTGATGCAGGCTGATAATATGCTGCTGAATAATATGATGTCATGTCAAGACTTGAACTATTTCCTTATATGGTCCTCAAGAAATAGGATTTTTTTTGCCCACATCTGAAAATTCACTGGCAAATATGCAACCAATCAAATCTTGTACAGATGCTAACACCCAGATGTGTGTGTTTCTGTGTGGAAGTAATCTATAGCTAGCAGAACTCTTGGATAGAGAAATCCTCGAAAAATACAGATTAGGCACACATAAGTTAAATATGTCTAACTAGCGTGCCAAGAATTTATAGCTTTATGAAATCTGTATTAGGTACAGAACTCTCAATATTTTCTTCTAAAACTTTTTCATTAGTGTACAAAAGGGAGAATGTAGATTTCTGTAATAATCAGCAGAACCTTCCTATTTCATGTACAACAAACCAAAAGAACCACATGACCTTACTTCCAAGGGCTAACCCTTGCCCTCTAAACTCCCATTAGAAATTAGCACTTGAGTAATCCTATCTTTTAATGATAAACTCTACAATAAACCCATGCAATTAGCAATAATAATGAATAGTAAGTTTGCATGTTGGGTGAAACTTTTTGACCAATATTTGCTATGCTAAAAATACAGCAGTACTGGATTTGACCATTTAGATTGACAACTTAGATTCATAACAGAGATGGGAAAGAGTGCAAACGTAGATTTGAGTTTTCTTTTTTAAATGAGAAAATACCTATATCTGAGGAGTCTTGTGTCTTGTTCAGCTTGCTATACCTTATATCCTCAGTAAATTAGGAGGGGCTATTTTAAAATCAGAGAGCCACAGGAGGTCAAAATCAGATAAAAACTCAGAGCTGAAACCCAGGGTAAATACTTGCAGGAGTTCAAGCCTTCATTCCTTACAAAACTTCCATTTAAGTCAATAACTTATCAGCCAGGGGAAAAAGGGGAAGATTTCTCTCTGTGTGCCTCTGTTCTACATGTACATATATTACATAGATGTACGCACACACACACACACACACACACACACACATATGTAGACTTAATCTTTTTATAAATACAGGCTTCTTTGTGTCTTCTCATTAAATCGATGGGAATTTTGCTGAAACAAAGAGTTCTGAATATTGCTGCATCAGATCTATGTCTTCGACAAATGATGAAACATGCAGTAGAGTTGACAAGCACACCCTGTTGTGGTGAAGCTACTAACCATTTGGAGACTGCAAACAGAATACACTCTTTATTGATGTCTATGTTAAATTCTTTCATTGCCACCTGGTTTGTTGAAAAATTTGGTAGAAAGGTAAGTACTAATTAGATTTTCTGTCATACCTTTACTGATGACTCAGATGATTTTACACAATTGGTGTAAAACCAACTTGAGTGAAGAAGGCCAGTGAAGAAGGAGGAAAGTCAGCAGGAAATAATACATGTTGCAACATCCATTTCCACAGAAGTATATATATAACATAGGAGTTTTTTGCACTTCTCTTAATGCTCCCCACTGCCATGCATTACATTAATCTAGTGTCTGCTTAGTAGAGATAATGAGTAGCTTTTCATTAGTTAAAATCTATGGGACCACAGACAGGGGAGAGGAGTGATCTCTTCCCAAATGCAAAGTACTAAGCATTCATATTCACCTACAACAGAAAGGTGAATCCCCTTTTTCCTGTTGAAATAATATGCCCCAACAAATGGGAGAACCACCACCAAATCCCATGAGAGCCAGTGGGAACTGGTTTTCTCCGTTCCTTTGTGTCTGTGTTTGAGTTACTTGCAGAAATGGGCCCAACTTAAATATTTACTTCATATTCAGAAGATTCACCCTTTTCGACATGTCAAAACATAGATTAGTCTGAATTGAGATACTAGGTTCAAAACCAAGCAAAGCTGCAGGAGATCAAATCCAGTTCTAAACTCTGGAGTTCAAGGGCAGATTAATTTCATTCTAACAATATGGCCCTTCAGTATGCTGTTGGTGCTCTCCTTATCTGTTTCCAGTTCAGAGACCCAACATGATTACCTGAACTGGTCTCTTATTTGAGAAAGGCTGAACAACCTTGCCCATGAAATCCCCATTTCCTTGCCTCACTCCAACACTATGTATTTTTCATGGGCAGATGGTCATTGATGGATCACATTACTTTCTGGGTATCTTCTGACAGCTGTTCAACCTCAGAAACAAAAAGGAGCAAGGGAAAACTGCCAAGTCCATTTGCTTTATGTGACTCCCCACTTCAGTCACACAAGAAAAGGCCTTGCCTCTTTAACCTGGGCAGTTGATGCCTGGATTTTATCTTCATATGTATCCTCTAAAACTGAACCATGGACTTGAGAGTAAACAAACTTAATATGCCATGTGCTTCCTATTTGTTGAAGGTATCAATGCTGAAGCTCCGTTGGCATGCTAAAATGTGAACATTTTTACAGTGTAGCAGGTTATGGAAGCTGCTCTTGATAAATTCCAGTAATGGCATTTTACACTCCATGTGCTCCTTTCTGTGAATGACAGATTGCCGTATTAGGTCCCTAAAGAAGCTCCTGACAGGGGTGATTCAGCACACGAAGAAAGTGGAACATGTGTCTAATTCAGTGTTTCTGCATTCCCTAGCACATGTACATGGGACTGCGATCTTGTTCTCTCTGATGTAGCAGAGCAAGAAAAAACTCTGTTCAGTGTAAGTTAGACACTTCTTAATAGCATCAGAGCCTCTGCTGATGTAAACTTAGAAACAAACATATGGACATGTTTACCTCTCCTCCACTCTCAATTGATTCTGAAGGTATATGAAGAAGTTGTTCACCAGAATTTTTTCCTCTTCGCCGCGCAGTAGGAAAAGGGACCATGGCAGACAGACTAGAGGTAGATGATGTGGCTTGCTGGATAGTAGGGATTAGAGATTAAACAACCTCCCTCAGTAACTACTAGAAGTCTTTGTGTTGAAAATAGAGTTACCAGGTAAAAATACCGACACATATTCTGTATTCTGAAGGTGCTTTTTGCAAGAAGACAGTTTAAAACCTTGCCCAGTAGGACCCTTCCAGGCATAGAAATCTCTGCTGGGTTTATCCATTAGGTGGAACCAATGGGAACAAATTTCAAAGATATAAATGTATAATTGTTTGTGATTGACTAAATACCTAAAACCAGCACATAGATCCAGTTGTAAATACTAGAAACACTGTGCCTGATTTAGAAACATAAGAATAACCCAAACATTTCTCAAATGCACAGTCTTAACTTTGCTCAGATCTCTGTTTTGTGGTTTATTCTTCAGCATTCAAGGTGGATGTATGAGATTTCATTTCAAGTTTTAACTTAATGGCTTCACTTAAGAAACAGGAGAAAAGGAAAGTTATATGAATTAAACATTACATATGATTTGGCGAAGTACTTTCAGGAATTCCATAAGCAAGGGTAAAAAACCCCAACCCCCCCACAATTGCACAGAGTTAGTAGCAACAACGAATAGTGCAGTTACCATCTAAAAGTACACACTTTTCAGTCAGTCTTGGCTGGTGAAATGTAGAAGCTTAATGTGGATTACACTTTTTAAATCTTTCAACATCAAAAAATAGAAGAGATGTAGTGTGTTTTTATTTCAGAGTACTTTGCATGCAATCTCAAGATAAATGGGAGAGACTGATTGTGTTTGTACCTGTGCCAGAAGTTGTCGTTAGATATTGCTGTTTTGTTTCATCAGCCAGATGAATTTACCCAGGGACATCGATCAGATACCTACATTTAAAAGAACACACTGTCAAATTAGTGGATAGAAAGAGCACATTATGAGAGACAAATTATCTGGCGAAAGATTTAAAGACTGACTCACTTGTGTTTTGTTTCATTAAATATGGGGTATTCCCCTTTCATTTTCCATTCAGCGCGAACATTCATGGGCTCCATTACAGTATCAGCCTTATAGCAAACTAACTGGCTTGGGATACACATGAACCGCCTTGGAAAAAATACAGGTCCCCTTCTTACAGATGCTAGATTACCTTAAAATGTGGGGCCTGGGCTAGGCAACCCCACTGGCCTTCGTGGAGAGACTTCTGTCTACTCCAGTAGGTCTCATGGCTGCAAAGTCGCCTGATGCACTGCAGGAGTCTTCCCAGGAGGCCAGGCTGGTGGCTGCTTCTCCAAAGGGGAGGGCTTGGGATGGGGAGGGCATGCATCCACCTCTCCAAAGGACACAGAATATATTCTAAAGAGGAAAACACAAAAAGCCCTAGGAAAACTATCCAGACATTGTCTTTCCCCTCCTTCCTCTTAGATACTCTTGGAAGATAATCTTGATTCTTGCACTTAGGGCCAAGGGAGAAGCTCATGGTGAAGGGGCGAGGATCAGGCTGGAAAGTGAGCACACATGAGTTAGGGAGATCCAAAGGAGCAGAAAAAAGAAGAAAATGGGTTAGAAAAAGCTTCAGGAGTTACAACTGTCAGTATTTAATCTTTACTTTGGTAACACCGGGTAATGTTATTATTCAGGTTGGCTAAAAGCCCTTGCTCTTCAAGAGTTTGTCAAAGATTACTTTTATAAAAAACATAAACAAAATACACTCTAAACACCTTGTGCTTTGTGTCTTTTAAGTCTTTGTCTTAGTGGTAATTTCTTGCTGTCTTAATTATTATACACTAAGCGTTTCTAGACAGAAAATACTTCTGCTTTCTACTTGATACCTATATGATATCCATCTATGTCTCTCTATGTATGTATTCATATATATGTACAGAACCCAGTGGACCCTGGAGCCCACTTCCATCCTGCACAGCAAGAGTGGGCCATTGCAGGCCCAGGCAAGAATTACACAACTCGGGCACCTCTGCGCATTTTCATCTCAGTGGCAAGTGCTGAAAGGCACTTGCGTGATGTTGTGAGGAAGTCCCAAGGCGGGGTGCCTTGGGAGAACCATCTGGCTGTAACTGAGGTTTTTCCCCACATGTCGTTGCCTGCTTGCTGCCCTCTAAGTAACAAAACATTACTGCTTTGGTGCAATATCGTGGTCAAAGAGCACAACAGGTCATTAAGTGCTTCAGTTGCATGCTGAGGCCATGCTTACTTTCAAGCCCCACACCTTATGTCTCTTGAAGCTAAGCAAGCAGGCATGGAGAGGGTTCACAGCAGGCTTTCACCCAGCAGAAACCCAGTGTTACTAGTCTTATTCTTAGCCTTATTAGCCCTCTTGGTCATCCATATACTAGAGAACTAGTGTGTGCTCCTTGCTGTGAGGGGTCCTGGCAAACAGGTCACTCATCATGCTGAGTAGGAGCACCCCAAATCTTGGCAGTACCCAGACAGCTGCCATTCCAAAGCCAGACTTTATGGCTCAAACTCACACTTTGTAGAGAAAGTGTTCCCTATAAATTGTCAGCTTTGAAACCAAACACTTCCACACCTAGCCTACACTGTAAATCAAGCTTTGGTGCTACTTTCCAGTCAGCTCCATTACACAAGTAGTCTGATTTAGTTTTACGGCAGAGATGTATTTCAGCTAAAATGGTATTTTTATGTGGAGTGGGGGATAAACATGACTATTTTATTCATGAACTGAAAGGCTATGAGATGGTAAGAGACAGGCATAGGGAATTGTGGGTGCAGTACCAAATAGCCACCTGGCTGTCTCAGTACCTGGGCTTGGTGCCTGGATTCACTTATGTTCAGATCTGCAGCAGCACCACAACATATCAGAACCTCCCATGAAAGCTTTCATTCCTCATATCCAAAAAGACTTTTCCATTAATGCATGCAAAATTTTGCCCTAGGTCTTTTGAAAGTGAAAAGAGCCAGCCCCCAAAACTACTGTACCATCCTTGGTCCCCAGAAAAGTTAATTTATCATTAAAATTATTGAATGGCTGAGATGTATTATTACAAACTTGAAGTATTTCCTTTGATTGTTTAAAAATCTCTGTTTTAATTTAAGTCATCTATTTTTTTTCCCTTTACAGTTTTGAATGCTGCATCTTACCATATGTGAAACATTTCTTAAAGGTGTCAAAGTGACTTGTCATGGGTTTGGAATGAGAACTAAATTAAATGTCCATACTGTAACATACTTATATAAATAATGAGATATTCCAGTATAAACCATTCATTTGGCAGTCATTTCTACATCAGCAAGTACTAAGTGCTATAGAATTCCTGCCTAACTTTGACACATGCAGAGAAAATCAGGAAGGAAAATGTGTGTGTTTAGAATTTTATAGAAAAAGACAGCCCCTTGTAGTCCATTGCCATGAAAGTATTTCTAGCTTTTTTGGAAACAGTGCAAGAGGTTTAACAAAATACTCTGGATTCACAGCAGAATGCTGGAGCATTCAGCTGCCTCCCACTGCACTCCCAAACTTGTTTCTGTAACTTAGAAACAGAGAGGGTGGAAATGGATAACAAAGTCATTAACGAGCGCCAAGAGTGATTTATTATGGGTGATATAGTGTCACTGCTTTTAAGAAAAAATACATTAAATAAAAATTCTTCATAAAATAAAAAATCTTTCCTATTGAACATTGCACAGAATTTGCTTTATTAGTGTATTATATCACCACATTGCGAGGTCTGGCATTTCTCATCCAAATAATGTTTCAGAGTGCTAGCAAGGCTTGTGGGCTGCAGTACAAACCATGTTAGGAATATTGCTTTTAAAGAAACACAACAGTAGCAAAACCCCTTTTGCTAGGGCTCTGGAAATAGTTAGCACTGGAGGACCCTTTTATCTTGCATCAGCTTCACAAACTTGCATCGCACCAGGCTAACAACAATCAAAAATTGATAATAGAAATTTAGTTCCAAACTGTCTTTCCAACTGCCTAACTGCTTTAAGCCAGTTTTTATGTTACAGGTCTTTCTCACTCAAAGATCCATGCACATATACTTTGAGAGCTTGAGCGGTAAATAAACCTTGTCTTCTAGATAAAATTCATCTCCAGAGAAAAGGCATCCGGTATCTGTTAAAATGGCATCCCGATTTGTTGGCAGCAGGCCTAGGAACTGATCCTGCACCTACTGAAGAGCATGTCCCAGACCCCCAGGCTGACAGAGGCGTAATGTCTGGCCCAAAGCGACCACAGACCTTTCTCACTACTAAAGACACCGGACATGCCGGCTGGGACGTGAGAGCAAGCTTTTGCTGGCATCAGGCACAGAGTAGCTGTCTGTCTATCTGTGTTTATATTTGCACATGATTCATATCCAAAAGCTTTAACCAATGCTTAGAATGATCTCTGAAATCTGTCTGCATTACAAAATAAATAAATAACCCATTCCAATATTTGTCTATGCCTCAGTGACTTAAAAGATTAAAATAATTTGGCATATGATGGAATCAAAGTTCATAAATGCAGCTAATAGCTTGTAGCTTTTCAGATTGCTTCATGTAAATGCAGAATTGTTTCCAAGTAATTTACAGGTGCATTGCAGTTGCTTCAAAACCATGGCTAGTTTTTGAAATCACAAGCTTTCAACCAATAATTTGATCTAGTGTCAATCTTCATTTAATCATGCAAAATAAGATCATTTTATGTTCTTATTGCAACCGATAGCTGAAGTTTATGGGCAGGAAGCATAAGCCTTCTACTGCACTCTTCACAACTGTGTCCTCAGCCTGTCATGAAGAGAAAAAAATCTCCCTGTAGTGGAATTTGGGGAGCAGCAGAGCCCCAGCAAGAGTAGTGGTGTGCCCACGCCACCCACCTGTGGTCTGGGTTGCACCTGTAGCACATAGGAGTGCACGATGCCACCAGGTACCCCAGATGACTTAAGACTGCAATAAAGAGGAGTTTCACTAGTTGTTAAATTGGACTCAAGAGGTGCTTTGGGATAGGAGATATTAGCTTCTTACATTCTCTTTGGTGTCCTTAATGCACCCTTGCAATAACACAGCAGGATTTTTTCCCCTCCATCTGCTAGGGTTAATTTACTGACAGTTCATTGCTCACTTGGCCATGGGTTGTATAGATTTCAATAATTAAACATCTATTTCTGTAAGGATTATAGACCTGTATGAAGCAACAAAGTTGCTATGAGCTTTTTGCTTAAAATCCTCACAGGCAGTCTCACTAAGTTTTCCCTGATCTGAATGAACTCTGTTCCTATGGCTTAAGAATATGTATCAATAACTTGAGGGTACAAATGTGTCAAGGGGTTGCAATTATCCTCAAAACAAACATTGCAAAAAAAAAGACACAAGCTAAACCATAGAAAAACATGGTTAAGGCACTCCAATTTACCTTGTCCAATAGTGACTCCATTGCATAATGATATATTTATGATGAGTGCATAGCAGAGTTTGAAGTCTTATTTTTTTAAAACTGCTTAGCTTTCATCTTTCTTTCCCCCCCGCCCCCCCTTAATAGTGTCATGACTCAGGGTGGAATTAAAACACAACTGGAGCCATATTGCACAATCAGGTTTTAAGCAGATTTGTCACAGAACATGGTACATCCTACAGCCTCATTGAAAAAATCCTCTGAGCTCCTGCTGCCCACTCCGCACTAAACTGCATGAACACACCAAGTAGTACAGCTGTGGAAAGGGATTTCAGTGGGTACCGAAGCACTTAGGACCGCTGCTCCACCGTCACTTCAACGTTGGCCAGGAGGTTCCTGTTTCAGAGGCTGTTGAGATGTAAGAGATGAATAGGGGAAAGCTGATTATGTATTGGCTACTGATTCCAGGACTGCAGGGAGGTAAAAGTCAAGTAAATGTCATTATTTTATTACAGTATGATAGTCTTTTTAATTATTATACTCTGAAGACTTTTGCAAGTCCCAGAGCAATATTGTGATATGTTAATTTGAAAAAAATGCATCGTAAGAGATTTCATGGAAATCTAATATTTTCTAGTGTTAGCATTTCTATTTTTATGCTGCCCTGCTTTCCCCCAACATTTTATTTCTCCATTAATTTTAATTAGGCTCTCACTGGATTTCAAGTACAGTTGAAGTACAGAAATGGGAAAGGTTCCTTGCCAAGATTGACCAAGATGTGGCAGAGATACACAGTCCCACATCCTCCCACCCTTCATGTCTAAAGTTTTGTGTTTTCAATCCAACACATACACACACACAGAGATTCAAACACTCATGGAATCTGTAGTGTGCTGACAAGTTCTTATATTAATAAGATAGTTATTTATCAAACAGCAACACAGACACCCAAATTTCCCCTTGGCTCTTAATACATTGCATCCTGCTATTTAAAAAATACCGGTGGTGTCAGATTTGCAGCGCTAGGAGAATGACACAAAGGGGCACTAAATCAGCATCACTGGCCCCTGGCAACAGCTGGCGGAGGGAGCAGTGCTCTCCAAGCCGATGAACACAGCCTCACAAGCCAAAGTGACTTCCTGGGGCCATGGGCATCCCGGTTGGCCAGGGAAGCTCTGAGGTGGCTCTTCTAGTGTTGTGGTCAGATTGACTTCCAGCTGGTCACAGCATTTGGGAAGAATGAAGGTGGTATTGTATTACCCATGCTCCGTGGACCTGGCTTTGGACTAAGCAGGGTCATGCTGGTCAACATGTATGAGCCCTTCATGCATTTGGTGTTCTCACCATAGCTAGACAAACCACTGGCCATGTCCAAATGAAAATGCATGAGACATTTGTGAGAGAGATACTGTTTCTATCAGAGATGTGGAATATGAGTGGATCCTTAAAATTATATATTTGTTCTAATTACTAAAAATACGTTCTTCTGCATAAAGTGTTGGAAGGAGGTGTTTGCTGCAACCCCATTCAAGGCCATGTTTGACTGTCATTTTAAAGGGACAAGGCACACTGTTTCTGCCTGAAGCTACGGGGAACTGGCACAATGCCACTTTCACAAGGCTGAACAGGACAGTCTCTGGGCTGTCCCGGGTAGCACTTCAAATTGCTTTTCAGTGCAACCCTGAAGGATATGTGTGTGGGAGGGTGTTACAGGGAGGGGACTCCTCCTGGCTATGTACCTACCCCTTACCCACCTCTTGTGGGACAGCCCCCTTCTTATTCCCTCAGCTATCCAATGGCACACTTTCTGCAATGTAAATCCCGCTCAGAGCACTTCTCTCCTCTTTGCTGGCTAGGGGTAAGCAATGTGGTATTTCCCTCCCCACCACCCTTTCTGTAACACCTGGCCAAGGAAGAGAGAGGAGGTAAAAAGCCCCAGAGCCATGTCTTCTGCCTCCTCTTCTCCCACCACCTGGGTGAGGGAGAAGGGGAAACGCTCACAGCCCTGCTCCTCAGCCACATCCTTCCCCAGCCAAGCCTGGGGCAGAGGCTCAGAGTAAGAAGAAATGTGGCTGGGGCTGTAGAGCTGACTTGGCCACTGGGACAAAACTTCTTGCTGTACAAGCTGCCATATGGGAATGATAGCTCTTTTGGGTGAAGTTGTTTTGGTTTTAATACTATAGAAGTACTGTATGTCCTTGTCTCAGGTGCTGAGAACTTTCCAAATTCTCTCAGGATCACCCCCTACCTCTTAGGTAGACCTTAGAGAAGAAGTTTACCATATAGAAATGCAAACTTATACAATTCCCCACTACTCAAACGTCCTTGAACAGGATCCAGATGATGCGGGATCATGAGAAAGGGAGACCAAGCCATGGTTACAGTCAGGGTGTGCTCCAAGGTCACTTCTACTCACACAAATATTTACTTCCAAGAGACGCAGAGATATACATTCTGCAAGACATCGCATTACTTTCCAGTATTTGTAATCACCTGATCAGTGTTTGGTTGATCTGATAGCTGCCTGAAGTATAGGTTACAATGAGTTATCACACTTTTCTGGCACACTGAGTAGAAGGAAAAAGCTGTGAGAGAAATGATCTATAGTCCTCAATTGCATGAACTTGGAATGGCAGACAAGAAGTAGATCCATTATTTCCATCTGCAGAAGGCAGCCATCTTATATCTCTATGATCTTTACTGCAGATAAAGGTGAAGTAAACCTCTTGCCTTACAGGAAGCCCTCTGTCCCCTTGGTTCTGAGGATAAGCTCCCCTGGCAGTGTAACAGGCATAACAATGAAAAAGTAGACTTTTATTAATGCCTCCCAAAGACAATATGCATTTAATCACATGCTTCATTTTAAGCTTGTGCTTGAACTTCGATCACTTTTTAATATTGGATGTTGACAAAAACGCTTTGTGGGATCAAGCCAGTAATTCATAAACATATTTATAGCTATTATTTCCCAATTCACTCAATTTCCAACTAATTCTTATAGGCAAAGAGAAGCACAGGGTTTTCTGTCACTGCTAGGTTTCCACAACAACAAAGGTCTCCCTTCAGTCTCTTTCCAACAAGATTGGATTGATTAACTACGCTACTGTTTATTTTGCTGTACTTGCCAAGTATATGGCAATGCAGAAATAGGAAAAATTAGCCTAATGTGAATATGTGGACAACAGAGAATGCCAGAACAAATATCATCCCTGAACATGCAACAATTCCCATTTCATTTCATTTCAGGATACCAGTGTTTAAGATGCACCTCCCAGACAAAAAAAGAAAATGTCAGTTTCTAATTCAAGTTGGCCATTTTGTAACAAAATATGTTGAGAACATTTATCAGCAAATAGTTTTGCTTGAAAAGTAGATTACAATTTTTTTTTTTCCTCAGCAGGGCCAGATTTTCCTAACAGGAATTCTGATGGGAAATGGAAAGATGTGTGTTCAGAAAGGTAAGTATGGAAAGCTGGAGACACAGGATGCTTTTGGGACCTTAGGATCTTGTCTTAGGATTAGGATCCCAAAACAAACGTTCAAACTTATACTTGTGTAAAGAACGTAACAGATTTAGGGAAGACAGGCAACTGCAAGACAAGGAAAAGAAATGTTTCTTTCTGCTTCTTCTTTTCAACTTGATGTCGCATGTGGAGAAATACTGAAGAGTGCCAATGAGGAAGGGCAAAGGTGGTGATCTTCCATGCTGGAAAGCCAACTCTTTTCTCACTTTTCCTTTTCTCACTTCCCTCACTGTAATTTTATACACCCATCAGTAATACTCTAGATATGCACCTGGACACTGGCCATGAACCTATCATATATGGATGTCCTTCAATTTCAGTGAAGCTTTTCTATGGATGCACACAAGGAATTGAGGCAAGCAATGACAGAAAATAGAAATTTCTGCAGCCATTTGCTTTCAGATTGAACAGTGATCCTTTAAATAACAATTAAATTTCTTTTTCTGCTGTAATACCAGTAGCATCCTCAGAAACTGGGACTGAGATCAGAGCTGAGATTCAGGATGTGTACTGCACAGGCAACATGATTACCTATTTGCTATATATCTCAACCTCACACACACAAAAAATTCTGAACACAGCTATTACTGACAAAGTTGTAGGTAAGAGTTCAGATCAAGCCCTAAGAGCCACCACTGGACTTTGAATGGTTTGGTGCAGAGCTTGCAGCAGTATTTCATTCTCAGTTCTTATAGCGACAGTGGATCAAATCAAAAGCCTGTTTCACATTTTCTTTGAATTATCAGAGTTCAAAATCCAGATCATAACTTTGCTGTTCAGTGGATATATATTCATTGGCATTAGTGTTTCTGAATGGATTAACTCAGCCATTGTGGAATACAGAGCCTGCAGTTTACTTCAAGGTAAGCATGAGCAGTGTCAGAGCAAACATTTTGGAAATTTTCCAACAGAAAAGGCTCACTCATGGAAACTAAGTGTTCTGTAGAAAAGCTATGAATTTGATGATTCTATTGAATGAAATCCAGTAGGCATCTGACCAAAACCTGGTTATTTTGCAGTCAGTTCACTTATCTTCCTTTTCCCTCCCAGACTCTCCCAGCCTCCATGGGCTCACACAGCTCCACAGAAGGACTGGGAAAAAGCAAAGGCAGTTTTGGGTTTCTGGGGAGCACGTTTTGGACTATAACTCAGAAACTTTCTCACTGACAGTACTTGACTGTCCCTCAGGTGAAGTACTGTAGAATTTTTGGATGCATTTTCAACAACAAAGATGAAAATTTCCTCTCAAAATGTCTCTGTTCTCCCATGAGAGGAAATTCATTCTTGACAGGTAACTTTGTGTCATTGTGCCAATCCACCACAGCTCTGCCTCAGCGGTCACTCAGTGATGCAGAAGCTGAGTTTCCAGGTCACTGAGGTCTGTGACTGTACCACCAGGATCAGATTCACTGGGGAAGGTGAGCTCAGCATGTGCTCCGGCTTCCCACAACACACTGGGGGGGAGGGGGCTGTTCAGGTCCTTGGGCTGGGATCAACTCCTCTCCTGATTTATCCTAAGACCAAAGAGGCTTCAAGGGCAGTGTCATAGGGGGTTTTTTGTGTGTACCAGATAGAACTGCTCAGCAGAGGCCACCAACTGTGTCACAGACCTCCAGACAGCTATTAGATGGAAATAAACATTGGTGGTTACTGAGACATACTAGATATGACCTCATGACCTAGAAATGGAAGGCTTTCTATAGAAACCATTTACTCAAGCAAAATTATGCCACAAGAAGGAATAGGCTTACTTTTCACCATGTCTATTTATTAAAACCATTGCTAACTTGTTCCTTGATATCTTGATTTATGAAGTTTGTGACAAATTGCTTGCTTAATTGAAATATGTCAGGTTTCTAAATACTGAAGTTAATTATCTCTCCTTTTCTCGTGGAGACTGACCTTTAATTGTACAATATTAATCCACATATTGTATGAATTATGCGAAATATCCATTTTGTATGTAGAGAGAGAGACATGCATGTGTTATTGTAGTGGAGTACAGTTACATAATTATTTTTAATTTAGGATATCAGTTTAATTAAATACTTGCAGAAACCAAGCTTTTTCAGGAAATTTGCAATTACAATCAATTTGAATGTACAGCTACATTAATATGGTGACAAGCCCAATAATAAAAACTAAGTAATTATGGGCAGGTGCTGAACAGATGTGTAAATAGAAGGTCTCTGCATGGAAAGTTGTTATATATCATTTTGAAAAGCAAAAGAAACCTGTTATCCATAGCCATTCATATATGCAGTTAAAATCAGTCACAAAAAAGTTAGTTCTTTGAATTTAGATAAATCATTTAAAAATGTGTATGGCACTTATGCTTTCATTTTCTGTTTCTGGAAAGAAAGTCTAGTTGATTGAAGACTGCTGCTCTACTGTACTCAAAGAGTCTGCCGCACTATTGAAATATATTCTTCTTTCAACACATTTATGATGAGTGGGTTTTGAGTTTGGAATGATTTAAGAGTTAAAACAATTCACATTCCATATTACAAATTGAGCTTTATTTAAAGAAGAGGGGATGCTAAGAGTGGTTTAGAGTTGTTTGCTCAAGTTATCAGATTGCCAAAAGCCCAGTTTAGCCTCCAAATAGTTGGAAAACAATGAAGTTGCATTACTACTGTGAATTGCTTTTAGATAGATTTACAGTGGTTTTTTTTTTTTTTTTTTGCAAACCAGTATATTAAAATACACTTTTTCAAGTCTTCTATTTTTGTGTGAGATGTCTTCTTCTGTAATGTGTTAGAAACAATCATATCTGTGATATAAGCAATTAAGTTAAACTGAAATGGTTTCTGTAACAATCATATAGAAATCCCAAGGAGAAACTAACATCTAAGGAAACATGCACGTGAGTCAGCCCCCTGGGTGGAATGGGACCCCCTAAGCTGTCTATGGAAGATCACAATGTCTAAAGCAGCCATGTCTGAATGAGGGGCATGTCTAAACTAGACTCTTTCAGGAACTTAGAGGCTTTATTCCAGACTGCAGAGATCTGCCTTCCTCTCCTCAAGGTTCACAGCTCTAAAATGGATCACAGTGGCCAAGCCAGGCCCTTCTCAAGCAATATTGGGAGGAGAAGTAAGGTGCTTTTTCTCATTCTCAGGAATAGTCACTGCAGCTGTTGGCACTATGGAAAGCTGTGAGAGGCAGCTGGAGTTGTGCACTATTCTCTTCTTTATTCCACCATGTGCAGGGCCACCGTCTTATCTGGAAAGGGAGCAATAATTGCCATGTCTGGAGTGAGATTGATAATGAAGCAGTACTAGTGCTGCTGCAATAAAAACTGTCGGGACAGATTCCACTCATCTATTTCATTTGTAGAAGGTCAAACTTTAAAAGTACAAACTTGTATTCCAAAAGCTCTGTGAAATATTTCAGGTGGGGAGGGAGAAGTGGGAAATGCAGCCTTGCACCCTGCAGACATCTGCAGCTGAATAGTCCCCATGGATCACATAAATGGCAATAACTTCTATACTGTGTGCTGGTATAGTATTCTTCTATACTACCACAAGGCAATAGTCAGCCTGCAGCCAGTATTAGAGCAGAAAGATGACACCATTAGGTGTAACAACATTTACCTTTCCCTCAAGTCCAGACCGCAAGATACTCCAAGCATTGTCTGTAGAATATGAAAAATGAAGGAGTATTTGTTTCCTAAGAAGAATGAACAAATCCAAATCAGCAGGGAGGACAAACCAGTCTCAGTTTTACAGTGGAAGTCCTCAGGAAACTTACTGCCACCACATGCTAACCTTGCAACGGGAGCATGGCTGAAAGGATGGGCAGCCTCTTTATGCTACACATGCCTCAGCTACTGCACAGAGGAGGTTTATTTTAATGGAAGACTTTGTGTCTCCAATCAGAAAGATTGGAACACAAAGATTTTGTCTTTGTCATGGGAGCATCTAATGGTGAGTCAGATTTTAAATAGGAGTTGTGAGAAAGAGACGAGTGCAGGATTTGGCCCTGTATGAAGTCTGGATTTTCTTTCTTTATTGCATGGGGCACAGTAAGGCAGCATATAAAACAAACCTCAGACATTCTGGTATGGAGAGATTTTGCTTGTCCTTTCAAAAAAATGTGGCCTGGATTCCCTGCATCTGTATAGCCAGCATGCGTGCCTCCTCCAACTTCTACTTGCACTCCCTTTCCAACTGCTCCCATCATCTCCCAGTTCATCCACATTCGGTGTCTGAAGAGGCAAAAAGGAAGATTTCAGAAGAATTTAGGGAAGATCCACAACACAGGTGCAGAGAAACACAAGCCAGCTCACCCACAAGGGCAGTGCAGAGATAGTCCTTGTGACCCACATGAGTTAGCACCAGAAGCAAGATTACTGCTTCAGCGCCATGCTGAACCGACCTGGCAATATCCCCCTTCAACTGCACCAGCAACTGTGCATGACTCCACAGCACACTGGGTTAGTGTTAGGGCAGGAATCTTTACAACACAGCCCTTGCCACACAGAGAAGCATACCTCTAGGAGTAGATGTTTAAGTTGCTTTGGCCCCTCCAAAAATCTTTGAGTGATCAGAGTACTTGTGGCCTCTGTCCCCTCTGCAGAGAACCCAGTGCCTTCAGCTGTGTTTTACTTGTGTGGGAATTGTTCGAGCTCACTACTGTTGCCACAGCTGCTAAAGGAAAACATTTAGTTAAAGATGAGGGTAAGCACACATTATAGATGTAAGCATATGGCTGTCAAGCTGCTGCCCAACAGCTTCCATAGTTATGTGGCACCTTATGTTATCCAAAGCACTTGGAATTTTTCAGATAACAAAAGCTAACGAAGATAGCTATTATAGCTTTATGCTGCACTTGCTTCCTGATAGAGTTGCCAATCCAGTGCTTTGAATTCTGTGCCAACAGCTTTGACACAAGTGAAAGAGCAAGCCATGCTTTTAACAGATGCAAATGCTTTGGTTGCAGCGATTGCTGCTTTTTCAAAATCATTATCACATATGTGGGATTTCAGATGCATACTTTTTCTGAAGCAACAACATTCAGGCAATCGAAGCAACTTTTTCGTAGCACTGGCAAGCTTGTAAGGGGCAAAAGCAACTGGCATTATCTAGCAACTATTTTACTGTCCTGCGAGTTCTTGTATTGAACAGACTCATGACACGTGGTTGGCACTGTTGGAAATGTCCTGTACTGCAGCCACAGCGTTACACCAGCAATGAGCCATGCTGCTGAATTTTGGGGAATTTGCAGTCCTTTCACTAATGACTGTGGAATGAAGACAAACACAACAACATTATACATTAAATTACTGATTAGATATTCTAGATTTGAGAACAGTTCATCATCTAGTCTTAGCCTTTCTCACTCTATTTTTCCGTGTCTCAGCTTCTGAAATAGTGTGAAATTTCTTGCTTTGCTTGAACAAGGTTGTCACAATACCCCAAGAATTTGATACCATCTATTTTGTTCTTTTAATGGCTATTTTAGCCGCAGGAGGTGCATGGAAAATTCATTATGTCTGTGAAGCTGATGAATAGAACCTAGAGATACTGTAATGCATAAGACTCTTTTCCACCAGAAGACCACATCAGCTTTTCTTTTGTCATTAAACATGTACAATATTAATTCTAAAGCTTTGTTTCACACAGACAGGATCTGGCAAATCTTGGCACCATATGCTATTCATCAAAGAAAGAAATAGTCCAGACTTTGTAAAGCCTTGACTCTACAAGTGTGTGTGTTGGGCTTTAAATGGCACATGGTGTGTAGTCCAATGGAAGTGAAGGTTGCTCTGAGGAACAAGTGAGGCTCTGCTTTGAGTCATCTACTGAACAGGAGTAGGTCCCAACATAATTCCTTACTTAAACAAATCCATGGTTAAAGCAAAGCATGATCTAATTGGGAAAAGCTATGCCAAAATTTGTAATTTTTTGGTTGTCCGGGAAAAGTAATTTTCCTGTCATCTTTTTGAAGCTTTGTTAAAAATGAAAAAAACCCCATATTTTGCAAAATGACACCTTATTTTAAGGTTAAAAAACCCAAGTTGTTTTATTTTTAATTAACTATTCTTCAACCTTCCACCTTACCACAAGCTTTGCCATCTTTTCTACAGTAAAAACAGTGTAATGAAGTCAGCACAGATTCTCCAGAACTTACATTTTAGTAAGAAAAGAAAAAGGGGGTTCAGGAAAGTTTTACTCTACTGACAAAGAAAAACCATGTCATAGAGTTCAAAGACTGAATCTTCAGTCTCTGTTTGCCCTTTGCAGAGTAACTCACCAAGGAGTTGTGTTCTCATCAGCTCCTGCTCCCCGTCTCTTTCTCTCTCTTTTCTTCCCTCTTTCTTTTCCTTTTTCCATTAATGGATTTCTTCACATTCAAACCGTCACTTCTAAATGTGTGGCTTGCAGATTAATGCATAAAGAAATAAAAATGTTCCCCATAATCAAATTCTCTCTGATCAGGATAGTGTCAGTTTCTTAGTAACTGTTCTGGCCCAAGTCACAAGCAAAGTACAGAAATAGTTCCCTCTCCTTTTTTGTTAAAAACATTTACAAAAGTTAGTCTGCATGTACAAGGTGCAAAGTAAGTCTGACAGAGCTGGAGGGTTTGTCCCAAGAAAAAAGACATCCTTTCTGGGCATAAATTCTCTCTGAGCCTTGTACTTTTATCCTGTCCATTTAATAGAAGCAGATGACTGTCTTTACAAGCTTCTCTTATTCAACTAAATTGCCAGGTAATTTAATGTCTTTTCTGTAATTTTCTTACTTCTGTCATTTTCTTACTGGAAAGACCAGTGACTAATCTGTTATCATAATCTATAGCAGTATCATATGGGCAGCTGCTATAATGCACTCTGATGTTGTGGACCAGAGCTTCATCCTTCCCTAGCTGCACCTTGTGTCACTCCTGTATCAGGTGGGACATCTCGGAGGAGGTGACAGCATGCTGAGTGTAGGTGGCAGGGAGAAAGTTGGCTCAGGAGCCACTGTGCTCATCCTCCGCCAGCAGAGGTTATCTATAGGTGCACACTAGCCAGAATAGCCTCACATTTTAAGCCACACAAAGCCCAAAGCAAGCTTGTAATCAGGGCACTCACATTTCACTTAAAGGGAATGTGTCCTATCACATCTCAGCTGATGAAAAATAAAAAGACTTTCTCCTACAGTCCCTATTTTCAGTGGACATGGTCTCTTTTCTCTGACAAATGCAAGGAGATGCAGGAAGAGTCTGATTACAGTTTTACTTGCACTAGGTTTCTGCATATACATCCATCTGTCCTGATTTCAGAGACACTCCTCACTTGTTCGTGTCCATATATGACACTGCCTACTCACACAGGCTACTTTAGACTTTAATATAAGGTAACACTCAGAGTGCCAAAGACACCTGGATACCTAAGGTACTCAGAATATCCCTCCTAGGATATCCCCTATTAGGGCTCTCCCTGCTAGGGCTCTAGATCTTGCTCCCAAACTTTCTCCTAGGATATTTAGCTGTAAGCCAAGATGACCCATTAAACCAACTTGTGAACCACTAAAATGTTCAATATGTATTGCAACATGGAGATATCTGGCTGACAAAAAATTTTATGCAGGGCTTTCAAGCTCCAGAGGATACACAAAGTCCATTATTAGATTATTTCTATCATTAGACCAACATCTGGCTCTCAGCTTCTCTCATGATAGTGCTGTGGTTGGGGTGCTACCTCAACTTGCATTTTCATAAGCTGCACTGTTCAGTGATTTATATCAGTCTGCTTTTAATCAGATTGTGCCAAAATTAACCAACTGTAATTGCCACCCAGGGCAGGCTGTCTTCTGGAAAGGACATAAATGAGATTAGCTATCAGGGCAGGATGCAGCTGCGTGGCTATGAAGTGGAAGAGCGATCTGTGCACTAGTTCAGCCTTTCGCTCATTACGTAAGTGAAAGAGCACGGCACTAATGGGGAGAAAGGGAAACTGACATATCCGTGACTTCATCCTTTCCCCCCTCCTTCCCTCAATTTTCATTCTGTATATTTTTCAGCTGCAGAGAAATGAAAACATCTTTATTTTTGTTTAATTTCTCAAGCACTCTATTTACAAGATCAATTAAAAATTGTAACTTCAAATCTCAAAGTACTTCCCCTCTCTTCCTCCCATAATTTCAGTTTGTCAGCAAAAATACACCCATAAACCCATCATGTTCGCATATGTGTGTACAGCATCCAAACCGCATTGTGCTCTGCAACGTGGTGAGAGCTTTTGCATAGCTGGAGGGAGCAGAGGAATGGGCTCTGAAAGGTGGGAAACCTCCCAAGCATACCATTTCCCTTTTTGTGCTTCAGATCCAACACTGACTGAAGTCAGAAAGCGACTTTCTAGCAGCTTCAGTAGGCTTTGCAACAGGCTGTAATGATGGAGCTAGCAGAAGATACTTAGTTACAACATCAGCTTCGTGATAGTTGCCAATATTTTTTTAACTAGGAAATATTAGCAAATGCGATAACACAGTGAAATGTGGTGACAATACGAATACTGTTCATATCTTGTTCATTCAAGTTATGACACAAAGTAGAAAATACTATTAAAACCATGTGGTGCTCTTTAAAGTATCTGGCTTTGTTTAAAGCTACCCTTGTTTTGCGAGATCAAAGGTAAAACAAAGTCTTTACAAATAATTTTGTGAATCAGACAATGGTGATACAAAGATCACTGTAAGCATAAGGGCGAGAGGGAGCCTGGCTTTCATTCTGCTGCTGCAGAAGTGGAGGAAAAGGGGATTGGGATGGGGAAAAGGGCAGAAGAAGAGCCTTCCTCCCCAATTCAGCACTCTCTCTGCATAAACCAGTCGTAGGAGTGGACACTTGGAGGTCTTCCCTGGAGGGAAGGAATGAGGTTATCGCACATTTAGTTGGCTTCAGAGCTAAAAAGAAAACTGCCACATGAGCCCAGCCTTGAAATACAACCAACGTAGCCAGTAATCAGTAACAGCTTTCCCCTTCAGTGGAAGATGCAAGAAACCCACAGCACGTTCTCAGTAATAGTTTTGATGCATGCCTTGCTATCAAGCTGTTCAAAGAGAAACTTAGGGCCCAAAACTGTTACTGTTATACTCTATACCCTACAGAGCTAGATCCTATAATCCCATTGATGTATCTTTCTTTTTCTTATGGTCAAAGGTTTGCCAGATAAAGACTGATTTATTGTTTATACTTCTATAATTACCTCATGGAATTTAAGTCCTTAGATCTAGCAAACACCTCCTCTTGTAACATCACACCTATTCTCTCCTCCTTCTCTTTTTCTCTCTGCTCACATCTTTGTTTCTTGTATCTCCATCCTTTGATGTTCAAACTACCGTCATAATTAACATGTGCCAACTGGTCCCCATCCCTATCCCTATTTCACTCTTCCACCCCCATGAGCAGGAAGACAGGGAAGCATCGCCCCCTCACCATGCTTCCCCCACTTGTGCCTTTTCTCCTCAGCATGCAGAAGGGGAGCCACTGGCAACCAGCCGGGGTTCTGCTTGTACATGTCTGTGGATGAATGGGAATAATCAGCAAAAGTCAGATGGAATAAAGAGCCCCAAACAAACCCAGTGTAGCCTGACAGTGTCTGCTAATGTCAGGTGAGACACCAAAAGCCACCAGCAGAAAAGGTGTGTCTACAATCTTCCCCGAGGCATTAATGGCTCTTCAGGATACAACAATAGCAAAAGAGATTGCTGAAGTTGATGCTAATAATATGCCTGCTATCTTGGAAGTATCCTTCATGCTTATTATCTAAGACAGCTTTAAATGTTATTTTACTAAGACCAACAAATGAAACTTTGAAGGAGCTTCCTCTTGTAGGTGGGAGGATAGACTCAATGCAGTGACATTTGGCAGATAAATGTGTAAGCTGAAGCTCTGCCCAAGCAGAATTGAAAAATAATCTCCAGAACAAAGAGCAAATTTCATTTAGGCCTAAACCAGCTATGACCAATCTGCAGATAGTATGACCTAATACTTGCCAAAAATGTGATTACTAATTTTGTAGGCAGGATGTTGGACCTTGTTTAGAAAAGTATGCTATAAGCTAAGACATCATACCCATACACGGGAAAAAGGTCTGTCACCGAAGCTCTCAGCACAGTCATACACTATTGTTAATGGCCATAAAGGGTGAATTTTCAAGGACACTCAGCACTAGATTAGCTCTGGTTCCTCGGTGCAATTCCTGTTGACCGACTTCTGCTGGAGTAGAAATAGACCAATGCCAATCAATACTTAGAAGACTTCAGACACACTCTAAGAGTCATTCTGGCTTTACCCAGTGAAAATGGCCAATGGGACAAATCCTGCAACACAGAAGCTGAGATGTTCTGGAAAGTACAGCAATTTCATGCAAGAATAGGCTGCCATATATAAATTAAGAAGTGGATTTTTAAGCCTGAAGCAACTGAGGTGTCCTTGTAACTAGACAGCTTATGTAGAGCTTGGCTCAGGAGATACCCATCCTCAGAGCTCAGCCATATGGCTGAGTTGTTTCAGATTAACAAGTCACTGAATCATAATAGATGAGTCTCTATTTCAAGCCACAGAAAGTAAGAGGTGCTTTGTCTTAATATAGTCAGTAAAGATGACACACAGAGACATAATTACTGAAGCTTTTCTAAGGTAGTCCACAGTGAAAGGTGACGCACACACAATTACTGAAGCTTTTCTGACCCAGAAAGCCTCTTAAGCAGTGTATATTTGGCATATATTTGACAAACATCTTATATGATTCCATCAAAATACCTTTTGAAATAGATCTTATTTCCAAGTGCATGGGCTGGAGTCCTTACACCACATGAAAAGCACATTTTGCCACATGGCAATCAGGACTTCACTCAGCCAGTATGGCATTTTGACACCATTTCATGCATATAGCTGCAGAGGAAAGCACATCACAATTTAGTCCATTTCTTTCAATAAGACTATCTTTCATAGTTAACTAACTCATATTGGAAAGCCCTTATTTCCTGACACTTTGCTGATATTTTTCAGTTAAAGCATTTAAAATACTTATACAAAGTCCTCATCTTTATTATAGACTCAGCTATTGATTGAGAAGCTTCCTTTTGCATAGGAAAGTTCTGCTAATTATGACGCACTGGAAAACTACCACAGAGTTTATCTGAGAGGCTCAAGAATTGGTACAAATTGGTACAGAGCAGCTGGATGTAAATCAACTACAAGTCCTCTGAGTTCTGGCACAGCTCTTCAGTTAGACTAATTTTCTCAGCTGAGAATTGCTCCCAGATCAAAAATCCAGGATTCGGAGCAAGCACAGCAAAAATATTACTAGCAGAGAGATAACATCTAAATCAATGATGAGTGCCCAGCATACATGACCACCTTATAGTTAAAATATGAAAGAAGGGCTTTTATTAGTTTTAGAGTCGTGACTAATATTTTCAAGTAATGCCAAATGTGTTACAGATGTTGATAGGAACAACTGCTGACTACAGCGTGCTCCAACACAGAACTGAACCAAACACTTTGGAGAAATCCAGATCAGAACTTTGCAGCCAGCCTCCCTGTAAACCTAATCACAAACAGCAAAACACTGTAAATAATACTGAGCCAATCAAAAACCCTACATCCAATTCAAGGTTTTGGGGAATTTGCTAACTTTGCTGCTGGCTTCTTGTGAAGGGCTGAAGCAATGTTCTGCATCTTAAAGCAACACAACTCAGTGAAAGTCCTGTCCTGGAGCCACATACAGAAAAGGGAATCTTGTTAAAGTGCTGGCACGGTATCGATGTGATGTAATAGGTGTTATGTGCTGCATTAAACTATTTTGCACATCAAACATCGACTTTGTGGAAAAGAAGACACATAGCATCCCAGTGTCTGATGAAGATGATGTCTTAAATGCAAGGAAGCAAAAGCTGAACACTGGTTTAAAATTCACTATGTCTTCTTGAGCTAAACTGAGAGACCAACTGGTACTGCTTCAAGAAAGGACATTTTGCCAACTAAGAATAGTAAATGTGACCATTATGACAGAAGGCAGACTGTCACTCCGTCAGTATCTATAAACAAGACATAAGCAGGAGATATTTTCAAGTGTTCTGAGCAGTCTTACTCTGTCCTGTCTAGGATGTATCTCACCAGTTCCACTTGGTACAAGACTCCAGAGACCAGCAGAGCTTATTGCAAGGAAATTATTTTAAATACAAAGTCCAAACTTTCCATCTTTCCTTCTTCAAAACTGACCTCTTAAAGTTCATTGTAGCATTATGTCACATGCATAAATTTTTAAGCAATCTCTTGAGGTAATACATTTCTGGTTATCAAAATAACTTGTGAAATATATAGGAGAAACATGATAAAACAAAAAACTAATCCATCTTCCATGTTGCATTCTTCTAATGCCATTTAGACATCTGCTTTCATACCTCTGTAGTTCCATTCTGATTTTCAGGTTATATAAAAGACTGGAAATATTTTGCCTCAGGTTGGAAGAATTGTAATGCACAGTGGAAGTTCTTGCTTAAAATGGCACATACACATCTCTGATCCAGATTTTGGGGTGTAGAAGATTTCTTCAGAATCACAGTTTTAAACTCTCAACAATATATCATACAGTATGATTTCTATGCATCTTGACTTTGCCACTAATAACATTTATGACAATTTTTATGTGAGCCAGCCCTAATATCAGATGCATTCATGTTTTCCATTACACAAGGGAAATATCAGGTGATAATTGGTAAAACCTAGATAAATGTCTTGCTAGTAAGTCAAACTGCGACAATTACAAATTTTCCAGGCAAGTTCAGGAATGATCAAGAGCATAGCAGGATTCAAAAAGGATTAGAAATGTATAAGGATAATAACACAATTATGGCAGATCAGAAGAGAAAATAGATAGAGAAGCAGTCACGTATAAACCCACAAACTGTTTTGGCCTGCAGTCCCTCTTAGGCTCAGTGGTTTATTGGTGCTCCAAGCATTACGGGTTGCCTCACGCCATGCAGGACACACTACAGGGCTAATACTTCGGTCTGGGAAGAAACTCCTACCTGGAATGATTTTTCTATAACTATTCATTATGTGTGTTTCTTGGGCTTACAACATCTGGTCACCCCCAAAACCAAGGTAGTTGAGGCAGCACCACACCAGATCATGAACAAAAATTAGCCATGCTGAAGGCAACAGCCTGTAACAAGAAGCAACAAATCACCTATTCACCTGTGCCTGGGGAGGACAAGATTAGCTGTTAGCTTGCCCAGCTAACTCTGCAATTCTGGGCAAAGGACAAGATTTCAAGGACAAAAGAAGCTAGATAGGGCGGGGGGGGGGGGCAGCCTCTTCAGGCTTGCTCTCTGCAAAGTGATCTTACGTTACAGAAACCATTATGTTCAAAACAGAATTTCCCTCTGGGACTGGTGAAATTCTGCTTTGCCGACAGGGCTGAGAAGCTTTAAACTAGCTCTGCTGGGACAAGACAAAATCACAGATTTGGCCCTAAATTTGTGTGCTGCATGTATGTAAGCAAACTGAAGATGGCATCTACACTTGTTAACCTGAGGGAGGTCTTTCTTTTCTCAGAGAAACTGCAGGATTCATTTATGTGATGTATAAGTACATTTACAATAAAAAAGAAATACTACAGTCATCTTCAATGAAGGGGGAGTCCCTTTTCCCAGTTCTCTTACAGTTCTGCGATGAGAAAGCCAAGAGTCCTTGCAGAAAAGGAATGTTTTGTTGTTGCTGTTGCTTTTTATGGGAACTCTGAGTGATTCAGTGAAATTCTGCTGCTGGATAAAAGCAGTTTAAAAGTCTGAAGTGTGAAGTCCTAAAACCCTCCTATTTATGACAATGAAAAGCAGCTGCATAAATGGGTATTTTATTCCATATTCACATAATTAATATTTATGTACATTAAACAGAATAAGAGGAGCTAATGGCATGGGAGAGAATATGGAATTACAGAGCAATTTGGAATGCTCTAACACCGTATCTTATTATGCTCTAAAGAATATGTGGGGTTTGTTGATCCTGCTGAAGATGACAGGCTTTATTTATCTTAGGAGAAGTACAGTATATCCTGGTAACATCTGCTAGGTCATCTTGTTCACTTCACGCTACTCCATTAACATGGCCTCATCCTGTTTGGGGAGGCACAGGAGACAGGAAGGGGCATTTAAGACTCTGTGCCCTTATTCTCATTTTTGAAGGTTGCTAGCTGTCATAGAAACACCTGTCTTCTAAAAACAGGAATGAGAATAGCTCTTCATGTGTATACAATTGAGTGCACACCCACGAGTTTAATTTATCAAATGCACATCCTACTGCTATCTTCTCAGTTCAATATTACAGGCAAACTCAAATCATTCTGTTGGGTAACAGAACCACTATGCTGCCAGTGATCTAACCAGTGCATGGTGATCTAACCAGTGTGTGTGTGTACAAATACAAGTGCATATCTGTGTGTGTATATATATATATGTATCAGAGAGAAAAGAACCTTGAATGTAAGACTCTGCCATACAAGATGAGCTGTAAGCAGGTTGCTCTGTGGACTCTCAAAATAGTGGGATACTTTGCAGACATACAAACAACTTTGATTTTTGTGGAAAGAGAGCAAGTAAATGCTAAGAATAGTTTCCACAGTGTGGAAATCCACTCTCCTGTTTGCTCTGGGCACTTCTCGGTGATCCTGTCATACCTGTTCATTTCAATGATATTTTGGTGGCTGCCAATACTGAAAAGATAATGAGATAGATGAGGATCCGGTAGAAAAAGTGGCACAGATGCATTTACATAATTTGCTTTCCTTCTGGAAATATTTATTTCTAAACAAGATGCAAAAAGCCTCACTGGGATTATCATGCGGCCATTTCTATAGTATTATGCGCCACACATACACTGTCTTTCCAAACAAACAGTAAGATGCAATATTGCAACTTTAAAGTTATCCTTGATATTTTATTCCTTAGTCAAAATTTTAAATGTGTTTTTTTTCCACTGTTCAGTCTCACTGTAGCTTTACACAGCTACAATAATCTCTTAATATAATATAATAAGTATACGAAAGAAATAGGCCTGAGAGCCTCAGGAAGATTTACTTACTATAAAGTCTTGAATTACTATATTGTCACAAGCAATGCCAGCAGATGGTAGTCCATATGGAGTTATCCTGTCTTGGACTCAGAAAGCATAGTCCTCTCCCTCTCTCCCTTGGGCTCCTTGGCGTTATCTCCAGGGGATATTCACCTGTGCCGCTCTTCCCCCCCACCTTTTGTTCAGTGCTCTGCCCCCACCCACATTTATCCTTCTCTTAATATCCTTCAGGCAAAAGGCCAGATAAGGGAGTATGTTGGATACTATTACAGTGGTTGGTCATTGTCATTGCTCATGAGTGACTGCCCATAACTGTATTTGCAGCCTCATGGTATATTTACTCTTCCTTTCATAGGCATTTTTGGCCTCTTTCCCCTCAAACCCTATGTAGTAATAACTGCAGTTTTCATTCAACAGTACTGTGCTGGTCAGGAAATTTTACAAACTGATAATGATTGCAGTTATTCCCTAAATACAACTGCCTCTGATGTGGAAGGCAATAACCTTTAAGAGGACCAGAAGAGAGCCTGCTGCATGAAGCAAGTCCTTGCAGCAAGCAGAGAAAGTATGGCAGAGTTTTAGGTAAGTGGGATATAATTAGCCATGTTGGAATTTGACCAGGATATCAGGGTTAACACCCCTGCTCCTGTGAGAAGTGCCTTGGGAGTTCCTCAGCAGCAGGCAGCCAGGACCTCTTGTCTTCATCACATTCCAGGCACTACATGACAGCTACCCAAATACGCTTTGCCTTAATGAAACAGAAATGCACATACGATACCTAAAATTTGGAACTGAGGCATGGACTTAATCCCAGAATGGATGAATTTAGGTTTGTGAAATATTCAGAATGAAAGAGGACTTCTGTATTTTGGTTCTGGACCTCAGGTATTGGGAAATAGTAACGACAAAGTCAGTCACTGGAAAATCTGTGGAGCCTATAGGTTTCCTGAACAGCTCAAGCTGCTTGTAGTTAGCTGACAAGTCTAGAGGTGGACACTTCTTGTGTGTGGCTTTTACACATCACCTGCACAACTCTGTTTGGAAAGAGCTCTGGTCATAGGCATTACACAGCACTCCAGACTGCACGTGGAGATAGCTGCATAGGCAGGCGTCCCAGCACTTACAGTATGCAAGAAAACTCCCCCAGCTGCTTGCCCTGCATGTTTCTTCCAACTACTTATGTTTTTATCTTACATGGACTGCTCTAGCTCTTCCACTATCAGCTGATTGCCTTCCTGAGGTCTCTTCTAGCCCCAGGTTTTTATTACTTTCCTGTGAGTCATGCATACCACAGATCGATGCAGCTCTGCCCTACCCAGGAAGACTGCAGGGCCAAACAGCTGCTGGTAGTGGGAGGAATGAAGCTTCTTTAATTCCTCCAGTAAATCTCTGCTTGCTACCAGCAACTACCAGAGGGTTATGGAAAAGTGGCCAAGAATTTTGCACTGATTAGTACATGGACAGACAGATTTGTTTTATACCTATGTTTTCTGTAATCCAAAATTATTAAATTGGGTGAACTGTATTCACCTGAGTCCAAATTAGTATATTTGTCAACAGAAATTCCAAAAAATTCCAGTATTCCTCCACTGACAAGAGATTGTGAGTACTGGTAGAATTTAGACCTTCCTATTTTATACATGTTTTCATATGTTGAGCATGGAACAGAAACATATAATTTCTCTCCCACACGTATTCCCTCCTGTGTAATGTGAATGTGTTGCATGTAATCATATTCTAAGGCAATACAATTAGACAAATTACTGCACTCTAAAAAGTGACATTAAAAATTGCCTCTCCATTTTTATTAGCTCACTTTTTCTCAGTCAAATATGTTTGGCTTACAAGAAGAACGATGCCTTTAATTCTGACAGGCTTCCCAAATTCTAACAGAGCTGTGGGTCAAGAGCTGAATGAGAAAAGGATTGACAGAATGATTCAGATCCTTCTTGACACTTCAGCATCTTCGAATTATTGCTTATGTCAGGCACCGGTTCCTGACAGTGGAAGGCTGGGAACAAGCACATGGTTCAGACAATGATCCATGTGCAGCAATTCAGATAACTTTCTGGTAGCTCTGCTCCACTCCATGTGCAATGAAAAAGGAACATAACTTTTTTTACCACTGAAGTTAAAGCAGGAAAGACAAAAGTCAGCCAATGTAATGAGTCAGAAATGTTTTATATTTACATAGCAGAGTGAATGTGAAACTTTTTTTTGGTGTTTTGTGCCAAAAAGTGTTTTGGAGACTAAGCATATGCCAAGGCAATTGATTTTGCCACATGGTTATTAAAAAACAATACTACTGCAACTACCTGGCTAGAAAAGGCTATGCAGAAGCTGTCTTCTCTCTGGTGGCTTTGGGCAGCAACAGAAATCAGGGACACCACATGGGCTTCTGTGTCACCACAAACTTGTCATGTCCCCCTCCAGCTGGCAGGAGCCCAGGAGCAAAACTGCAGCTTCCCAGGTCTGCCCAGGCCCTGCGGGAGGATGTGCATTTGGCAGAAAAAGGAAATTCTCTCCTTTTCAGCTCCATGGCACTTTTTAGAAACTGTTTATAGAGCTGAGCAGGTAGGTTTTGGCCTTAAAATCACCATTGACCACAAAGATGAAGAGCAAAAAAAAAAGATATCTATAAAATTGCACCTCCAAGACACAACTCGTAACAATCCACAGCCACAGCTCAGTTCCCTTTAGAGATAGCCCCTGACGTGCCTGAGCTAGCCCCCCCATTTCTGGGCACAGAGGGGTATGTGTGGCTGCTGCAGGGGCTGGGAGCCCTTCATGAAAGCTGCAGGAAGGGGACCTCCTGCTCCATCCTCTAACTGTGGGGCATCAGGAGCTGAAACAGTGACTACAGGGAGAGATGCTTGCACTGGAGTTAGAGATAGAGCAATTAAGAAGAAGTAATATTAAATCAATAGAGCAGTCAAAATACAGCAATGCCTGGTGAGGTGGAGGAGGCAGTGGCCAGCCCTACACTGCTGGCTCAGTGTTGCTTTACCTTGTGGACGGGCTGCTTGTGCTCCTTCAGGCTCAGTGGCTTTGAACAAGGGGCACAAGAACACAGACTGCTGCTGCCAGGCTTTGCCTGTGGCTGGAGGCATATGTCCAGGCTGGTTGAAGACATCTGGTGGGTCCAGAGCAGTGGAGCAGTGATGTGTGGGTATGGTGACCGCCACTCACCTGGGGGGTCTGCTGAGCAAACATACAGCCTGGTCACCATTACTGCTGCTGGTGGGGTGCCACAGCTACTCCTCCTAGCACTGGCAAATTCAACTGTCACACAGGCAACCAGGGGATGGCAAAGCTCTCCAGCCTGGCTGGAAACAGCTGGGTGGCAATCCTTGAAGTAGACCATATAAATGTTGCAGCGTAGGGACCATGTTTTCTTTTCTGTTTGCATAGCAACCAGCACATTGCTGGCACTCAATAAATATTAACTAACATGAACTGTTTTGTGTCTCCCATCAGGGCTTTTCGTGTACGCTTTAATTCCTGCATTCTCCATCTTCTTAAGGGCATTTGACAGGAAGCAAATAGGAGGGCCTGGGCTCAGCGCTGGGCAGGAGAGCAGGAGCTCCACAACACTGGTCCATGCTCTCTGTTGTGGCCTGAGGCAACTTGCTCAGTGTGACTCCATATCAACTTCCACTTGTGTAAAGTGGGGATAAGACTTACTTTCCCCTTCCCATAATCGGTCTGTTTACATTGTGCTAGGAAAATCTAAAAACGCTTCTTGAGCATAATGACATTTCTTCCCTGGAAATCCCCAGAATGATACATTTAAAAATGACAGCACGTCAGCAAAAAAGTATTGACTTAGTCTGCACCCCCCTAGATGTGCTGTAACAGGAGGCCTCACTGTTGACGATACTCTCACAGCCCAGGTAACTGGCATGGCAAGGGCAAAATAAGGGTAAAATACACAGGGTGGGGTTTTTTTGGTTCTTGAGTAAAGTGGAGTACCTCAGTCCACAGGACTTCTTTTCTCTCCATGAAGAATATTGTGACATGGAATTTTGCTCCCTGATTTTTTCTCTGTAAAACATTTTTGAAAATTTAAGCAACTAATTTGAAATTGGTGCAAATAAGTGAACTGTATTTTAACAAAGTATAATTACATCTACTTACAGACGGTATTCTGAATTTTGGAAAGCTAGTTCTGCTTTAAGGTTTAGTGCTTGGGATTAAAGACAGTACTGTATAACTTAAAAGATTTAAGAATTATACTGTAGGAAGTCATGCTATAATAAGCTTTAGATCAACAGTTCATATAGCATCATGGGATTCTCAGCCGCCCAAGAGAAAGAGTCCTAATATACTGTAACCTACAACTTTCCCCTTGAAAAGTCTTAGGTCTACGAAGCAATAAACCAGTCTGGACTAAGTTACTGAAGGTCTTTGAAGTACTGGAAGACCCATAAATAAGGTGAGTACTTTGGAAGGGGGGGCTCGTTTTGTGGTGTACATATACAACTATTTCATAGTCAAGTTGATTTGTAGCTGCCTGTAAGTCAGTTTCCTGGGAGCAATAAATCTTCATTCAAGCAAAACTAAAATGTCACCAGTATTTATTTCATGCATTTTTTACCCCATCAGGAAAAAAACAGTCAGCATTCATGTAAACTGGTCTATGCCCAACTTACAGCTCTGTGCTAAAATTATGGTTCATAGTATGAAATTTTTATAAATCTAGATTGTAAACACTGAGTAACAGATGTACCATTGCATGGCCAAAAAAGAGTGGTAACTGTCACTGGAGAAATAAAACTGAGTTATTGTTTCCAGTTTCAAAAGAACAGCAACAAGTCTAAAAAACTATATGTGATCTTTGTCCTTTTTTCCCCTCAGACACCTGCACTCATCTAGTGTTTCACTGAGCCCTGAAAAATAAATGCATAGCTTCAGTCTCCTAATCCATGTGGCTCCAGAGACCACTGTTACATGAGAACTTAAACTGATGATGCTGAGCGTCCTAGGGGCAGCTTAATCTTTTTTAATTCAAATCAACTGAGTCCCATGTGGCGCAAGGATGATACTCTATATGCTGCAATCAGACTGACCTAGACTTCTTGTGCTCTAAATGATTAATGAAACTGCCTCCTAGTTTGTTTCTATGGTGATCTGAAACTTGACACGATGTAGGAATCTGCCATTCACGCTGAATGAATCGAGGAGGAGGTAGCCCAGGAACAAAACTCCATCAGTTGTACAGAGAAGGCTGAATTTTAAGTAATTAGTCTCCTTGTACCTGGGTTGTTGACTCTTGAAAATAAGAGTGACATAAAATATCCTAGTTAGTATAGCTTTAATTGGGTAGTTTACTAGTCAATTGTTTCAATATTAGCAAAATGAGTTACTCTGAAAACAGCTTTCTATGTTTTCTTTTCATGGGCAAATGTGGGATAATGCCATAGCAGTAGTAACAGAGGGTTTGCAGCTCCGTATAAAGGAGTTAATTCAACTGTGAAAGCTCTGCAATGCCTTTAAATACTGTAAATAATGTTCTAAGAAAAAAAAAAAAAACACCTCAGGAAAAAAATCTATGTTCAGGTTCTATTGAGTCCATGAAGAAGACTTTAGGATTCTTGTATCTTTGTATTTTGATACTGTAATTTCAAATAAGGAGTGATTTAATTCACTACAGTGTTTTGAGGCTTTCAAAGCCAATAAATGCCTTTTACTTCTGTTTCCAGAGGGAGCACGTTACCAAACTTCTAAATATTTTAGACAGTCCCCGAACCACTGATGAGTATCTGCAGTCATGCTTAGGTCTATCTATAGCGCTAAGGTAAAAAACACTTGAGAGCGCATCAGTAAATTAGCTTAGCTACCTCACCAGCCACAACACCATGAAGCCCAGCTCAAACCAGCTGCCTGAATTTTTACTCAGTTTCTAGACCCAGTGTTGCAGCCGATGCTGAATGCCAAGAGACCGTTGCTAAACTGTAGGCAGTGTGGGCTTTAGCTAGTTACTAGAGTTGACTTGGCTGTGCTACTGCTGTAGCTAGACTGCCGTTAGAGCAAGCCTCATCTTTGCTCCTTCCTGTTCCCAGGCAAATGCATTTGAGCCCTTGTAGTGTCAAACCTCAATGACCATCTAAAGATGGTAAAAGCAAGTATACACCAGGGTTTTCTGAAGATGGTGAAAGCAGTGGAGCCCTGTAAGTTTTAGGATAGTTTGCTGGTGCTCTTTCTGCCTCCATCACTTAACGTTGCCTTTATTGGCTCCCTTCCAAACTCCTGACCACTGAGCACACCACGGCTTTTTGTCCTTTCACCAAAGCCTGTCTCTCCACCAGCACATGGAGAGATGCTGCTGCTTTTTTTCTTTCCAAGTCTGTCTAAAGGGAACAGTATTGTGCCGCATATTTGCCTCTGGTGAGGCTATCTTCATACTGCACTCTCTGCATCTCTCAACAGCTTTTCAGGAGGGCACAGCACACCCGAATCATCTCATCACTTCATCTGGAATCAATCACTGTAGGTCCACCGATGTCAAGAAAACTATGCTCATTTGCATCAGCACGTGACCTGGTCCTATCTCTTTGTGATCTTCAGATCAACAGTGCTCCCATTGGGATTCATGAAATCAGAGGAGTCTAAACCCACTTTCTAACGTATTTAACCAGTGTCTGCCATTTTTCTTTCCTATCATAAACCACATTGTGGCTACTGACCGAAATTCATAACAACTCAAATTCTTTTGATACGGATCTGGGGCATTTTTCTTAATATTGCACCCTGCATTCAGAGAGTTTTAAGAATCCAGACTTAGCAGATAGTATAACTGATACTATATTGCTTAGTAAATCAGATAACTTTGCAGGTGTAAAATACCTCGTGTCCAGGATTTTGAAAGGAATCTGAAGTAATTAGTATTTTCAAATGTGACTCGATAGACATTGTCCCCTGTATTTCTTCAACTCTGTTTGAAAATCCTAGTTTATGTTATTGCCAAATGAAGATATTATGGCACAATGGTTTGCATTTTTCCCAAGCCTTGCTCCCTGGGATCACACAGTACTGTAAGTACTTCAACTTTCATTTTATAAGAAAAGGCAGAGAAAAACAGAAATCCTTTAGGATTTCCTAAACACAAAATCTAATATGCTGTACTCAGGTTCCAATTTAAGGCAATCCCTTATTTGAGGGAAGAGTTTGAACTAGTTTTGAATACCTTTGATTAGCAATACCAACTCTATAAGTACATGTCTCACTGAGGTTCTCAGAAGGATTATTGGAAAATTAAGTAATTTTCCTTGAAAAAAAAAAAAGGTTTTGTGTATTTCTGCATAAGAGCCAGGGAGAAAAGGAGTTCAAACAATAAAAATGTCTCACTGGCTATACAGCTCTCCTTGGAGGTGTGTGAGACCATGTTCCTGTGATGCCTGTTTGGGAGAAGGCTCCCTTTCTGCGTTTCTTCATCCTAGGCCTGTAGGTTCAGTTTATTTTGTTGGAGCTGATTCACTTTTATAGAAATAATTAAGTATTTATCAGACCAGTGGGAGAGGGACAATAACAGCCTTCTTTTCGGGGCACTCACCTGGGGTGCAGGAGACCCAAGTTCAAGTCATTACTTCAAACCATAAGGGCCAAATTGCTGCAATCCACACCTGCAGATCAGCCCTTTTCAGGTGAAGGTACAGTGACCAGAGTGACCACAGCCCCTCTTTCTTTTGTGGATAAAGCCACCCAGGCAGGAGGTGAGAAGCTGGGCAACATGGAGACCAATTATTTCGGCTCATCTCATTTTTGGAGGTGAGTCCACATGACAGACCTTAGCATCCGACTACAACCACCACCTCCAGGGAAGCAGCATCCTTCCTGGGAGGGTGAACAAAGCACAATCCTAATTTCTGTGTTTATATGTCCTTTTCAAGCAATGAAATTAAACATGAGCCTTTAGGGCAAAAATGAAAAACATGTTTATATGGGTGAGCGGCAGTCACCTTGCCAAGGATCCTGCCAGGGCAACCAGGTGGATTTCATGCCACCTGTCAAAAGCCACACAGACACAAACTTTTCATTCTCTGAACTCAAGAGCCAGGCTCATTTTGGAAGAAAACTGTGCATTGATCAATGTATCTGTGGGACTATTCTTCTTACATGTGATGCATTCTCAGGAAGCAAAAGCTTTCCAGCCTCTCAGGCAGGAGGATGCTCTCTCTCCTGAGGAATGCTTCACAACAGAGTGAGAGCCATGAGCTCCCGGCTACATTTAAAGGCTTTTCTAGGAGACTTCTAGCAGACTTACGTACCTGTGGTTGAAGAAAATCATGTTGTGTGACCCACTTAGGAACAGAAAAAATACCTGTTTCCAGTTCAGGGAGAGAGTGCCCGAATGCAGGCATGAAGAATGAGGTCCAAACAGAGCTACAGCGATGATGCTGATGACCCCAAGAGTCTTCATGAGAGAGATCTCTCTTGAGACATCTCTTAAATAACCAGTATTACCACAGTCCTTGCATTCATGTTTTTTGCATTGGAACAGTTCATGGCCTTGATTAGGGCTCTGGGACACTAATGGAACAAAAGTAGAAATAAATATTTTTTAAATGATTATTGTTACAATGGCTCTAGTAATATTTGTCTTGGGACAAAGACAGTTTCTAGTGCTTCTTCCTACATCTTCTGGAGACTACGTATGTGGAAAGGAAGGGTGAATCTTCATTTTTGGAAGAGAGACATGACAAGAGATGAGACATCAGTTTGAAATCACTTGCAACTGGGGTATACTTAAAATACAGTAAATCTTCCAAGAAATCAGTAATCATATATGAGTACAGAAGCTGGCAGTCTGGTTAGGAAGAGGCATTTGCATACCTCTTTTTTGTGCAGTGCCCAGCACCCCGGTTGCAGCTCCTACCTGTTCCCGTTGGCAGCTGAGGGTCAGCCCATGCTAGTACATGGACTTACAGTGTGTGGATTTGACTAGTTATTTGAATATGAATCAACAATGCAACACTGTGGCAAAACAAGGCAAATGTTCTGCATTGAGTCACATTAATAAGAATGTCACGCATAAAAGAAATGCGGTAATTATTCTGCTCTACTTCACTTGATAAGCCTCAGTTGGAGCACTGCATGCTGTTGTGAACACCACATTAAAAAAAGAAATACATACTAATTGGAGAACTCAGAAAAGAACAACAAAAATGAGAAATTATTTGGAAAATAACTCTTATGTGTATGATTGTTCATAAACACATGAAGTGTTATTAAAAAAGGAGCAATTATTCTTATTATCTTAATTCTATACTAATATAGTGATTGAGTACAGAAGAAATTGAAGTGGCCAATGCCGGGGCAACATAGGTTACAGGCTGAAGTGCAATATAGAAACAAAACTTTCAGAGCGAGAGGCCAGGGAACTTGTGGAAATGGTCCAGTCTAGCCTGGACAGTAAAACTGGCTGGAGGATAATTGATTTCATTCCCCAAATGTTTCTGAGGTTTCCAGATTTAGCTTCATGTCAAATCAGAAAATGTCTACATTCTCTGTAAAGGAAAATGCTAAGAAAGTGGCACATTAACTAATATTTTTCAGTTTGACATAATGTATTTAAAATGTAATTATTTTCTATTTCATGCTATAATTAAAATGAAAAGTGATTTGGAAAGAAAAAGTCAAAGCACTTTATCCTAAAGGTGACAAAATGGAATATATCAATAATATCCTCAAACTTGAAAAGAAGATTTAAAAATTAATCAAAAGCATGATATTGTAAAATAATTTTAACTTCCAGTAGAACTTTATTTTTAAATTAAGTGTATGATTTATTTTATTTTATTTTATTTTATTTTATTTTATTTTTTCAGCCAACTTTGTGATGCACATGTTCAGCAGGGAAGATATAGGAAAGGTGCCTCTCATTTTGAGACTTGTAAAGTTATAGTACAGCAAGGGAAACAAAGGAAGGTCTCCGAGGACTGCTTTTGAAATTAGAAGGTACTTTTAGAGAAGGTACCATTTACCTCTTTCAGTTTTTAACAATTTCTAGTGCGTGTAAAATACCTGAGAAAGCATGCAGATTTAAAATTTGTGCGGTGCTATTGATCAAACGAGTAATTTTACATATGACAGTGTTAGTTTTCAGTAGTAAAACTTCCTGATTTAAAATCTCATTATGGCTTTTTACATTTGTGTAGAAAAAACTCCTGATTTTTAGAAATATCCACTCTAAGCTACTAGAACAAACACTGAGAGGGACAATATAGCTATATAATACATATACTGGGTGTTGCTTTTTGGCCCTCACATTTATGCTGCCTCTTCTTGTTTTCAGATTGCTGCATTAGCAAATTGCCCGTTGGTTCTCCAAGCGTGGCACTCAGCTTTTGCAGCCCTGGGGATATCAATAACACAAAGATTGCCCCTTGCAAGCTGCAATGACCTGCACCCTACAGCTCTATCTATCACATAAAAATGTACTGCTTCACGATTGTCACTTTTCACAGCTCCATCTCAATATGTCTTTTCAGGTTTCCTGCTGACTGACAATGTCAGTTACAACATTTCACACAATTTTTCTTCTCTATGTGTGAAATTACATATCCAAGCACTGTGAAAAGAGAAGCAGCAGGTTCCCAGTGCTGTTTCTCTGTGAGGAAGGAGAGTTAACCACCACCTAGGAAAGCAGGAAAGGGCAATTGCTCCAGAAAAAAAAAAAAAAAAATTTCTATGAATATTTGTTCACATTTTTAAACACATCTGCTATGATTCTCTTCAAATCATTTGTTCTCAGACAAGAAAGCTCACAGAAACTACTTACGTTAAGCAAATTTTAAAAGATATTACCAGAGATTAATTCCTGAATTCTTAATTTTAAGCATTTTTACCAGAAAGATGATTTTAAGAATAGTGTTTATCTAGTCAATTTCAAATTTTGATTACTGCTTACTGACAACCTAGAGACTAAAAATTATTTGCCTGATAATTTCACAGAAGTACTTAAGAAAATATGGCAGGTTTATAAACAACTCACAAAACAAAAAGGAGGAGAAATGTATTTGCAGACAACTGTTTTCTTATTTCTTCTGCTCAGCAAGAGTAAAGTGGGGTACATGTTACAGCCTCAGGTCCATGGCTCTTTGTTCTAAATACCACTGACTTAGGAAAAAGAGAATAATTTATTCACTGAAATACAACCAACCCGTTTTCAGTAAGTTCAGTGAACACCTTGCATGGTTATTTCTCCTGACGTGAGAGAGAGGTCAGATGAGTGCACTGAGCACAGTGAAGGTACATGGAATCCCTTGTCATGTCCTACACCTCCCTGTTTTCTTTTTTTATTTTGCTTTCAAACAGGAAAGTGATCAGGGAAACCAGGAGTCAACTGGTGCTGCTCTGAAGAGGCAAAAGTGGAGTCCGTGAGGTTATGCCCTTTGTGCCAAAGCACCAGCACAGCTCACAGCAATGGAGCTATGTAGGCATATGTAGGTTGAGACATGCAGTCCATGCATACGTTGTCTCTCATACTTCCCCTTTACAAAAAACCCCCTGACCAAACCAACAAAGAAAAGGAAAATCAACATAGGCAAATCCAATTTACAGTTAAGCAGAGAGGTAAAGCAAGGAGTCACTCAAAAAACATCCTTTCTGCTTGTAAAGTAACAACTGAATGCCCACTTATGAGGCCATTCTCAGGGCATCTACCTCAAATGCTTACACAGAAATAGTAATGGCAAGAAGGCATTTTGTATATTCTTTCTCTCCTGTTAATGTAACTGAACAATCGGGAAACAAGGACAAGAGGCAGCTTCTTACTGACGGCAAGCACTTGTTCTGGGGCTGTTTGTCTGAATATCTGAAGAAAGAGAACATTTGCCCACAAAGGAGTACAGTGGAAAGGGGAATGCCTGTGCCCTGCTGAAACCCGGTCCATGCTGTATCAAGCAAGTGAGGCCATTGAGAAAAGCTATTGCCACATGGTGAAATTTTTCCTCATACCTTGAATAATTTTACAATAATTAATTCCTCTTAATGCACATTTGATTTTGTAAGTATTTTAAAATTGTATTTCTTGCTAGTGTTTGTTCTTTTCTTGGCCCATTTCCTTAGCATTCCCTGTCTAGTTATCACAACTGGTCACTCAAACAATGTTTACATGGCTAAATTATGCTTCAGGCAGTTTTTAATTATGAAAAATTGGATATGTAACTTATAGCTTCCCCAAGCTACTCTTTGCATATGTTACCAGGACTTACGCACCAGATCAAAATAGGTCTTGCTGTCCTTGGAAGTGATCTGCAGGCTATATTTTTACACGGATAAACTGTTCCTGTACAGTTTCTCCAGTCCATGAACATGATCAGTCTCTCCTTTAATATTAGACACAAATGAGGATGATTCTATCAGATCACCAGCAAAGGTATTGTGGTTATGGATTTAACATATCATGTGCTTTGTAATGGTTTATGTCCATGTCCTAGAAAGTGGTCAAGAGGGGTTTTATTTTAATTAGCTATTTTTTACATGCTATCAAGCACACTCAGTAGAGGTTTCATATCATACTATGGGTTTTTTTTTCCCTGCAGGCAACTGAGGAGTAAAGCAGAACTGCAGGACGATGGCTCCCCTTCCTGAACGTACATAAGGTGAACAAGAATTGTGCAAGTTACTGCCCGATGACCTTAAGTGTTGTAATGCCACAGGCAGCACTTGAATATCTCTAAAAACAAAGAGATATTTTAAACTCCAAGAACCCATTCAGGTTACAGACCACCTGGCACACCGTGGTGGTAGATTTTCATGATGGGTCCCAAGATTTGGACTTTCAAACCCCGTTTAGCCAGGGCTTGTATCTAAAATTCAGTCCAAGAAGGAAAGGTGTATGTCAGTCCTATTTTCTGGCACATTCTGGTCACTGATGTATTTTTCTTTCATCCATTGAAAATGATGAGACAACTGTAAATTTTAATTTTGTATCTATTCACCTTTACACATGACTGTCCAGCATTGAAGGGCCATTCTGTATAACTACTGATGTTTCATCTTTTAAATGTGAGCTTTTGCTTGCAGACTACCTTGCTTCTGTGCTGTGTAGGATCAAACTACTTGGCAGGGCAGCAAATTTGATTTGCATTAGGAAGGGATATTAGGCATGTAGGATTTCACAGTTCATTTTATATCCTAATCATCAGAAGCCTTTATTTGGGGTCTGAACCAGAGGGATTTGCTGCTTCCAAAATCAGCGTATCCAATATCAAAATATTTCAAAAAGTTCATTTTATTTCATCTCTCCAAAGTCAGTTAATGAAAGGTGCAGTTCTAGAGAACAGCCTTTGGTCACAAAACTCTCTGAGCCCTCTTTAGTTTCATTAGGAGTGAATTAATGTAATGTTAGATGCTGACATTTAAGGGTCACTGCACTCCTATACATTGCAATAGAATGGATACCCATTAAAAATATTATAAGACTAATCCTGCAAAGGGTGAATCAGAAGCTGAAGATGGTCAGCTCTCCTTAGAGGCTACAGATTTCTACACAGATCTCTAATGACCCAGCTCTGCTCTTCTGATGCTCAGGCTCTCCGTGCCATTGTGACTGCTCCTTGTTCCCAGCTCACTGGGAGCTTCACAGGGAGCAATACCCTGCCTTCAGGGAGGTGCCTGAACCCATATTCGTTTCCACTGAAGAAAAGAAGATTAATGTCAGAAAAACCCCTGTTACTCAAATGAGGTGAGGGAATGTCCTCTCTTTCCCTTGTCGAGAGAGTTCAGAAGGGAGGTGGTTTGCAAACTATGAGACAGAACTGTTGGCATTTTTCCTCATGGTTACAAAAAGCCAGGAAAAAGGCGAGCAAAGAGTTACTTGGATGAGATTAGTCTGTCATGGTAACAGTGTTTATTTTACTGACCTAAATCTTGATTCTCCCACCTCTTCTCTCAACAGCTGCAGGCCATTATTGGCATCTCTTTCTTCATTAATACTATTCCAAAGTAAAATAGCGTTAATGTTACTAATTTTTGCAACTGAGTGGGTCTAAGCCAGAGATGCTGTGCCACTGGCAGACCACAGTTTGGTCTTCTGGTGCAACCCACACAACTCTTGGCTCAGCAAAGGCTTTAACTGCTGCACCCCCACACTGGGCTCGAGGTGCTGCAGATCTTAAGCTGATGCAGAGGATGACAATTATATGGTCCCAGGCCTGTTCTGCCCACATTAGTGGGTCTCTCCACTGTGGCTGCTGAAGTCATTCAGTCATCAGAGCCCTTGAATGTCCCACTGAGGGATGTATAAAAGTCACTGGAAAGTATGCTCTATTTTTATAAAGAAAATGCAAAAGCTTCAGTCATATGACTGTGCTGGTGCTCTGCTCATGTTACCCAGCATGGACTCGGCATTTTAGGGTGCTCAGGCTGTCTTCTGACTGTTGCCACTGGCTTCCTGAGTAACAAAAACTCCTTTATTGTTCAGATCTCCCCACCTGGACCCATGAAACTGAACCTCTGAGTCCAATGATTAGTTTCCTCTTAAACCATGCACAAAAGCAGCAAGGAGGATCTGAGAGTTGGATGCCAACCTGAGAGTCAGCATGGACCTGCAGTAAAGTCACAGGCAAGTTGCTTCACTATTCAGTTTTTCTATCTGTGCTGGTTTCTTTCTGAATTCTGAACACTATGACTGAGAAATTAGTGCAGGCATCAAACCTAAGTATCATCCTTAATAAAATCCTAACTCAGAAGGAAACCATTAAGATTTAACTAATATCCATACTTTGGCACATACCTATGGAAAATTATTAGCATTTTAATTATAATAAGCCTGATTTGTGTTTTAAAATGACAAAATAATAAAATTTGATTGTTATGACTCATTCAGTTGTTAAATTACAATCGAGTTGTGATTAATTTTAACAATGCATGTGTCTTGATATAGCCATTTAATAGGACAGGATAGCATTAATACCAAATAATAAATACATTTAAAACTGCAAGCTACAAAATGTTTTATGTTTTATTATCATGGTTAGTTCCAGAGAACATGGTGTTGCAGAAAACATTTCTCTACTTATTATATGTGAATTTTTGATAATTTTCAGATAGTTTTCTACCTTTGGTACAGTTTAAGTCTCTAAACTCTCTAGACATTTTGGTGTACAAATATAGGCTGATCAAGAGAAATGAGTCCATGAATCCAAAATCAGCCCATCTAGCAGTTTCCAAATGATGCCTGTGCTGGAAGCAACAGTCCTTTAGGGCCTTTTGGTATCTGTGGTACTATTGATAAACTCAAATTTTTAAAAGAAATATCTGCACAGCCAGCTTCAAGGCAGGATAACCATTTCAGCCCAAGAGCCAGGAGTTACTACTAATAATCCATACTACTAATAATCTCCAACCATGCGCTCACAGTTCTAAACCGCTGGTTATATAGGGGTACAGTAAAGGACGTCAGACTCCTGGTCTTCATCAACACCTTTTCCTTTCCACTTTCAGTCCAGCCCCCTACTCTCACAAGGATTTAAGTTGAAGTAAAGCCCTGTCCAGGCAGTGTGTCACCCCTTACAGTCATTCCTGTCTCTGAGATTGCACCAGCAGAATAAACTGAGGAGAACTGATACTGCATGTTAATTTAGACAGAAAGCCAAGAAGCTCCATGACCAGCCTGGAAGAGTCTGCCTACACCAAGCCAGAAACAGGCCTGTGTCCTGCTGTATCACACTGACCTATTTGATGTCTGAAAGTTGTCAGAGGTTTGAAATTATTGTTAACAGAGTGAAAAATAATAGCCCAGTGACTATCTTTAAATCTGGAGGACAGTACCAGAGAACTGTGCAAAATACAAGCCATCAAGACACATAAATCAGCTTCAATATTTCATTACCACAGCTTGTGTCCAGCTAATTTTCCCAGGCTTCAGCCAGCACTTGTAATGGGTTAGTGACAGCTGGCAGAGGAAGCGCACATCGGCTGCAGTCCTACCAAGGATGTTAAGTATGCGCTTGCTTTTCAGAAATCACTGTGATTTTGGGACAAGTACTCACACTGGGAGTTCAGTCCATGCCTCCTTGCTCTGCTGGTTGAGAGAAGGTAGATGGCATTCTTCTGCCACTATAACCATATGGAGGTGGTAGCACCCACCTCTTCAGAGGAACTGCCCTTTCCCTCCTTCTTCCTCATCCCTTTCCCTCAATAATTCTTATGCTACAAGGAACAGTTCCACAGGACTCTGTAGGGCAGCAGTAGCAAAGTTTATATATTGAAAGATCAAACGCTGGTATGGAGAGCCATCGGATCAACCAGGCTGACTTTTTATAGCCCCTGGACACCAAACTTCAAGACTCATTTTCCAAGCCCTTTTGCAAACAGGGTACAGGAGAGTTTGCACAGAGCTGGTATCCTCACAGTTCAAGCATATATCCAAACAGAGAAAACATTCGTCCTTTTTGTTGCAGATACCTAATTGGATATGCCATGTTCTTTTAACTGCTTGATTGTTATTTGACAGTAGTTTCTAAGCAATTTGCAAATTTAATAGTTGTGTGTATCAAATAAAATGCCTGCAGTAAAGCAGACTCCAAGAATATGCATACTGTCTGCTTAGGTCTAAAATTAATAACTGCTGTTAGCACAAATAAGTAAAAGAAGTAATATGTCATCACCGTGCTTTTGTTTAGACTAATTTGTGCGATGTCTGCTCTAAATCATGCAATACAAACGTTCTTCTGCCCCCTCCCCATCCCGATATAACAGTCATAAATTGGGATGAAAATGGTATAAGAGAGAAAACAAACCACTATTCTTTTGATTTTGATTAAAATGGTTTTCAGGAAAAAGTCAATCTATTTAAGTTAGTAAAGAAACACTGTTCTTTACTTCAAGCACTTCACAGGCTCTCCTCTGAAGTCCTGGAGATTCGAGAATAGTCTGGATTAATTCATAGGTAGGATTCAGTGGGGTGCAGAAACTACTTACTTATGGTGAAACACACTGCGTGTTGTACATCCATCCATCCATCTGTCTGTCCGTCCATCCACTGAAGCTGAAAGTCCCAATGCAGGACTAGGGAGTTAGACAACACTAACCAGACAACTTGAAACCAAAGCCCTTGGGCTTTCCTCTGCTTTCAGAGACTCATAAAACAAAGTGGTGTTAATTCCAGCATCGTTGATTTTAGTGAAATCAAGTGAGAGGGGAGGTGACAACCCATACCTTAGGGAAGGGATGTTTGCCACTGCAGCAGCCTTGTGAATAAGCAGGAAATGCACAAAGGAAAGCCTTATATATCATGCAGGACTCTCCTTATGGCTTCAGAGAGCCTTACTGTGCACCATTTCCTCAGAAAGCCCTTCAGAAACACTTCAGGCATTCTTATAGGATAAATATTCAGCTAGGTCTGTGGCAGAAGACTAAAGTTTTAGTTATCATAAATGACTGCTTCCTGCAGCAACTAGCAGGCTAATCCATGGGGGGAGAAGCAATTTTTTTTATTTAGGCCTAAACAATACATGGAGTCTGCTCCAAAATGAAGGATCACTCTTTCAGAATGACCATAACGCACTTGAAATCAACATTCCTACAGGAGCGAAGAGCCAAAATTGTAATTTCAGAGGGGGAAGTACATAAAAATGAGAAATCTTGTTAAAATGGAATTTAAAAGGAGCAACCAAAAGAATAAAAATTTGCAGATCCCATGTTTATACACACTATTAAAGTCTCAGAGTAATTGTACATTACGTGTCCAAAAAAACCCTCAGAAACCAAACCTTAAAGGACCACACAAAAAAGGCAGCATGACTGTATAATATAGTAAGGGCAGCTAATTGGGGTAAAAAGAAATACTTCGAACAGTGAAGCTCACGTGGAGCAATGAGGAAAATAGAAAAGAACATAAACTTCAGCAACTCAAATGGTAACTCATAATAAAGCTGGCCAAAAAGATTGTAAGGAACAGCACACTAAAGGCATAAAAAAGTAGTAATAAAATCTTTTTTTTCAAACATGTTAGCGTTAGATGCAGAAATTCTGCCAGAGACTTTGTAGGGTTGATAGATGATTGTGGTGTAATAGCAGTGCTTATGAAAGACAAATACAAAGTAATATGCATGGGACGAGGAACCCTAATTGCACACACTCAGTTATGAGCTCTAGATTAGCTATTGCCACTCAAAAAGAGCTCTGATAGTTCTTGTGGGTAGTTCAATGAAAATGTCAGCTCAGTGGTTAGCAGCTGTAGAGAAACAAGTAGAATGTTAGAAATTATCGAGACAGGAATAGAAAACAAAGTAGAAAATGCTGTATACAAATTCATAAAAAAGCCTAAACCTTGAATCCTGAATACTATGTGCTGCTGGGGTGGGGAGAGCTGTGTCTGTAAGCGTTCTATTCAAGGTCCTTCTTCCCATCCTGGACAGACAAGAACTTGGAAACCAGAAATGTTTCCACTATATTTAAAAAAAAAAAAAAAGCACAAAAAACTGTTAACCTGTGAACTTGTTGCCACAGGATGCCTAAAAACTGAAAGTGGAAGTGCATCTCAGTGATATAAGCTAGTTTTTGCTTGTTTAAAAAGAGCTTTTGTAGTTCGTGCAAGGAAGTCTATTTTTGCTGGGAAAAAGCAGCCTCTTGCAACTTTTTTCCCAGCTTAATATGATCATGTATTTAGGCATCTTGCTATCTAGAAAAATACATTGTCTGTTATTAAGGGCTGAAACTCCTCAATGATGCCTGGCTAGAGTCAGGTGCTTATCACCAGGTTTCACAAAAGCTACCCCCTTGAGTAGGAAACAGCCTGGTGGCCAGCTGAAACCCCTGCCAAGGACATGAGTGGGACGCAGGCTTACAAGTCAGGTGAGGATGCTCAGTCCTCAACCTCCCCTCGTGGGAGGTGACCGTAATGGCCCTTACTCTCCGAATGTGGCTGGATGAAGGGATAGCAACAGAGCATCTATTTCCTTCCCACAAGGAAGTTGAAGCAATTCCCTGAAGTACAGGAGATATAGATTATTACCTCTCTGCCTAAAATGATTCTCGCTCCCAGTAGACAGCCCTTGGTGTGATCTGTAAGGTATCTATAGGTAGGATACTGCCATTTCTTCTGGAGAAGGCTGCTGCAATTTGTTTAAAATATTAAATATCAATGACTGAAAAAGAAAGAGGACATGACTCTATCTATAGTCTGGTGTCTGAGTCAATACTTAAGGTAGGTGAGGAGACCTGGATCACAGCTGCTGCTCTAGCTAAGATACCCTTCCCACATTGAAAAGTATCCCATCCAATAAGTGACAGGTACCTTTTCACTGTCTCTGTGTATGGATTAATTAATGTTTATGGTGGCAAAGTGAAAAAGTCAGTGGAAAGAGACCTTGAATCCGAGAACGCCTTCTTGCTCTCTGCAACTCATGGGTTCAAAGCACCTGAGAAAGAATTTGAATTCTAAATCTGCCATTTCATCAGTGAAATGATTATATAGTTCAGTATGAATATATTCAGATGCCTATTTGAAAGCATCCTTTAGGTGAGAATAGCGACCTACTGTAAATACCGATGAGGCTTAAAGGTGAGATGGGTGTCAGACTGCTTAGTGCCGTCATGACTTGCATCCTTCTGGGTTAGCCTTTCTGTGTTAGGGGAATGTTCATTCTGGAAATATAGCCATCTGCAGATTCATGGGTGTTGAGGACTTATGTACCAACAGTGGCAAGAAGATCCACAAGTTGTTTCATGGATTTATTACCTACCTAACTGCTGCCACAAGTTTCAGTGAAGATACTCCCTACGGGACCATTACACTTCTGCAAATGAAACTGGCAGGACCCAGCTTTTAGGGCACTCATTGTAAAGCTGACCGTTTTCCTGATGACTTTATTCTGAGCTCATGTGTCTTGAATAACTTAGTCTGTATTTGGATTTTCTTTTTTTTTTTAGGTTTTCAACAGTATCAAAAACAAACTAGAGAAGAATTAACATATTGGTGGGTGACAGATCTTTTGGAAACTAGTCTAAGACTGGAAGGAATGCTTGTTATACTAGAAAATCCCACATACCTCTTCAACTTCTCTTCCAAGTGCAAAAGAAACTCCCCCAATATTACTTGTCTACTAAACACATAATAAAACATCAAAAAGTTTTTTTTATGCAAATTTGTGCACAATGCCTTCCTAGGGGGGGAAAGAGGGCAAGAACCACGTGTGATACATTGCTTTAATGTGCTACTGGATAGCAGTCTGATCCTGCTAATGAAGGGTGTGGCACAAGAGCCAGAACAAACCAGAAAAGAAGATACCAGCTTTTACATTAACTTTTTTTGCCTTTGAAGAAAGACAAAAAGCAAGTCAGAAAGTTCAGATGAAGAGGTCCTTTTTTTGGCCCATGCCTTTGACTTCCTTTTGAAAGCAAGTTTACTTTGCTTCCAAGAACTGACCTTTGGGACAATTTTTTGTTGCAAGTTGTAGTTTCTCTTCATCATTTTTCTTGTCTATGGATCAGCCAACAATATTACCACCTCTGAAATACTGAAATCTTTGGCACAAGGAGGTGGTTACTGTATAAATCTACTATAATAAGTCAGAATCTCAGCTGGTGTGAATTGCTGTAGCTCCATCAGAGTGTTGCCAATTTACACCAGCAAAGAATATGAGTCTGTTGCTCTAACTGCCAGAATTCATACTTACTTCAGTAGAAATACAAGGTCCCAAATAAAATCCTTCAGCTGGTTTCTGCTGGACAAGCAGAAGCCCTGTTACTCTGTTCCAATATCTAATTGCCATCTGGAACCAGTAGCAACCACACGAGAATGTTAAACTGCAATATTGAGAAGGCTGCCTCTGCTTGGGTTTGATTCACTGCTGCTACCCTACATCAGTGTAACTTCAAAGGGTTGAGTGGGGTCCTCAATGCTGAATTCAGTGCCCTGTTCTTGCCTAATCACTTTCTTTACAACCACAGCTCTTTCTCCTTCTCCTAAGCACTTTCTTCCTGTGTTTTGAGGGAAGAATGGGCTGTAAAGGGAAAAAGGAACATTCTGTCTCCTCTGCCAGACTAGCATTTCCACCCTCTACTTACAAACCCAATATAAAAGCTGTCTGCATCACATTTCCTACACACATCTAACTGGTTTCTATTTTGCCAGTCATCCTCAGTCCAAGATTTTTTCATTCTTCCTATGAGCTATCACTTTCCTGAATTCACCTTTAAATTCTTCCCCCTTATCTTCTGACTGATCCCACATATTGCTTTGTGATAAATACAAGCACGTTAGCAAACTTTAAAGTCAGAAATGAGCATTAGTATGACTTAGCTTTGCCTCCTGAATAGGACAGGCCAGAATATTTGTCCAAGTCGTCACCATTTTGTCAGTTCAGTCAAAAGTTATTGTCCATAGATACCTAGACTTTAAAGATTCCAAAGTAGAATTCACTTTAGGTAAACTATTCAAGTTTTTTTCATAAACAAGAATGACACATAGCATCTTTTTCAAAAAGGAAGATATTTAACTTTATGGAGTGACATAGTGTGAGTGGTATGAGCCCTGATGCAAACACATTCTCTAAATCTGCCCACTGGTGCTCACACCATGATCTATCACTTCCTTAGCATGGCATGTGCATCTCCCAAACACATGGGAGACACAGTATCTGCAATGTCTGCACAGAAGCGTAGCATGTCCCATAAACAAGTGTGATTATTGGATCAGGCAGTAGAGAATATCCTAAATCCTCTTGAATCTGTGAGACAGAACTTCTCAGGACTGGTGCAAAAAGCAAATGCAACAAATGGATATTAGTGTGAAATGTCTGTACTATCAGTCCCCAGGTACCATGTGGTGCTAAGTGTTTTTAAAAGTTGCAGGTGAAGATAAGAAATAAAGGTTCTGGAAGCAATAAAAGCAAAACACCGTTCCAGAAAAGATGTCCTTGCAGACAGTAGAGAACAGGCAATGATTTAAGAACTCCATGCATGAGTTGTCAGCACCCTCCACAAAATCTGAGAAAGGTGAGAAGGAATATTCCACTGACTGAAAAGGGGAGAAAATTATTGAATGAACTACAGTAGTTTTCTGAAAAAGGAATAGATATATACAGGACTATTTCTGTAATGGCTTTAGTACCATAACACAATGCCATTTTGGATGCTAACAGCTCTAGCATCTCTGTATTAGTCAACCAAGTAGTGCATTTTGTAAGATATTATTCATCCACAGCTTGCCTGCTGCTTGGTCATGTCAGCATTTGACATTATTAGAATTGCTCTGATGCATTTTGTATCCTTTTTTATCATTCACGTGGAGGATAACACCTTTGCTTTGTTGCAGAACGAGGATGAAACTGGAGACTGACAGCATTGTGCTGCGGTGGACATGAGATTATTATTTCTTTAAAATTGTACAGGCTGCATCCTGCAAGTACTAACTTCTGCTCCTGCATGTTTAATAGCTTTACCTTCAGAAGTTAGTGCCACAGCAAGAGGTAGCGGTAGAATGGAAGCAGTGCTGTAAAGCTAGTTACCTTAGGGAGGTTTCCCATCCTTGCTTTCCACGCTTGCTGTGTAGCAGCAGCTAGTTAACACTGTTCATGCTACATGCGAGACTTGCATCACTTGGAGAAGCGCAGTCAGCAGTACAGCTGAGAGGTCTGACCTATAACCAAACAAGGTTGCACCAAATTCATTACATGGTTTTTCTGTTCTCAGTAAAGCTCATGCAAATTCTAGCACAAGTCAGTCAGTCTTTACTCATAGGTAAGGGCCTGATCCTGCACTACCAAAGCTAAAAGAACAAGTTTGCACAGTCTATTCGAGCCACTGTGTGTCACAGACAGAAGTTGCTGTAAAATCACAGATGTGAATTACCACAGCACAAGAGATGTTAAACCAAAGCAGAACTAGTACAGAGAGTACTCCACCAGGTCTCTTCTCATCCTGCCATGGGAGTGCTGGGAGCAGGAGGGATGTGAGAAAGAAGAATCGAAAATGAAACGTCCCCAATTCCAGTATTTCTTGAGTTCAGCCCCATTACACCAACTGCCTACTGCAGAGAAACTTAATCAACAGGTTTAATGCCATCCCCAAAACAATTGTAAGTGAAATGAATAGATTTTCCAACCCACCAGTGTCTGTCTTTCAAATAATATCTTGCTGACTTGTTTAAAAAAGGAGTCAGTAATCCCAGCCAAGCCTCCTACTCAGCAAAGTAAATCAACAAGTTATAACTGTTTGTTAGATCCGATCTAACTTCAGTTGCACATCTTTTTTCCTTCGGCTGTTATTTTGTATGTGTGTTTTAAGAGATTTTACTTCTTTGTATGCTGTTTACTTCCAAGCTATTAATACAAATACAGTATAATCCTGTCTGTCCTGAGACCATGAGAATAACATAGAACATACCCAGAGAAATATAAAAGAAATACGCTTTCTACATGGGTGTTTTATTCAGGTTTTATTTGCACATATTCAGTATAATTATAGTTTAAGTGGGCTATTTTCCATACCCACATAAGCAGTATTTTCCACATAAAGGTTCACATTGGCTTTAGACCCACCCACAAGCTATTTACTTTCATGGTATACGTATAATGATCAAGCTCATAGCTACTGCAGCCAAACCTAAATATTTTCACTTGTGCTTCTTTCGCAAGCCATTTTGACCTGAATAAGTTGTTTCAAGTTTATACAATCACTTTTATGAAGTTTACGGTGCAACACATTTGCTCTTTCACCCAGATATTGACTGCAGCCTCAAATTCAAATACAGATTTTGAACACTCATTTGTTAGGAAAGTTTACAGAAAGGTTTTATTTTGGCTGTTTTCCAAAGTATGGGCTATTTGCAGAAGCTGGATTGCACTTTAAATTCAATTTTTTTAATCTCCCCAAAGTTCAGCAGAACCAAGTCACACAAATTTTCATTTATTTTAATTAGTTCATTTATTGGGCATCGGCTTGATTCTAATTGCCAGACAGAGTTTGGAGCAGATCTGCAAATATGAGAACAGGCAAAATACTAAGCAGCAGCACAAGCCATAAACCCATTTCCCACTTACTTTTGAACCTCTCCCACTAAACCCTTTCTCAAACTATTCCTAATGGAACTACTGTAAACACACTTCTCCCTGGATTTTCATACGGAAAATATGATGACATTGTAAACTGCAAAGCAGCATGAAGTGAGTGAGGACACCTCTGCAATGGGCAGATTCCCAAAGAAATATCATCTGCATGTATGCTCTGTAATCTCAAGGAAATGTCCTCCCAGGCTTGAGAAAATTCCTGGTTCGGAGGCAACCCCCCCCAATGTTATCACCATCTTCAAAGTGGAGCATGAGTGTAAAATGAGCATACTCTCAAAGGAACACCTCCTAAGCACAGGAAGTTTTTTTAGGTAGGGTGATTCCCAAACAACATGAAAATCTTCAAAGGGGAAACACCAAGTGATTATGAACTCTTGAGAAAAAGGAGGCAATACACACATACATGGACACAATGTGAAATCTTTCAGGGAAAACATGCTGTCCTAAGTAATATGTGAAGGGTTTTGTTTTCAAGAAGCCACCCCCTGCTGTGGCGGTAAGTATGCATGTATGATTACTAAGACATCTAATTAAATTATCCTTATCTGAATGCCATCTGAACTTAACAAAGCAGATAATAAGTTCCAGAAACAGATACCATGTGGGGGGCAAATTATTTTACTTCCAAAAATTGGAGCTTGAAATTAGAGATGTGTAGGTAATAGAGAACATGATTTCCCTCCACCCCCACTGTCTGCACCTGAACTGTTATTTCCATCAGACAAATCATGGAGCTAAAGTGGAGCTAAATGTTTAGAGGATCTATGCTCCCAACTCTGCTTCTGTGAAGAGACTGTAAGCTGCCTTCTAACTCCACTTAAAGAAGTGGATTTCCTCCAGATTTATACATGGACAAGTGGGAGTGATATTGTCTTATATTCTTGCATCAATTAAACCTCAGTTACAAAGAATCAGAGTACGATCAACTCTTGATTATTTTTCAGAGACTTATCTAGCCTGCAGATTAACTGCATCGTGTGTAGAGAGGCTCCAGAGATGGTTCTGCATGGAGCTAACTCATCTGAGGGAAAGCTGTCCACTGGGACACAGGACAGCACATATGCCCCAGCAATATAGCCTCTTTCATGTAGACTGAAGATTGAACTGTTAAATCCTGGAGTCTCAAGACAACTTTGTGCAGAAGCTATCAAGTCTTTCACACAACACTGCTGGATCTCAGAGGCCTGGAGAACACTGTGCTTTCTACATTTCCAAATATATTCAGAATGTGCCCATGTTAATTTAACCCATCACTGGCCCTGCTGGATCAAAGATAGCTCCTGAAAATCCATTGACTCAGACATTTCCAAGCATTTCTTATCCTGAATGGGCTTCCCAAAGAGCTAACTTAGGTCTGGTTATAACACCTGAGATAACCAGGGCTCCTTCAGCCTGGAGACCCAAGGAGCACTGTGCAGAAACCAGATTAACGTTAGCATCAACACAAGCCCAACATGGCCAACTGGGAGACAGGGCTGATTGATGGGCCTGGTTAGATCTTACAGCTCATCTATCAGACTTAGGGCTCAACCACTTTCCTGACATCGTCCATGTGTTTAATGATTAGCATGCTCTATAGCACAGGACTGGTCCAGGCATTTTGGGCCAGAGTCCAGGCAATGCCCACGATTGATAAAGGGGAGTGTTTTGGTGAGCAGTGTTTTCTGGCGATGAGGTCCCTCTGGGGAAACATGCCTTGTGTGGCAGGGAGGAGGGAAGTTCAGTAGAATGGGTTCAAGTCAGCCCCAGCTGCTTCCTTCCAAGGACAGTGAGCAACCAGGCCACGGGCACTTTCATTTATCTCACCTGCAGGAGTCACAAAGTGTCGGGGTGTCTCAGCACTGGGCTCTGCAGAGATTTAGGGTGACTGTGGGTTATTACTTAGCAATGAGTGACTCAGCTCCTTGGAGCCTACTTTGAGCTGCTGTCCCTCCTGTGCTACCAGAGACAGGACCTGAGCAGCTTGTTGAAGAGATGGTGCTTTGGGACTCAGCTGGCATTGCTTAACAGCTCTCTCAGCAATATACTCTGTGTGCTCCCAGTGAGTCAAGTTTTTATGTCATATCTGGGGAATTTTTCTTTTTCTGCAACACAAGCTGAATATTAGTACTTCTTCATCTTGGACTAGTTAACTTAGTGTACATGTGGATTCAGCAAAACAATGCAAAGCAACATAGTTTTCAGTGCATTGTGATAGGTATAATCCATACTAGACACATTATGCCATGTGAGGTGTGATCATCTAAACATGCCCATGGTACCTCCAGAAATTATCTACTACTGATTCAACATGAAATTCACTGATCCAGGGAGCTTTTTGTTGGCTTGGTTAATAGCAGAATGTAAAAATAGGGACCAGATGTCAGCCCATCTATTAGCCTGAAATGTTAGAACTTGAGCTTAGTTTCAGGAGGACATTTCCTGGGGGCAAGCACAGCTCATGAAAGCATCAGGCTGTAAGGGTTGGTTAAGCCAGTGCAGATATGCAACCCCTGCCCCTGACAATGGACCCTGGCGAAACAGCCTCATACTTCTATACTGCAACAGCTTGTCCCATATAAGCTAAGCACTACTGAATTCATACCAGTATGTACATCAGTAGCTGAACAGTTCTGCAGAGAACTCAATAGTCTTGCAAAGTCCATGCAGAAGCTTCTGCCCTTGCCTGACCTACCTGGTCAAAGCTTGGTAAGGAAAATTTCTTCAAGCTTCAGACACATTATATACACCAACATCAATGTAGCCTCAGAGGAGCTAATAGACCTAATATATTATGTGTTATATGTGCGTAACATTTATGTTCTATATATTTGCATATATGACATACACTGTTACGTATAACATATAATACTACGTTGATAGTCTATATATTATGATATAAATAAAAAAAAAGTAGGAGCAATTAATTTCATTTCTGAACAAGCAGTTAACTTTTTTTTGTTGATAATTAGTATGTTGCAATGGTAAACATGAAGGAACAGTACTGTAATACAAAACTAACACCATTAGAGTTTGAGCAGTGCAAGCATATTATGCTGATAGCATAAAACAACGTACCTCAGGAAACTTATTTTCTATGAAACTTAATTTTGTCTGTGAAGGCTAGTATAACAAATCACAAAAAATCTACTCTTGCCTGGCAATTCTAGTGTTGCTGTGGAAGGTTATAAAGAATAGATTTGGCCACAAGAAATGTCTATGGTGAAGATAAAACTCCTAAGGAACAAAGTTTTGCTTCCTCATGCTGCAGGCACAACCACAGTGAAAACTCTTGGTCAAGAATGGTTCGTCATTCCTCATAGATTTCCGTTGTAATATTGCCAAAGTCAGCTTCAAAGATTTCATAGAAATTATGGTCGGACGGGACTTTCAGATCATTCATTTGAACTTCATGGTACACCACTAGCCAGGAAGCACTAACTAAATTCCGTATAACCACCTAAAGAACTTGGATGCGGCAAGTATTTCAGGAGTCTAGAAGACTGGAAATATTCAATATTAGAACAATTTAAATATTAGAGCAACTACAGACAGATGCTTTTAGGCCTGAGGAATTTTAGATGAGTTATCACTAATGAAAGAGTGGAATGGTCCACTGTGGTTCAATAAAGAATTAAGGACAAAAATAAAACTAACATTATTTATTATAGTCTCATGGAAATTTGGCCCCATGAGATGAGACTATTTCTTTTTCCTTTCTTCATAAAACCATTTCTACTTACAAAAGACAACTGCATTGTTATAATATACTTTGACTTCTCCAAGACATTTGGTTTAGCGTTGCATGACATTAGGATTAAAAAGCACAGGTTACATTAATTAAAAACAGGATTGCAGATATGTCTGAAGTGTGGCTGATAATAAGGAAATATCAGACAATGTTCCCAGTGAGATTCTAGCTGGACCAGCTCTTGGTTCAGCATTACTTAGTATTTATATGAAAAGTCTGAACAGTGTCGTAGAGTCCTTGCTGGTAAAATCTGCACAGGATTTAGAGATCTGTGAGGCAAAAAATACTAAGAAGGAAAAATTACTGTTGCAGGGTGACGTGGATCATTTGATTAAATGGTCATGATTTGACAGGGTGCATTTTCATACATCTAAATGCATGGTACTAAATGGGAGACTGAGGAATACAGTCTCTTCTTAGACAATGAGAGATTTTATCCTGCAAAGCAACAACTCAAAGGAGGATTATGGGGTCATCATGGATAATTGCCTCAACAGGCAGCCTAAGGGCAAGCCATGGCAAAAAAAGCTAATGTAATCCTTGGGCATATAAAAAAGAAAAGTATCAGGGAGAAATAGGAAAGTCTTCTGCAACCTGTGTATGGGCTCCTGGTGAGGCGTTAATCTCTAATTCCACTGCCAGGTGAGAGAGAGGCTTTAAATCCTGCTGCTTCTGCTGACTCTGGGCTGCACGCTCATGTTGGTGGGATGGAGGATGCTGTAGCTAGCTTAAGAGCATCTTCCCCAAAAAAGCCGATCCCAAGCCCAGGCTGTACAGTGGGATTGCCCCCAGGACTGGTACAGCAAGCTATGGCAGCCACCGGGGCAGCACAACACACCTACCTGTGCTGCTCTGGGACACCGTGCAAACCGGCAGATCTACCCACGTGATCCATGCAGGCTGAGAGAGTCTTCCTGCCTTTGCTATTTTAAGCTTTTTGTTTACCACACAATGAATAGTAGCTATAATTTACAAATGCAGAATGGATTTTGCTGTTAATTTTACTGACAGGGATTTTTAGTTACATTAAATTGCAACTATTTTCCAAAACAGAAACTTGTGACTGACCTCATATTTATTTTCAGCACAAGAACTAGTTATACACTAATTTCTTTTCTTTTCTTTTTTTTTTTTTTTAAAATAGGAATAAGAACTACCATACCTGCTAGGAATTAAAAGTAATATCATAACAAATAGGCATCTGTTGGAAAAGAAGAATTGTAAATCATTAGGGACATGTGCAATCCAGGCCTCTTCTCTCTCAAGGCTTCATTGGAACAACATGTAGAAAGAAACAGCCAATATTTTAAAAGCAACAGGCAAAAAAATCTGTACATAATTTGATTTTTTTCTATAACAGCATCTTTACTTGCATGTGACCAGATTATTAATCAAAAAACTGGCAATATGTGGCTATAAAACTGGCTTTTCAAAGATTCATCATTTTGTCATGCACACAAAGAGATGTGCATTTTACATGTTGGAAAAATGCCCTTAGCAGAGCAAATAACATTTATACAGACCCTGGAAAGGCAGCATTCCATATCTAGTGCTAATGATGTTTAGCATCTAACAGAAAGCCTAAGAAGGAACTTTAACATGTACTATTAATACTATGCATTTTAGGTAGATATTGAGCACACAGCTCCAGTGTGATGAATGTACACATAAACCTCAAAATTAGTCTTAAAAGCATATAAACCACTTCAGTTGTTAAGATTTTCCAAAACCCACGTGTGTGGGTAATATCACTAAAAGCAGGTATGTTGGATAAAAATGAATGATGTCCCTTTTCCAGTATAAACCCAGGAGTTCATCTTCCGATGCTGTTTATAAATAGAAGAGAGTCAATTTTCTTAGGCTCTGCAGGACATTTGGGTACTCCATTTAGATAATGACAACATTTTTAACACAGCTATCACTCATTAGGTCAAGAGGTTGTGATTAATCAAGAACTGTTTTGGTTTCGTCTGATAGACATCTAGTCTCTTTAGTTTACTGTTGAATGAAGATGGCTTCAACAGTTTACAGAATAAGCTGCAATGATACATTAGACCGAAACTGAGATGGAAGAGAGACGTGTGATCTATTTTAACCATTCCATTTGCATTACAATGTGCTGTGTGTGAATTAGTGTAGGCATTGCTAGAGTAAATTAAAATCTGCTGGGAAAGTGTGAATGCATTACACAACAGGAATGCACTGGCAGGTTACAGCTAGAAGTCTGCTGAATGTTACCAGGCAATATTGTTGGTGTTTGGACTCAAACAGGAGGATTTTTTGTTTTAATAACAACTGACTGGCTGGTTAATGGCTGATTGTGAGATGAGAAAACCTGAAGCAGAATGGGTTATGACAAAAAAATCTCATGGATAAGTCTGTTTCCATGGCATTTTAGGACCAATGTCCAGACCAAGGCAGCATAGGTCTGGTTACATACACTGCAGAATGACCATTCACACTTTTGAGTGATTAACAAAAACAAAATAAACCTCCAAACACTTGGTTGTGGTATAAAACGTCTCAAGGTACTGTAAAACCTTAAGGTCATGGTCTAAGATTATCTATCAGCATTTCCTATCACCAAACTCTGATCCAGTTTTCTGGGCTATTGTAGAGGTCTTTCCTCAAGAGAATCCTCTCAAACAGCCCAAAGGAGTATGTCCCAGGGAAGTAGCCCACACTCAGTAGGAAATGAGAACGTATAATCAGCTACTTACATTATCTGTGAATACACATCTTGCACCCACAACCATCAATCACATTTGCAATCTGCAGTCAGCACTTCTTAAAACCTTTGTAACACCTTTGTAAAAATCATAGTGCCACAGCCTACATTGCGTGGAGGTTTTTATTGTTCACATTTGCATAATCAAGTAAATTAACCCATATTAAGTACAAATGCAGTGTAAAGGTCATAAAAATAATTCATAGTACTATACAGTTTTCTGCTTCTTCAATTCATAATATACTTATGTTGCTGTATTCATTAGAAAAAAAGTGGGTGAAGTCTCTGAAATAATTTTTCTTTTTTAATGCATGCACTGTGGAGGATGCAGTCCAATGAAGCACTGTCATCTTCTTGTTCCTTTTCTCCTGATCACATATATACATACAGAAACACACATGCATGCATGCTTATGCATTTTCAGATAATGCTGGCAGGTTGAAGGCAAAGTAGCACCAGGTGAACAAACAGAAATGCCTCAAAAGTTTTTATAAAAACAAATCCCATTAATTTCACTCTTCCCCTTTCTCTCCAGACCATCTAATAATTCTGTGCTAAGCGCTGCACATGTGCTTTCTTTAATACTACAAACCAACAGAAAATATGAATGACTGCAAAATACACACCCTGGAATCTGTGTGATCCTCTGATAGTGTTATTGATTGGAGACATCTGAAAAAATACAGTAATGATATGTTGTTGTAACTAGCATTACAAATTTCCCTGGTTTTAATTAGAGAACACACACTAGAAAGTCCAGAAGCTGGATATGAACTGCTTTATGGTTATAAGATGATTTAACGACTATTTCCACAGTTGCCAAAGATTAGAATTGATGAAGAAAATCCAGTAGGCTCTGGTGATCCATCACTACCCACAACCTGCTCCAGACTGAAACACCTTCCGCGGGTGGGGAATTCCTCTCTGCGATATTCTCCCTCTCACTCTTGCTTGCTCTCTCCTGGGGGACACACTTGTCCTGCTTTTGGCATGACTCAACTTCTTGTTCAGTTGACCTTTGCCCCTTTAAATGAAAGGGTTTCATGCCCTGGAAACTGGCTCTTTTAGCAACTTCCACTCAGCTAGAACCTTATTCTCCTACAGCAACACTGAAGAAACACAGGAAAATACCTGCATTAATGATTGAAAAAATATATACCTTGGGAAAAGGAAATGATGGACAGAACTAAGGCTCCTAAGCAGGGTACATCAAAGGGTGCATTACACATAGCTGGAGGATTAATGTCCATTTATCTAATGGTCTAATTAATGTTTTTATAATTTAGCATGCTAGTAGAGAGAGTTTAGTGAGAACAATACTTTCAGATAAAACCACAAATTCTAATCATTAGGAAGCTGCCTCTCCTGATCCTATTAATAAAAAGCATATTCTAAGTAATCTCTGAAAAGTCAGTACTTCCAGAATATACCAGGAAGGCAGGAGATTATTTTCCTCTTGATTTTCAAAAGAAACCTCCGGAGACAGAAAAAACAGTCTATCAAGAACTGCAGTGTTTCCTGAACTAATGTACAGGGAAAAAACAAATAAGTAAAATGCTTTAAACAACTCAAATGAAGGATTTGGACAGGAAAGAGGAACTTTGGTGTGAAAAGTGAATCAAAGGAGAGCAGGCTGCTGAGGAGACAAAACAACCTAGGCAGCGTAATCGCCCCCGACTTTATTTTTTCTAACATTTGATAAAATCTGGCAGTTGATCCTGTGACAATACCCCTAGTAATCTCATAATCTACCAACTAATCTTGTCACCAATATTTTGGAAAAGGAGTCAGTTCCATGCCTAAGTTAAAATGACATGACTGCAAAATACTGAGGAACAAATACAGGTTCAAAAGCAACAACAGAAAATTTGAAAGTCCTTACACTCCCAAGCTGGCTGTGGAGACAGGCTCTCTCGTCATACAGTTTCCTCTGGCAAGCAGGTATCTGATGCTGTAATTCACATTAAACAGCAGTCACCCCACTGGGGCTCTAGCAGACCATGGCAACTCCCCTTTTGCTTGTGGCTGGTAGGAAGCAAGGCTACAAATTCCTCTTTATTGTAAAATGTCTTGGAGCATGGAAAAGGTTCAGAAGTACCAGTAAAGCATTTGGAGACAGATCTTAAAAAATATGCAAGTATCTTATCCCCCAGTGAGCTAATGAGAGTCTATCTTCAAACCCTGACCCTTGGCCCCACTGCACAGTGTATCTGGCTTTCGCTCCTGATCTTGTCTGACCATGTGTTTCTCACAAAATCCTTTACTTCAGAGATGATTTCCCAGCAATATGCTAGAAATAAAAATACAGGCTGCTCTTTCTAAAGGGGCTTGGAGTTGAGGTTTTGTCCTTTGATGGAGAAAAGACATTGAATGTGTGCCTGAATGTGTACCACACTCCTCTCAAGAGCTGCCCAGGGGCCCAAAGCAAGACCAGAGACCAGGAGACTGTTCTTGCCCCTCGCAATGATGGGGCTGGAGGGAGCTGGATGTGGAGGTGGGGGGGCGGCCACACTCCCACAGTGGATTACATGGGTTGTACTTCAAGAACAACAGTGTTTACTGTTTACAGTGTTACTTCAGTGTTTACTGAAGAAGGAGTGACTTGACGGCATCTGTATATCAAAATAAAAATATATATCGTGTCCAGGATGATACCAGAAAGAAGAAAAAGTACTCTAGCTTACAAACACAGAGTTGAAGTAAAACAGCTCCAGCATCTCTAAAACTTTCTAAATGAGGCTCAGAAAGCCCTTTGCAAATATTAGTGAAATAACCTTTATATCACCGATGATATGGTGGATATCTTATTCCCATTTTATGGAGGGTGAACACAAACTAGAAAGATGCTGTCTTTAATTAATGTTATGCTTCCATCTGGCATTAGAGAGAAGTTCCTTTTTTTCCCCCACTCACTGGTGCACGATGATACATCACATTCAGTCCATTACGTGGCCTCCACAGTGACAGCCTCCTGCCTTCCCTGCAACCAAAGAAGGAAAAACCCATCACACTCGTGATCCATCCCTCGCGCCTCAGCTTGTGACCGCTCTGTGAAGCGTGACCTTTCTCCCTGTGCAGCATCTCATTAAAGTCGAAAGGGCACAGGCAGAGAAGTTCACACAGGGTAATTTACAGAAGATGGCATTGGGAATACCACGGGAATTAGCAGGAGACTCGGCAGTTAGGATAGTAGCTAAAATTAACTAGATTCAGAAAGTCGGTATGTGCTCATTGAATTTTTACCTTACGAAGCACCTTCTGCAGGAGGAACGAGCTGCCCTGTTCCCACACCAACCGCCAGGAACCCGATGGAGCTCTGCTCGGGTGCTGGGCTGTGCTGTGCCTCCAGTGCTGGCCGAGTGGCAGGACCCCACCCTGACTGTCCCCACCACCCCCAGGGCGGGCAGCACCGGGCTCCCCTGGCCACGACAGGTGGGTCACTGTACCTCCTCCCAAAGTCCAGCTCCGTGAAAAGCAATTCAGTAGATCCGGAGGGAGAAAAGGTTCGGTTATCATCCAGCAATGTGCCACCCTGGCTAATAGGACACACTTTGCCAAGACACCCCCCAAAACCCAGAGCATAGATTGCTAATTCAAGCCAGCCCGAACCCACAGAGCCCCCAAGAGAGGCAGACACCCCTGTGCCGACCCCAACTGCCCATGGCACAGTGGGGCAAGAGCCATGATTGCAGACCTGTGTGGACGGGGCACTGAGCCAAAAGGATGACTTAATCTGCAGATCTAGGTCTTAGGTGAAAGGAGAAGCAGAAAGAACTACCAGTAACACTATTTCTCGCAGCAGTGCTCATTTATGTCTTTGCATCATTTCTGAGGAGCAACGAGTTTGTGTTTGCATAGCCCTTGGGAAGGACTAGGTGTCTGCAATCCCCTTACTCCTTTCTGCTTCTCCATTGTCCTTCAGCTGCTCAAACTCAGTGCAAAATGTTATTTGGAGAGTTTTTGGACATTGCTTTCCAGAACAGGCATCGCACAGCCGAGTTAGGACTCTCTGCCTGCACAGCAGAAAAATAAACTGGGCTAAGGTTTCTTCAGTTCAGCAGTAATGGAGTGGGATTTCATTTAATTTAGTTAAATACTGTTGCTTGACAGAATGAAATGTGATCTCTAAGGTAGAGATTAAAACTGGTGGACCTAATGCAAACTATTTTGGGTTTTTAATTAGTCTTCTGGTGAATTATCCTAATTAAATTTGTCAGACAATCATAGGATATACCACTTGTGTAGAAATTGATAATAGCTGGCCATTCATCTCCCGTCTAGGAGCTATTATATTCACTAGATAAAAATCATCTGCCACTGGAAAAAACAGCATTCAAAACATTGACTGTGATGCACAATCATCTAATTAACTTTTTCTTAAGCTTGGAGAAAGATGGAGTAAGTGGAGAAATAGCTGTAATTTACAGAACTTTTGCCAAATCATGCTGTTGGTCACACCCAGGGTTGTACATGAATGCATTTTGCTGGAGGGAGGACCTGGCACAAAACGTTATTTGAGAAGGGGAGGGGAGGGAAGGCAAGGGAAGGCAAGGCAAGGAAAAGATTTTTCTAACTTTTTTTTCAGTTTGTGCTAGCAGATAATTGGCCATCTACTGGACAAAATATTACTTCACCATCTTAATAACTTGGCTACACATAAAAAATCTTTTCATGCTGCAGCTTGGCTTTGAACTGTTAACTTTTTTCTTAATAACAGCAATAAACTGAAAGTAAACCCACAATAATTCCTCTCACCAGACCTCAGTGACCTAAAATATGTAGCCTCTTTTGGAATTCTATTAACCTCAGTGTTTTCTGATGGATATTGTTTATGCTTCCATACATGCAAACATCATCCACTCATCTATATGGAAAATATTTGATAGACAGTATTAGAATTTTATATTGTACATGTTTAAACTTACATTTCAGACCTCTGCAGTCATACTGAAGAAAAGGATTTTTGACCTTATAAACTGTCATTTGCAATTTCATACATGGACTTTAGTTAGCAACTAGCATTCCCTGTTGAATTTAAAATTTTTTTCTGCATAGTAGCCAAATGTCTGCTGCTGATAGAGATAAAGACACTGGAAAGCAGGAAGCAAAACCAGATTAAAAATACTGAGTGGCTTTATTCTATTTTTGGTTCTTTGACAGAATGATTTTGAAAAACAGCCATTTTAAAACTTCCGGTAACAGAAAAAACCCACACATGTTTGAGAACTGCTCTTTTCCCCATGCAGGATGCTGAGGACCATGGCCCGGCCCTCATGACAGTGCCCTGCTTCTCCACTGAGCTTTCGAGCCAGCTTTGTGGATCCCAGGGAATGCGTGCCATCCCTCTGCAGGCAGGCAATGTGACAAGGCATTACCTTGCCACTGCTGGAGCAATCTAGGAAGAGCAATTGCAGTCAGTGGACTTCTCCAAGTTCCTCTAGGAGAGCAAAGTGGTGACTGGAGGGACACAGGGTAAGGGTGGTGTGAAGGTGGTAGTTCTCATAAATGCTTTCCCGGTGCACCTGCCTTTCACCAGAGCCACTCACCCAGACCAGAGAATATGGCTCCAAGTGTTTATCAACAGTTGCAAACTGATGAGCCATTTTAGATGCAGTTGTCCTGAGAGGTACAGGTTTGCATGCTCACTCAAGAATGTAAACCTTTTCCCCCCCATTTATTCACGGAACAATTACTGGGGGAGCGTGAAGGGAGCAGTCTTGAATTTTGGTTTCTTCTCCCCATGATAATGATGTTTGAGCAGATGGTTAGTGTGAAATGCATTTCAGCCATGGCATGGGGGCTGGGAGCTGGGATGCCTCCCTGGTGCCTGGGCTCAGTCACAGGCCCCCTGCTCACATGGTCCCTCCCTGCTCCCAGATCCTGCTGCCTTTGAGGGGGCAATGCTGGCACAGAAGGGGTGCACAGGGTGGCCCATGCCTTCAACCCTGCCTGATGGTCCTGAGTGGTAGGAGAACTCATGTCCCTCTGGCTAAGCAGCGTATGGCCTGAATCCTCCTGGTGACTGCTGGGAACAGGAGGGCATCCTCTGCAGGGAGAGCAGCAGCACCTCCTCTCACTGGTCTGTAAACACCACCGAGCTGCGATTTGCACCTTTGCTTTGTCAGGGCCAGCTTCAGTGGGTCCCTGCCAAGCCTTCCCATAGCATGGGGGTCTGCAGGCTCCCAGCCAGTGTACACAGCCAGCTGAGGGCACCAAGACCCAGATCTGTTGACTTTCTAAGTCTCAGGCAGCAAGATGCCTTATGACTCACATCAAGGCAGTTCTGAGCACGGGGAGAAGGCAAACTGCAGTTAACCCCAACTGTTTTAGATCCAGTGCAAAGGTACTTACTCAGCACCTGAAGCCTTAGGTAAGTGCTGAGCGGGTGTTTTTATTGCATTTCTGCCCATGAACAGTCTGTGTCAGTCCACTCTCTCCTCCTTCCTTAGCTCTCCCTGGTTTTCAATTCCCCCCCAGTGACCAGACACCCAGCTGCTGGGGCGGTCAGAGCCATGTCAGGAAGGACAACCTTCATGTTCCCAGATACACCTCACTCTGTACAGCACAACTGCACTGGCTGGTCATGCTGTTAGATCGTATTGCAAATTCATGTCTGATTTGACCCTGAGGGCTCCTTCAGCATTGCTGCTTTCTAGGATTCTCCCTCCCTTTGAATGTCTGTGTTTCAAATAACATTTCCCTGGGTGTACTGGGTTACATTTTCCCATGAATGTCACTGTTGTTTTCCAGCTCTATATTTTTAATCACTCTACTACCACATTTATTACCTCTGTTTTCATTGATGCTTCCAGCTCCTTCAGATGTATGGGAATAAGGACTCTGAAAATAGGGCTGTAGTACTATCTGTGATTTCTTTCTGTGTTATTAAAATTGTCCAGCACCTTTTCTCTCCCTCTGTGCTTTATTGAAAATGTTCAAGAAAAGCCAGGAAATATCCTCTATGTGACACAAACCGTCAGTTTGTCCATTTCCTAGCCTCCATTAGTATCTCTTTAGCACCTCTCACTTTTAGAGTCAGTTTTTAACCAGTCAGTCGGGCCCATTCAGAAAGTACTTGAAGAAAGAGACCTCAGAAGATAATATGTCAATCCTTCAATGACTTTTACATACTGAAAAGTGCCTTATTTTCTTAGACTACTGATTGTGAGATATTTTGCGAAGGAAATCTCTTATGTGTTGAGTCATCTGGTTTCCACACATTCCCAACTCAGAGGTGATGTCCCCCTGAGGCCTGGAACCTGTTGCAGCAATCGTTTGCAGAGACAACGGGCAAAACCTGACCAGAACTGGACGCAGGTTTTAGTGAAGTAGAAGTCTAGGTTGCTGTTGGCTTTGATGGCAGTTGCCCTGACTGCAGCTATTTTGTCATTAGGTTTTCTTCCACAGTTTTCATTACAATTTTGATTTAATTTAATGTTTATATTTCAGTAACAGTCCATTGTCCAAGTCAAGAAAACTGTATTCTTTCCTTTACTTTGACAAGACAATCCTGAAATATTTGTAAACCTTTGGGTTTTTTCTGACTAATCAGAAGAGGATCTCGGGCTACTTCTCCCTCATCTTTTAAAGGAACAAAATGTTGTGCTACTGAAACTCATGGTCATGGTAGGGTGATTTCTCAGTTACTCCTAATAAAGAAATTCAGAACAGATGTAATATTGTATTCTTCAAACAGAACTATTAAGGCAGATTTACAGGACAAAACAATAGGGTGGGGAAACCTAAGGTATATTTAACACACTGTAATAAGTATTAGAAAATTCTACCAGTGTTATATAAGTAGTACTAAAGGGAGGGGTAAGACCTGAACTACATTTTTGCTGCGTGCCCTGCATGCCAGCAGCTCACATCAGCCATTCCATCATCCCCAATATTTAGTATGACTTTGAATTTGCTCTTTGTGAACAGTACCCAAACCAAACACATGCACCCAGGGCAAGCTTCCTCTGAGGTTTCCAGGGCTCTTGAGAGAACTAAAATTACGCAGAAAACAGACTCAGATAGTGCATTGATTTCACTGCTTCAAGGTGCTTTCAAATTTTATCCCAACTGTTCCCAGTCCCTTTCATTTGAACTAGTTGAACTGCTCCTTGCTATATTTTTCAGTCAGATGTTTCCATTGAAAATTTAGCATGACAGAAAGTAAACAAAAAGGTATTACAAAGCCTTTCATTTCTCAACACCATCATTTGTGAACAAAACCCCAGCATAAAAATCTTCTTAAAAAGCCATCCTCTCATTATATGAGTCCCCAAAAGCTCCCGGTGACCCCTTGCCCATGGCACTGCTCAGCCCAGTCCCATTTCAAGAACTGCTCCCTTCTAAACCTTGTGGCTGGTCGTGGGATGCTGTCATGCTCTTGCTGCCCTACCCAAGTTTTGCCAACACCCAGCAGAAAGAAACCATTTCAGTGTTCAGGCTTTCCTCAGTGTTGAACATAACCAGGAAGACAGGCGGTATAATCAGAGCATTAGTGGCATTATTTAGCAGTGTATGATCATCTGTAGTCAGCTCCAAATCTCACCATGCCAAAACATAAGGGCTTCAGAGGCCACTGGTTTTGATTTTCTGAGTTTCCCAAGAGTAAAATGTTTTGTTCCTAAAGCAAACATTAAAAAAACCAAAGGAGAACACATCCCATTCCCAGAGGTCAGATTTTATTCTCATTTGCTCTAACACCAGGAACATCAATAAAGTGGCACCAGTCTGACTGCACTTAGAATCAAATCTCTAACCTTTAAGATAGCTCCCAACATTGAAATAATGCAGTGGTAACATCAGGTTAAATCCTGTCTCTCTCAGTTTTGCCAGTGTATTTTGCATCACCTTCAATGGGGCCAGGATTCCACCCAGAATATTTTGCTTTCTTTGAGGGAAGAATTTGCATTCACCCATCTGGAGGAAAGTACACTGACTTGCTGAAAGTACTGCCTGTGCCGAGTGTGGAAACACCAACAAGAAACAATGGGCTGCATTAAACCTCACTGTTGGTTTTTGAAGTAAAATTGCAGAGAGTTTTTTCCTCTGACTTTATTTCTCATCTATGCAACAACCTAAACATGCTTTAAACATAATCCATGTGCAGAGCAGTTTTAAAATATAAAATATCACAAACCCAAATCCCTACACTGAGGGACCAGGGACTTGGGGAGAGAAACTGCTAAACGCTTCTTGTCAGTCTAGAAACTATGCCACTGCTAAACCTGCTCATTTCAGAGATTTATTTTGCTAGGAAGGATTTTAATCTTCACATTTCAGTTCCTCAGAGGAGGCAAAATCTTCCAAGTGCAGAGTCTGCAGCGGCGGTGAATCAACTATTGTAATATGCTGCCTCTTAAAATACTTCAGGGTAGTCAGGCATTAGGAAGGCTCCTATTTTGTGTGAACTGATCAAATACAGATGTTGCCAAAGAGTTGACCTTATTGACCGTGACTTAACTAGAGATTGAATGGCAGACAGACGGTCAGTAGTAGGGTGAAACCATGTTTTGGCGGTAGGGTGTAAATGTATATACAGTTTACAGGATGTGAATGACACCGAGCAAACATCTGTTCTATTGATAAATACTTGTTTTGCTTCCAAAAAATTTATCCCAGGGAAACGCGGTTAAAAATACATACTGCCCAATATTGCTAGGTGTTTTGTGTGCATGTTGTGGTCCTGGAAAACTTGAAATAGAAAAATATTAAAAATGGTACTAACTTTTCTCTCTTCCTGCAATATCAGATTTCATATAAAACTCATCAGCTGAACTGAGTATTAGTCTTGATCAATGGCAGGAAACCAGAGGATCAAATGTTAATAAATCAGAAACAGATACCTCCACTCGAGCAGAGATATATCACTAACCTGAAAAATAGGGCAAATTATTTGACAACTTTAATATGCATATACCTGGAGAAAATGAAAGCTTTTAATAAGATTCCTTGAAAGCTGAAACAAAGTACAAGCATGGAGAAAAAATAACTTAATGAGGCAATGGACATAGAACATGAAATCAAAGGGTCCTAGAAACAGCTTTGTATTCTTTGACATAATAAAAGAACATTAAATGAAAAAGGCTTTAACTAATACAACACCAATATAGTTCTACGGCAAATTAGCTCTGTCCTACTGCTATTTGGTCCTTGGGTGAAGGTAATGAAGTAACAGACTAGACCTGTTTTAATGTGTCATTACCTTTTCTCAAGAGCTAAATAGTAACATCACAATTCCAACAAAACATTTACATTGTCTGAAGCACTCGGAGATAGCAGTGCTCCTGATAGCGTGAAAACTCATAAAAGCACAACGACCAGCTTTAACTTTACTACTTTTAAGGTATGATACCTAACTATATTAGTTCAAAGTTCCTTACGTTCATTTCAGACAAGTACCCTTGGAGTGTGGTCTTCTCTTTAAATTGAAACTATTTGCTCCTGTGCATAGCCTACTAAATTTAATTAGAAAATCCTGGTAGACCAGCAGGACAAAATTTCTCTTCCTTCCTATTTTCTTATTCCACAATCTATCACCTAGAGTAATTAGGACCAGCGAGGGATCATCTTCACTGGATTAACCTTAACTAAATTGTATGCATTCAACATGTGCTCTTTTGATTAACTTGAGCCTGGACTGCTGCCTGTGGTACACCCACCTTGTAATTCTACACACTTAATTAATTTCAGATGAATGGCAAAAAGGATAAGTTGAATTCTCCAATTAATAAACTGATATTAGTTAATGTATTTTAGCTTAACTTTTCATTTTCTTCCTGTGCAGGGATAGGAAAAACAGAAAATGAGAGAGAGGTGGAAGTGAGCAAGCTTTGCCAATAAACCTGTAACGACTTTTCAGGGCCTGATCCTGCAGCAGTCTAAGCAGATAATTTTCCCCCTGACAAGGAGAGGAATTTTGGCCAAAGAATCAGTCCCTGCATTTAAAGTATAAAATGCAATAGGCAGGAACAGGACTTTTTTTCTTTCAAAATGATAAATAAGCATTATTTAAAACCTCCTCACCTTAACTCAGTTTTCCATATGGTTTCACTCATGCATGGGTTTTCCTCGTTATTAAAAAAAAATATTATAATGTCACTGGCTATGGGCCCAATCCTCCAGGCCTTAGTCCCACAGGCATATTTTTCTCTTCTCTACTGTCATGGGGAGCTGCCTAACAGCCCTATCTTGCATGCGTTTGCCCAGATAAGTAACTTCACTTTTGAATCTAGCCCTAGTGAATTCAATAGTATTTATCAGAGGAATTGAATTACTCATGTAGAAAAATATTTGCAGGAATGGGTCCTAAAAATGTTACTGGAAACACAAAGAAACATCCAAAGAAAGACAGGAGGAAAATACTGCTCCCTAGTTCTTTTCAATTGGATCTAACTCAGTTGCTAATTATAAAGTGGGGCTCTTACTCTCCTCTGAGCAAATTGCAGCGAATACTGAGTTTCTCACTTTTAATGTGTAGCTCTGCTGTAGTTTCTCTCCGACATTGGTAAAGGTGTGGTTTCAGTAAAAGTGATAGGTTTTAAGTGAAATCTGTGTTTAAGCATTATGCTGAAATGGACATTGGCTGTTCAGCATCTTTCAGGATTGATTATTGAGTGAGAGCAAAATCAAGATATTTTCAGTTAGACTTGGTTTTTAAATTAATTCTGTCTCTGTAAAATCATTCACTGTTTTTACTCTACAGAATCAATATTCTAACAAATGCTGCCAGAAACAAACATTAGATGCATAATTCTATTGATTGTATCTCTAAGATAGCTATCGACACTTTTGTTTGCGCACTGTTTGTGTTAACTCCCAGTACTTGATTTTTCTGCTAATAAGAATAACAACAAATAGCTGTAGGCAATAAGATGGTCTAGTAAGATTTTTTTTTCCTAATTACTATTTGATCACTTCATCAAATCATCAAATGGTATTTTGTTATACACATGTGTTTATTATAAATTAACGTTTGTCTACTATCAAGAGATGGTGAATTATTCGCTGCTGATTTGATTGATAGTCTTTCATAAATCATAGGGAAATTTATTGGGTAAGAGCATTAGATAAAATTTTCAAAACATCTAAATAGTTAATGAGACTTTGCCTCTCTGCAAAAGGTACTTCAACACCTTAATCAGTTTGGTAATCTCCCAAGTCATGTGGATACCTTTGACGATTTTACCTCCCACTCATAATTCTTTAAAAAAAATCAGACAAAACAGTTTGCATAGTAAAATACCTTGTGAGAAGGGAGGAAATAATGATAGATAGTCTTTAAGTAAATTGTCAGCATTTTAGGTCATTTTAAAACCACAGAACATGAATGCATGCAATTCCTGCCAAATTTCCACTGTATTTCTTTTGATTATATTCATTTCAAGCAAACAATATAAAAAGCTTACATTTTTAAGGGTCTGTTTACAAGTGTCTGGTGAGATGCAAAGAATACTTGTGATATAGAAAAAAACAACATAGAGTGCAGAAGATGAAGGCTTGCTTAATACTGACTTACCTCATAGCCAGTCAGTATGCGAGGTCTCATGGCTGAATACATTGTTTTTATTAGTGTCAAGTACTTGATGTAAAGAAAGACCTCGTCACCTTACAGAGAGATATTTTTCCTGGAGTATATGCATGTATCTATTTATCTATTGAGTGCGAGTATGTATATACACACACCTAGCAGTAGGCCTGGTTAGTGTCAGCATGACTGAGAGAGGATGTTAGTAATTACTATTTCTCTAAACACTACTTTAGCATAGTTTAGTGCATCAGCTGGCTTCTGCTGCCAGAGGACCCGTGCTGCCTACTGGAAGTGGCTGCAAAGCCAACAGCCACAATAAAGGCCGTTTCCCTCTCTGTGGAACTCAGAGGCTTTTTGCTGTTGATTCAAGACAAGGATTTTGCTTGGCTATTTTTCAGGGTGCCCTCAGGCGGTGGTGGGACCATCTTTGGGCAGCGCTGGGTGAGGAAGCCCAGGGCTGGTGCAGGACACAGGCAGCGGCTGCTGGGCTGGTGTGTTCCAGCTGGGAGAGACCGGGGAAGCAGAGCCATACCCACGCTGCTGATGCTCACTGAGCTGGAGCTGTTGGCCACGGAGGAGAAATTAAGCTTTGGCTAATGCTGAAAATAGCAGCAACAGCACTTCTGCGGCGGCTGGAACTGTCCCCCCACCTGCACAGGGACACTTCTGAAATGGTTTCTCTGGTTCCTTCCTTGTGAATGTGTTTTCAAGGGATTACGCTGAAACAACAAACGCAAGCTGAGAGCTGTTAATCTAGCAACTGATGCTGCAAACTTACACAATTACTTTTCCCCTTCGCAGGCAACATTTCTAGTCTTTTACGAATAGACTGAGTGAGGTTCTCTTGCATTAACACTAAGACAAAAACCAGCCTGCATATGTAAGTGGTAGAATGAATCCATATTAAGAATAGCTTCTGGTCTTATATTTTATGAGCCCAGCAAATCAAGAGCATTAAGGAAAAATATGACATTGCTGTTTCATGTAGTGTCTACAACACAAAAACTTTCACATGTAAGAATAACTGAGAAAAAAAAAAAGTAAAATGTATCTTCCCCTCACATCATTTATTATCTTATGGTTAGGTGACTTTTTAATCTCTCTTTTAGCTCTGATGTTTGGGTTTTTTTGGTGGTTTTTTTTTTTTTTTTTGTCTGTGTGTGTGGTCTCTATAGTACCTTACTGTCCTGGTTTCAGCTGGGATGAAAAGAAAAAACTTGCCTGATGATATACTTCACAACACACACCTTTCACATATTCTCTATGTGTGTTGGTTTTCTAAAACAGTTCTTAAACTCATCTTTACATGCTTGAGAGCTTTCCATAGTATATCACCAGCTGGAATGTTATACATGTTTAATTTTTACCTTTAAGTATTCTTGCATCAAATCATTAATCTCTATTATTCAGTTTTGACTACAGTATTATTAAACAGTCTATTAAGTAAAAAGAAATGTAGAGAATGTATAAAAAGGCACAGTATTATTCTGATGACAGCTTCCTGGTGGTCCATCTTATATATAAAACTAGCTATTAGGAATATGTTTCAAACTGGCACCATAACACATATTTCATAGTTGTTAAATTTAATTGTATAAATAGTTACTGACTGTATTTGGACTGTTTTAAAAAAGTAAATGCATAATAAATCACCTCATGAAAAAAATTCGTGGAACATCCTCAGCTACCACAACTAGGAGACAACCTCCAGGTTTTGTCAATAGTATCTACAGCAATTAACTCTGATATTGAGCAAAATTAGAACTTGATCCTTCAAGCATTTATATATGAGTAGTCCCACAGGGATCAATCAATATCCTCTGTAGTCATGGAAATATTTGCATGCATATGACCAATCATAAGTATATATTTTTCAGGAAAGGGGTGTATTTTTCTAACAGTGAGTCATTTTTGGGGTTCAGTCCTGTTTTCCCTAAATTTTGGCAAAACAACCCATGTTAGTAGGAGTAGGCTTTGGGCAAATGGAAAATAAATTCTGAAAGCAGTAAACATATTTTTCCTTTTAGTGCAGTGACTGCTCTTAATATTAAACCCTATACTTGACATGAATAACCACCCAGCAGGGTGATACAGAATACAGGATAACTTAGGCATTAAGTGATTTTTCTGCAGCCTGCACGGTGCTTTTAATATTGAGACATGCTCTGCATACTTCCAGTTGTTTTCTTAAAAGTAAATGCAATGCCTTGGTTCAGTACAGAGTATTCTTGCATTGGCAAGACCTGGTGAAATGCAGTGCTTTTTGCATCAGACTGTTTCTAAGCTGTAATGTAATTGGTACTATTTATTGAATGACTTCCACCAAAGGTAGAAGAAAGATAAAGCTGCTGCTTTCAATTATGCAATCAAGAATGTAAAAAAGCAAAGCTGTAGATCTGGGATGGAAATCATTATATCTGATACACCATGTCAAACAACAATAATGTTTGTGTTAATCACATTTTAGAAGACTGCTATCGTAGTTGATTTTACTACAAAATGGAAAACAATGAACAATGAAGTCTGCTGACCTATCCCGAACTGTACTGTTTAATCAACTCAATTCTAAACCATTGCTGGCTTAGACAGTAATCCAATATGCTAGTTCCAACAGAATCTCTGCCATCACTATTTGAGAAATCAATACTGAAGCTAAATCAGACTCCTACCAAGAACTGTACAGTAATGACAACTGGACTTCCACCCAGCTATCAAACATCGTGGCTTGCTTTAAATTAATCTGTTGCATTTACAGTTATATAGGTCAAAGCTACCACTTTCAGGCCAAGGACTTTTAAGAGACTCCCACCTAGTAGATGTTTCAGCTCTCAGTGGCCAGTTAGGGGCTGAGACCTTCCAGCTCTGGCTGCTGTTGAGGACTGAGCACTGAAAATACTTCTCAGTCATATGAGAACCTCTGAGATCCTGTTCTGCATAGAAAATGGAGAGGGCTGTGTCCTCCTGGCATCCCTGAGAAATAATGGCAGTCCTATTTCCAAACCACCCCATCAGTCAACATGCTTCCCCTCCCCACTTCCCCTAGGGGACTCTCCTCCCTGGCTCTGCCCTCCTCCAGAGGGGATCCCCAACCCTGCCTACCTACCCCAGAAGGGATCCGCATCCTGCCTCCCTCCCCCAGTCGGGACCCCTGCCCCCGCTTGCCCCCCCGCGGGTCAGCCTGTGCCAGAGCTGTGGGCACAACCGCCTCCTCTGCCCGCACAGGGGCGGGCAGTATGTGTACAAGTACCACGAATAGTCAGTGTGATGGGGGCTCCAAATCCCTTGCAAATGTCACCAACAATCTCCACATCAGGGCAGCTTAGAGAGCAACCTGACTACAAAGCCAGCAAGGAACAGACTGGTGTTTAAGTATCAGTAGGAAACATGTTGTATGGTTGCTCATGCAAATTGGCAGCTAGTGAATTAATCAACATGAATCCACTAAGCTAGAAGTAGGAATCAGATGATCTTTATAAATTATTAGAACTAGAAGAGGTTTATCTCTCTCATTGCTTCTCCTTGAATGAGTTGTGAGACAGTGTAAATCTATTTGTCTGTTATCCTAACTAGATCCTCCAATCTTATAAAAGATACTACCTCTGAGAGAAAAGCATGCTTATAAAATAAAAACATGCATTTTGCTCCTGTACAGATAACCACCAAAGTGATTAAACCTTTGTAAAGTCATTAACAACATTCATACAAGATTAAGTTTATAAGATCTTAATTATCCAAGATACCAGAATATTTCAGATAGCTATTTTAGCAAATGTACAACTGCAGTATCTCAACATAATGACTTTGTTTGGCATTCTTATTTTCCAGAAGTTTTTGTTTTGTTTTGTTTTTTCCTTTTCATGACCATTTCCTATAAACAGATATATTATAAGTAACATACTTACACTTCAGGAATGTCTTCATTTTTATCCTGGCATTCACATCTGTCCTTGTTTAATGCTCTGCTGGTGGTCTGGCTCCATGGTATGCCCACTGCAATGTTCATCTTAAACAATATTTACATTGATTAGGGACCCCAGTGCACTAGAGGCACTTACTAGAAAATGAACACAATATCCTGGGATAACAGCGAACATCTAACAGTTTTCTTTCTGAACCTCTATTAATGTATTGTTTAAGTGTATAAACAACTGACTGTCAAAATGGGAAGGTGACAGAGGACACTGTGTGGTTTTATAAAACTCTGTGTGCAAAACAAGCTATTGATAAACATGCAAGGAACGGGCGCAATGATGCATTTTTATTCAGATTATAGTAGTATCTGTTGCAATTCTGAACACTTTCATTTATGTGTATGCATAGTAAAACCAAGTCCTGCAACTGAAATCTTATAAGCTCAATAAATAAAACATAAAATTGGAGTATGAAAGCATATTTATAATAACAAAACTATGGCAGGATTAAATGTTTTGCCTACATCACATAACATGCTTGTGGCAAAACCAAAATGGAACCCTTACTCTGCCATGGTGAGGAGGAGCCATTAACATCAGCCATTTAGAAAAAAAAAAAAAAAGAAACAGCACCAATTACAAATTCAAATTAGTCATATGAACAAAATCATGTCTGTGCTATTGCTTTTCTTGACATGGGCAGTGTACGTTAGCACTGAGTAATTTATATCTGACATAAATAGCCATAGAGAAGGGTGTACAGTGTGAAGGCCATCTTCCCCATGTGTCTGGCCAATAAAAGCAATCAGTCAGTGGTTAATAATTTCTTAAGCTACTACACCCTGCCTGCCTGCAACCCTATTGTCTTCTGTGCATTAGCAACATATGTTTCTCAATCTGGTCACTTACCTTAAATCAATTAACATGAGGCCAAGTCCCAGTTAAGGAAGGTGGTTTGAAATGTTTGCTCAAATTATAGATCAAACCCCATGCTTGATTACTCCATCATTTTTAACTTGTCCTGCATAAACATGAGGGCTACAGATTATCCTGACTCCAGCATTTTGTTAATATGAGTGCAGAAAATATCCTTCCCTAGTGAAGATGCACCAGTGATGGTCTGCTGCTTTGGCCGGGGAATGCAGAAACACACTACAAAGAACATCTGTGAAGATATAAGTGCCCCCTTTTCTCTGACAGGTCCTTAATATTCAAGATGCATTACACTTGCTCTTTCTTCTACAGTGGTTAGTGGCTGGACTTAATTCTATAAAGCAATTTTGAGGATAAGAAAAGTCTGAAGCATGTTGTCTCTGTGGGATGGCTGTGTCCAAATTCAGTGCTGCATTTTGTTCTGGATGTGAAGAGGTCCATAGAAGTCTAAAGGTATTTTCTGATTGTGAGGGCCTAAGCTACTAAATTTGGAAATATTCCAGCTGAATGGTGCTATGGAAAGTCATGACAAAGCCCTGGTGAAAGTGGGCTAAGAAAAGTCAGAGGGTAGCTTGGGCAAATTGCTTGAAACAGTTTTGGTATGGGACTCCAGACCTTCAGTTGGGATGGTATTCATCAGGAGTCACTAGAGAACAGGGAGCACAGAGGCAGTAAGGGGCAATAGCACAGATGAAGAGGATGCTGGAAAAAACGCTTTTCTTTTTGTCTGCCAAAATCTAGCATTTCCATATCTGCCAACAGAAAAGTTTAAAAAAAAATCCTATGTTTCGATTCTTGTTAGTAAGTCTGTATCTGCCAGGAAGGAAGGGTGCTCACTGTAAATGTGATATACATTTATGAGCTCTATTTGGATGTTCAGGAACACTTGGAGCACAAGCAGAGGAACAAGCTGCAAGGAGTTAGGGAGAAGGGATGGCAAGTAAGAGGGTGTTCTGAAGCTCGGCATTCATCATTGGGTTTTCTCTCCTCTAGCATCAGCTCCTTCTGTCTCCAGTTGCATCCTCCAAGCAGAGAGAGAGCTGGAGGAGAGCATGACAAGGATAGTATGTGTCTTGCTGATGTTCCATGCTGCTGAGGGGCTGCGTGCCCATCCTGAACAGGGCAGCACTGAGAGCAGCCACCTCTCTGGGTCTTCACAGGCACGAACTGTGTGTGATCTGAGAGGAATGGCTGAAGCCATGAAGTCTGAGGCCCTCACTCCAACCCTAGCTCAAGGACAGCGTGTCCCCTCAGTGTGCCACACCACAGACGTCAGAGAGCTCCAATAACATTAAAATGGAGACAGAGTAAGGAGGAGCTAATCCATCAGTGCAATTTGGGAATCATTTGTGAGAGTTGCTGGTGATGTCTAGAAGCATTAATCAGTCTTCTATGACCTTCCCCTGGCTAGGAATAACAGTTTGTGTCTGCTTATGAAAAGCTGCTGCCGGAGATGCTGTTCCACAGGATTTTATTCCCTTTAAGAGAGAGGTTCTCTTTACAGCTTTCTCCTTGGTTCAGGAAGGGTTTGAGGTGCCCAGAAAAAGTGTTGTGGTTACTCTTAGCTGAGAATCATGACAGTAGAAAACACAAAGGCCTTTCTTATGACAGCTTACAAATTTGGGCCTTTTATGCATGCATATAGCTTTTCAAGTCTGCACAAAAGCTTGTCGATATTTACCTATCTTTGCAAAACTCTTGTGCTGATTTATTAGCTGAGGAGTAACATGCGTTCCTCTACTCTTTATTAAAATATTGTTGATGATGATGGAAAGGAAGATATTTTATTTTCAGAAAAGGAATTTAAAAACCCCTGAAAAAATATCCTAAGTAAAAAGGTCCCCTTTTGAAGTAAATTATGTTCTAGTATTTTTTAAAACTGCCACCTCTAAATCTCTGAATCCTGTACTTAGCACCTGAATGTTACCAAAAACTCAGGCATAGGAAAGAACAGTCATTAAACGCTGTGAACCAAAAGAAAGTTTACATGTCCAAAATGTCACTTTACTGTGGCATATGAATAAGAAAATATCTGTCTGAAAAAGTGATTGATTCTGACACATGTGAAGTAGGTATAAGCAAATAAAAAGTGATCCCTCTAAACCTTGTTTTGCAGCATGTGTGAAATAATGCAAGCTATATATTTAAGATGCAACCCAAATTAAATGTGGTTGTGTTCAATCTGTCTGTGAAATACGAGATCTACTGCCACTTTTTTGTGTCTCAGAAGTTCCCCAGGACTGTTTTATGAACTCTTACTAGTTTATTTTTTAATATTAAAGGATGGAATAAGGCCTCTTTCCGCTTTGCTGTTCTCTACCAGTGAATCATGGGTCCCTTGCTACTCTGAGAGGAAAGTTGTTTTAGTAATTCTGGAAATAAACCTACTGCTGAGTCAGCATCACCACTGAAAATGACAAGTTTCATATTAAGAAACACATTAGAAATAATAAGTAATGGTGTATCTCTTAACCTCCCCCGTTAAAATTAGCTGGTGTGTCAGGAGCTGATTTAGCAAGTGCCTTATACACTGGACATGAGAAATACATCTTTTATATTGTCAGTACGAAAAATCAGGTTCATTGAACAGGAAAGAAAATAAAAGAAATTGAGCTAAAATGGTGTTGTTATGGAAGCAGCACTAAATATTTTACTCACAATGGCACTCCACCCCAAAATGCTTAAATGTAACCCTAAAGCAGATCAATAAGAAAAGATTTTTGTTTTCAGTTTTCTCTGCTAGGTGATTTTCAAATAAGCAATTTTAATAGTGTTTCTAAATCAGTGTATACTTACAGATAAACCAGTGGGATTTTGTTACTCTGTTTATCTGGAATTCTAGCATTTATGGAGAAAATAATTGGAGACAAAACATTTCCCAGCAATCAATCTTTTCTTTCTGATTTGCTAAACATGTCCATATGTAGTTATTGCTTGTGTTTGGAAGATTGGTAGCAGTTTTAGAGTAGAAATATGCTACAATTGCAAATTCAGGTAGTCATCTGACAGTTGTAGGGGGAAGCCTTTGTATTTTTTTTGGTAAAGGGGGCTCAGTAATTTACTGCTAGTTATACCTTAATATTGAACGGCATTTTTATGGTATATTTTTTAGTCTGTTAGAGAAATACGATCAATTTTTCAAACAGTACCCAATACTTTGCTGCGGAGGAGAGAGCTGCTGTGTCCTTCCCCTCTCCACCTCCTGGCCTGATTCTGTCCTGCCGATAGTCCACAGCTCACCTCCACAGCTGCTGCCACCATGGCGTTACCCCTTTATGTGCTCTGAAATCTGAAAGAATTTTTGCCAGTGGCTTGTCTTCAGAAGATCCAAAGTCCAGTGAAATAAATATAAGTCTTAACACTGATTTAAATTTAATTTGATCCTGTGTCAGCTCAGAAAGAATAAAGCAGTCTCTGACAGGCAGAATTTCTTAAAATATTGCAGTTCTCTGATTATGATTTGGGTTTCCAGCCCAGGGAAATGCTCCATACTTGCATGAAGTCCCTCCTGACCGTACAGAAGCTCTTCACAGAAGTCTTTCGCTGTCTTTATTTGTCTCTTTTCTGCCTTTAAATACCTCACTGAAAACTGAACCCGAGGCTTACTGAAGCCTTCTACAAATACATAAAGATTTCCCACTAGTAATAACACGGTAATAAGTATTGTAATGACTCTACATTAAAAGTGTCACTGTGACACCACATGTTTTAAGCTACAAAATTTTTGCAGAGGCGGACAAACCATTAGTACTGAAATAATGTGCTTGTAAAATAATTTTACACAGGAGTATCAAGAATCATAGTTTTAAAAACCTTAGCATTAATATTCCCTGGGACTTGGTACTAGCTAGTGTCACTACGAAAGATAATGAAAAAACTTACTGTAAAACCTCCAAGTCATTTTCCTTTCTTCCCCTCTCTCACTGTAGCGTGAATATGTGGTGAAAAGTCGGAATTGTGCAGAAGAAAAGTATTCCAAGACACTGTAAAAGCGCCTTTCCCTTCCCCACAGCCCAAGGGAACACTGACTATTTCAATAATCAGTGCGAACTTTTTGGTTATGATTTCTGTTTCCTTTCTCTGTCTCTCCCTCCCTCTCAATTTTTTTCCACCATCATATGAGTATTACTGTTTTCTCAATAAAGGAAGTAGAAGAGCTGCATGACAGCATTTATTTTAAGAAAACACAAAGCGTGTCTTAAAATGAGGTAGTTTAAAAAGAAAATATCAGCCAGGAATTATAGTCTTAAGAGAGGGGCAGGAAGATGACAAATACTACAGGAGAGCAAATTATAAATACTGAGCTTTTGCTCAGCATGAAAAGCAGCACCTATAGAGAACAAATTCCATGCATTTTACGTTCACCCCAGCTTCGCTGGGGATCAGTGCTCAGATGTGAATAACCATGGATTATCGTCAGTATAATGGAATCCTGCAATTTACCAAAAGGAGCAGGAAGAATGGACTTTCACTAGAACTTTCATACTTTTCAGTCAACCTTTACTAGTCAGACATATGGACTATGTTAGCACTTCAGGATACTGGCCCAAAGTCAATCTTGAAAATTAATTTCCCAGAAATATAGAAATTGCCATTTTTCACACCTTGGGTAGGGAAGACCAAAACAAGTAAAGCTAAAAGTATTCTAATACTAGTTTTGAATTAACTCATTTCTTCTGAAATAGCAGCTCTATGAGGATGACAGAAATTTTTGTGTACAGAGGCATGTGACCCATCACAAACCTGGTTATAATTATGGATTTCAAAACAGTATCTAATAAGCCAAGGCCCAGACAGCAGCGCACTGTAGTGGAACGGGTCCAGTATTCATTAAAGATGTACAATCTAGAAGTCCAGGGTTTAAAGACAGTTTTCAGACACAATTTTCCCACTTGTCTCAGGAATAAGGTAGAATAGCAAAAACAGAGGTAATAAAATGTGGTCAACCTCAATGACTTGGCGTGCATTCTTGGCAACAGTAAAATAGAGAGACCACAGCTTAGCTCTGAGAGTGAACTTGCAACACCCTGAATTTTGCATCCTTTTCTTTCTGTGGCTGTTTTTCTTGGATCAAAGAAATAATTCATTTGCCCATATTTTCAAAGATGACACACCAAACCCTCATCTACCATAAAAATACACTTAAATACACCACCGCCTCTGAGAAATAGCATATTTCTCTTTGTGAATTATTTTGATTCACCAATTATCACAAAAACTGGAAAGAGATACTGATATCCAGTAAAGATGGAAGAAGAATTACAGCGTGGAAGGATAAAATCATGATTCTTTACTTGGCTTTTCCGTTACTGGTTTTGGGCCCATATGAGAACACCTCTGGCTAGGTTGCCTGCAAGGTCTGAACCTGTAAACCCTGGATTTAAAATCAAGATCCTCAGCTCTTGGAGGTAAAAGGTGAAGCCCATTAGTGAAGAGACAGAGCAGACTTGTAAAATTCCATATGTGCTATTGCCACAAGGGGGGAACACGTCCCAGTGCCAGGGTGGGAAATATCCAGATTAACCATCCAGCCTACAGTTGCCAAAATGAGAACCAAAAGTGTGGTGTGTAAATAAATACATACATAATCATCCAGATGAGCTTTTACCTTTGGATTGTATATTTGCAATAACTCACCCAAATGGCAGTTTAATTTACAGTAATACAACCATATGCATTTGCTATTATATAGTCTTTCTCCAAAAAAAATGTGTCTTGGACTTGGTAAACATTGCCTCCAAATACTGCTTATTCATAGGAAAAAAAACCTTGTTTTAACAGACAGGCATTTTCTGGCAAAAGGGTCTTTTGCAAATGTACCTCTCATTGAAAAATACCCCACTTGGTGCCTGTGAAAAAAAAGGGTGACTGTTTAGGAGACTGATGTCCCTCTATTACAAATCTATGCTGCAAATAATACTAAGGAGATTGTGACTTTAAAAGAGTGAGCTTCATTGTTTGGCTTCAGCACAGTGTGAGAGGGATGCAGAGGGTGAAATCTCTGGATCATATACCAAAATAAACATTTCAAATCTAATACACACATGCACACAGAATTGTTAAAGTGTAACATTCCCTAACCTGATATAAAATTTGGTACAACTGAATCTGTTAGAAAGAAAAAAATAATCACCATGCTTAAAGTATGTATTCTATTAAATTCATTAGAAATATTTCTCTGGACCTAGCCACTTCTGGTGTCCAAAGGTGCACAGGTACTTTGCATCATTCTGAAACACTTTCAGAACCAGGACTGTATGTCAATATGTAAGCAGTGCTGTGACGTGATGGTGTTACTCTTGTACTTAAACACCAGAGGCCTTATCCAGTCAAGTACAGCACAGGATTGAGTGCAGAGGCCATGCTGATGTGTAGGTGCTGAGAGAACCACTCAGCACCTTGAGGGATCAGATTGCAACACGGTGCAACCAGCACAGTGGGGAGCAAGGCAGTAAAAATTAGATTTGCCACCAAAAAAAAGCTAGATGTGACTCACTTTCATTGACGTTTAGACATATGTCAAGGAACTAAAGCCAGTTGGGTCCTCAGGAAGCTAGTTTAAGCAATCAAAAATATTGCTACCATGGCAACATCTTGAAATTTTTTCTCAAAAGCAGACTAGAATTTTAGCCATTTTTCTGGAGCAAAGCATGAAATCCTTTAAAGTAAATCACTTCCCATTTCCCCTCTGTTGCACAACAGCTTCCTTCTTCTTGTGCCCAGGAATGCTGGAGTCTCAGGGACCCCGGGATTGCTGGAATTCCAGGGACACTGGGGACAACTGGGGCTGCCTGCCTCCCGCTCTGTGCCCGGCTGGCTCTGCCCTAGCACGGCAAAGGTGCATGGGGATTTGCCAATTTGCTCGCTCTGACTGGATGAATATCTCAATTACTAATTCTCACCGAGCAGCTAGAGACACATGTATCCACAGCTGAAAATGGACTTTTTTTTTTTTTCTTGGGGTGGGAGGAGGCTTAAGGAAAGAAGAGAGATACAGAGAGAGAGGAGGAGAGGCAGCTCAATGTTTGCACTTATCATCAGGCAGGGATTGATTGCTGAAATAACTCCCAATTTTAAAGTGCACAGCTTGGTCTTTAACAGCTAGTGAGGTTTTCCTCAAACGGAAAGAAAAACTCATGGCTGTCTTCCAGCAAAAGTTGTTTTTGCTGTCCCTTACCCATGATAACCTGAGGTGATTCTTGTCAGAGGTAGCAGCAGCCCAGCCTTTCTGTTCTTCCAGCTCCTCTGGCATCTGTTCCTCTCCCACACTACTGATATACAAGACTGCACTAGTGCATGAGAAGGCAGGGTGTTTGCTTTCAAACAGGAAGAAAAAAGGACAGAGTCCATCTGAGGTATAAATTTAACCATGGGTTCCTTGTATGACTAAGTGTGACTGTGTACCATCCTAATTTTCCCTTGAAAATATGGCACGGACAGAGGCCAGTGAATACATTCATGCTTGAAATGAATTTAAGCAACGCTGTGCTGAAGGGCAAAGAGTGCTTCATTTCAGAGGGAGGTCAGACTCTACTGCTGTCCCGAGATGTCACAAGGAACGACTAAAAATAACTGCCAGAAGTGGATTCCTCATTTGCTGTGTACCCACATGGCCTAGGTCATGTATAGATGGTGGTGAACGTAAATGCAGCCCGGCTCTTGCATTCCCCCCTTCTGAACTAGTTGAGGAGATAGGCAGACCCCTCAGCTGTTCCTGTGCATATGCCTCGGTTCACTCTTCCTGCTACAGATTGATGCTTCCAGCGAGCACTGGTACAGGGATGGATGGCATCCAGAATGACTCATAACAAAGAGCATATGGCAGGACTAGAAGTAGCGATCTAACATCTGTTGCGCTGCTTATTATTAAAATCTCTTACTTCTATTGGAGCTAGTAACCAATAAATATTGTCTTCACAGATCCTACCTGAGGAAATCCCATATCCTCTTGGTTTTGTCACCTCTAATTCTGTTCAGTGCAAAAGATGAGAATTATTTTATTCTTTAGGCATTTAAACCATCAAAAATTCTCACTCAGAGCTGTTTGAACAAGCTATAATGAGCAATAACTTGTCTTTAAACTTATTCCTGTCCTAAAGGTTTAAATGACTCCTATTCCACACCCCAAGAGCCAAAGTTTTGTGGCTGTTCCACTAAGGTGACAGACATGAGTTAAAAATAAACAGGATGAAAAAGCATCTTCCAAAAAAAAAAAAACCCATAGTGGGCCCATTGTATAGTCTCCCTTACAGTATGGTAGAGGTCACTGCAACTGTACCTAAGAAATGAACTCTATCCGAAAGAAGCAAGAAGCATCAACTGTGTTTAATTTTTAAGATTTTTTTTTTCTCAGACCATTTTTCTTCAGAGAGAAGTGGGACTGCAAGTGCAGACGTGTAAAACTGAAAATCAGCTGATGAAGCAGAATGTCCACTTTACAAAAGATTCACTGAGTGAGGACTTGAAATATAGTGGGCGGCCCCTTGCAAGCACAGATTAAACCATGTATCAAAACTAACACATTGACCATCAAAAGGTATCCAAAGAACAGCATTGTGACTGGATGATCTAAGTTACTCCCTTTCAGCCGAGAGATGCAAATAGTTGCCAACAAAAATGTTAGGATTTGACAAGACTTGGCAAATTGCTGGGATATAAATTCATGTTTTGTGAGCTATAAGGCCTTCCAGGAGATGTGACAAATCCTGAAAAAGGGTGGAAAAACATGTACAGCCCACAGAAACTTACTCCCTTTTCATGGACCTGCCAAAAGAAAAGAAATGTGAAAAAAAGTGCACAAGAGACTTCCCAGTGCCAGACTTACCATTTCATTTAATAAGCACACTTCATAAAATGCTGAAAAAAAAATATTGTAATAAAGGGTACACATATTATAAATACGGACTAGTTCAGAAAGAAAAAGCATTAAGTTTTTGTCCTGGGGACGGAGAAGCTATTGATATTGGGATAGAATGTCCTAACCCAAAGAGTCACACCTAAAAATAATAATAGTCCTATTAATGGTCACCTCTAGCATGTATAATTTTTTGTCTTCACTATCTCTTGCAACACTGAATATTGTTAATATTCCAAATGTTACAGGTAGTGGTAGAAGCCATTGACTGCCATTGTCACAATGCCTCCCAATGTGAATGAAAGCTAGAGGTGTGCAGGGCAGAGCTGGAGGAGGAGCAAAAAAATTATTCTCAGGCGTGTCAGGTATTGGATGTTGTCCTTCATCTGATCAGTTGTTGTTCATAACAGGCAGGGGTGGGAAAGTGGGAAGCAATCTTCTGCAGAGCATAGGCGTGACCCAGGGTAGAAAGCAGCCCTTCATGGAGCCTGCATGTGACCTGAAGCTTTATAACACACCCAAACCCATAGGAGCCCTCCCCGACTCCTTATGCAGGTCACACACTCACAGATTTAACAAGATTTCATCCTTGGTGGTGTCAGTGAAAGTGGGCCAGCGACCAGGGCTATCCAAACACGGCTCTGAAGAGCCGTTGTCGTGGTTTAACCCCAGCCGGCAGCTAAGCACCACGCAGCCGCTCGCTCACTCCACCCCACCCAGTGGGATGGGGGAGCTATTCGGAAAAAAGTAAAATTTGCGGATTGAGATAAAGACAGTTTAATAGGACAGAAAAAGAAGAAAACAATAACAACAACAACAACAATAATAATAGAATTAGTATATACAAAACAAGTGATGCACAATGCAATTGCTCGCCACTTGCTGACCAGTGCCCAGTCAGTTCCCGAGCAGCTGCCCGCGGTCAGCCTTCCCTCCAGTTTATATACTAGGCATGACATCATATGGTATGGAATATTCCTTTGGCCAGTTTGGGTCAGCTGTCCTGGCTGTGTCCCCTCCCAACATCTTGTGCCCCTCCAGCCTTCTTGCTGGCTGGGCAGGAGAAGCTGAAAAGTCCTTGACTTAGTCTAAACACTGCTTAGCAATGATGGAAAACATCAGTGTGTTATCAACATTATTCTCACACTAAATCCAAAACAGAACACTATACCAGCTACTAGGAAGAAAATCAACTCTATCCCTGCTGAAACCAGGACAGCCACCCAAGCAGAAGGGAAGGATGATGTTAATGTTGGATAGACCTGGGAGCAGTGAGACAGCACTAAGAAAGGGCCGAATATGAGCAAAACTGTTTGTGGCTGACATAACTTATTAGGCTATGGAAAAGCCCCACAATAGAAATAGTGCACAACATATTCACTTTGGAAATTTAAATTTGAAAGCATGTAACCCAGAGCAATTCTAACATGGCAAGATGTTGTAGTGGATGGGGTATTTAGTTTAGTACCATTTCTAGCAGCCTCCACCATGCTAAACAAAATTTCTTTGGGGCTAAACTGCAGAGGAATGTGTCTTAAATGATAAACAAATGTAATGAAACACTTCAAAACTGATCATGTATAATATTTATTAGCAGAGATTCTGCATTTTAAAAGATCTGAAGTAAAATGGAACTAATTGCTCAAAAACTTTTCCTTCCTTTGCTTTTTTTAAACATGTCTCCTTCAATTTCCTGAGAGAAAATGTGACATTTAGAATATAAGGTTGCTCATAATTAAGCATTCTAACATACAAAGTGATGGAATTTATTCTAAAATATTGCCCTCTGCGGCTGCCTCATGGGATACACGTCTTGTTTTCCAGACAGTAACAGAATGTAGCAGTTGTGCAGTTATGAATGGATTAGTGGATTTTATTATGTGAATGCCTATACTAATTTTCCATTTTGATACGCATTGCCTCTCTGCTCTCTGATGACCGAGACCTTCAATAATATTATCTGGAGCACAATGACATCTGAATGGTGCCACAAGCACAAATTTAAATTGGTCACATCAAGCACACAATCTTTCACACAGTTTAGCCTTCCTGCAAGACAGCCAAAATGTCCAGGACACCACCTTCATCCAATGCCATCTATCCTCACCCAGTGTCCTAGTTTCAGCTGGGATAGAGTTAACTGTCTTCCTAGTAGCTGGTACAGTGCTATGTTTTGAGTTCAGTATGTGAAGAATGTTGATAACACTGATGTTTTCAGTTGTTGCTAAGTAGTGTTTAGTCTAAAGTCAAGGATTTTTCAGCTTCTCATGCCCAGCCAGCGAGAAAGCTGGAGGGGCACAAGAAGTTGGCACAGGACACAGCCAGGGCACCTGACCCAAACTGGCCAACAGGGTATTCCATACCATGGGACGTCACATCTAGTATAGGAACTGGGAAGTGGGGGCGGGGAATCGCCGCTCGGGGACTAGCTGGGTGCCAGTCGGCGGGTGGTGAGCAATTGCACTGCGCATCATTTGTACATTCCAATCCTTTCATTATTGCTGTTGTCATTTTATTAGTGTTATCATTATCATTATTAGTTTCTTCTTTTCTGTTCTATTAAACTGTTCTTATCTCAACCCGTGGGTTTTGCTTCTTTTTCCCGATTTTCTCTCCCATCCCACTGGGTGGGGGGGAGTGAGTGAGCGGCTGCGTGGTGCTTAGTTGCTGGCTGGGGTTAAACCATGACACCCAGTTACAGCATTTGCTAACAACTCTTATTTCTTCTTCCTAGCCCAGGTGCACAGCTTAGCATCTCCCTTCCTCCTCATGCTGCCTTCCCAAAGCTCTTCTTCACATTTCAGGATGACACACGAGAATGACATGGAGCAAAATACCCACATACAATCATCCTCAGATCTTTTCAGCCTCTTCTCACTTCACCACTGCAGAGCTGGATCCAAATAAAGACAAAACAGTCTATAAAACAAGTTTTCAAAATCCTTAAAAAATATATCAGATTCTCTTCAGTTTGCCAGGACTGTATTTCCTATCCCAAATGCATTCACTCCCCACTTGCACTCTAAAAACTAAATACACACCATTACTCAGCTCTCAGCTCAGTACGCCCAGTTGTATTGAACAGTTGCCCTCCAATGTCCTCCTCTCTTTTCCCCCAAAGTGGAATACATATTTTAATATATATGTATTTATATATGTGTGTGTGTATAGTAAATATACACACAGAGACACAGAGAAAAATCCTGAAAATTACCTAATTGCTTACGTAAGTGTGGATTTAGTGGCATGGATTTGGAATTGTAATTTGAGAATCTTTCTCTCATTTTATTATTAGCACAAACTGGCTTTCTGTAGTTTTACAGAACTCAAAAGAGTTGCTGAAAATGTAATTCTTTTCTTCTAGAACATAAACAGAAAAAAGGTAGTCACCCTGCTTGCTACCCTAACATCTTCATTTATACCTGACTGCATTGCATTTTCTAAGCAAGATATAATTTTTCTCAAAGAATATGCTCTTGCATGCCCAAATATGCATCAACGTTCACTTGTACAGTCACACACACACAGTTCACAAGAATATTTGATCCAGGTATGAGCTCCAGAGTAATTGTCTTCTGGCATTATTTTGGTTTTCAGTCAATAATCAGTAAGACACAAATTGTCCCTGATGTCATCACAGTTCAAAAGTTTCACCCCTTCAACTGATATGTCAAGTCTTTGAGAGAGTCACGCTTCATGCTTGCTGCCAGTCATCTCATCATCAGTGAATTTCCATATCCTTCTTTTGATGTGCTCGACTCACAGAACAAATCATGGAATATACTGAGGTAATGAAAATGTGGTATATAATCAGTTCTGCCATATGAAGACTTAGCAATTTGAGAGCTAGCACTTAGACTTATTTTGGTTACTTCTGTTTCTTACTATTTGGTCTCAAGGGTTTTAAATAAAGTCTGCATGGACTGCAGGAGAATCTGACTTTTCTCTCTCTCCAAAATTGTATTCTGTTCTAGAGCTGGCAGGAAACCTCCTAGAGGAAAAAGCTAAAGTACACATTTTTAATCTTAGCCCAGTACAATTCAGTACACAGCTGCACAGTTATATTCTTCTCCAAATTGCAAATTTCTCATTATTTGGAAAGTGAAAATAAAATGATCTTATGAAGTTCTTCTCAGAATCGTAGTTGAGATGAACATGTGCCATTAACCTTCCAAAGCATAGGGTTTTTTTTATTGTTGTGATAGGCTCAAACTATAAAATATATTGTAAATCCTAAAATTGTCTGTATTCCCAACTGAGACAATTTAGCTCCCAAGCAATAGTCCAAGTCAATAAGGGCAATCTGATAATTTTGATCCAAACCTGAACTCCAATATTGAATGTTTTGATGAGCCTCCCTTATCAAGAGCACATCAAATGTTGTTTTAATATTAGAATGAGCCTTTTTCTGAAAGCAGAAAGACACTTTTCTTGCTAAAGCTGTAAAATTGCTAGGTATAAAGCAGCAGAAGAAATATCCTGTTATTGTGTGGAAGGGGCTATACCAATAAGTACATGAAGTACAGTCTAGAAATTGTCAGTTGTGGATTTTAGATAGATAATAGACTGCTGATAGGGACTGAACTGCTGCTGGAAGAACTTCAAAGGAAATCTGTCATTTGATATTATGAATTAGGAGCGGTTTGAGTAAGACTGCTAGATGATCCACCTCAGCACTGAATTCCATCACTCCTTTTGCTTTTTATTTCACCTGTGGTGATAAAGAGGAAAGGAAGAAACAAGAGAACAGGAGGAAAAAGACATCTCTTGTTAGTGTCATGTAAACTTTTCGTTCTGAATCACAAAAAATACTTAAAATCATCCTTGGTTTTCTTCCCTCTATACAGCTCAAGAGTGACATTTGGTGAACCCAACAAATCATCTGCACAAGTTTTCTTCAACCTTTCCCCTGATGAATGTAACATTTCAGGCTCTTGTTCTCAGCTGTACTACTTGGCTTTTCTAAATAAATAGGATGTCACATGCTTCTGGTTATGGCATAGCTAGCTAAAACTAAGCAATATTAGGCTAGTCCTCATAGGCAGCACTCATTTTTTTTTCAGCTTCAAATAGTGTTAGAGAAGACCATAGTGCTCAAACTGCAAACAGAAATAGTGTTGAGAGGAAGACCTATTTTACAGAGGACTCTGCCTGCAAAAACCCCACCTTAGCATGATATTTTCCAAAGTTCTAGTTTGATCCAAAGTAAAGCTACTCTGCTGCACCATCTAGTGACAATGAGAACTGCACTTCGGACAGCTGATCTAATTAAAATATTACCCCTTTCCTCCAGCCTTATCTCTTGTTAGTTACAAACAGGGAAATCCCAGTGCTTTTGAAGCCCCAGGGACTTCCCATTACATGCAATGGGCTGAGGATGTCATTAGCGCTCCCAAACAACTTCCAGTAACGCTGGAGGAAGAAAAAAACTCTCCTAGTTCCAGTGATTCTTACGTGCTGTCTTTCTGGCCATAGTATGACCCTGCTGTGCAGAAATGAGGCTGAAGCAAAAAGTCCTGATGCAAATCTTCCTAAAATTCTGGTTGCTCAGATCCTAGGTTTTGCTTTGGGAGACTCCAAGTCTCATTAACTACAGCTCATTTTACCCTGGCCATTATATTAGACGTGACACAAGTTTTAAACTAGGAAGCCTGTTGGTTTTATTGAACTCTCTTTACTGTCAAACTGAGACACACAAAATACTCTTGCTTGGATGGAGGTCTGCATATTTGTAACTTTGAAACTGCAGCTTTCTTTTCACGCATAGTGCCCCTAGTTAGAGATAATAGCTTTTTTAGTACTTAATATTTGGCTTAGTTCAATGGAAAGTCCTTGACTTTCTATGGTTTTTGTCTCTGAATGTTATTCCATAGAGCTGGATTCTCTAACTTTCTCTGGACATCACATCAGGACAGCTTTGATGATGACAGGGCCATTGGGTAAACAGCTAGCTTTGTACAGTTTATATGGCAAATGTAATTTATTTAATTAATATATTTCACTACTAATTTTTCTCAGTTTATTGATTACAATAAACTTGTGATAAATATAGAATTTTTAAAATAATTGGTTCTACAAATTTCTCCAAGTGTGTAAAACACATTATTTGATAAATGATGGTTTCATGGTTTGCCTAGCACTAGAAGTGACATATGCTGGGGATTGGCTAGATGGCACTGGTGCATACTTATGTGTTACCACACAGATGCGACTGTTTATAATACGATACTTGTTGGTTGAATTTCCTGGGATGTAATTGTTCAGCTGGAGCTTGATGGTGCTATTGCTCTGTGCTAATTATAGCACTGTATTGGTAAGGAAGAAGGACGCTCATACTTAATTCTCTTTTAGTCTTTCACCCTGAGTTCCCTTGTTTGTGAGCTGGATGTTTGCTACTGGGGGAAAGAAATCAACTACTCAGATACTACAAGCCCAGTGCTTCAGTGCTGATGGTTTCTATGGCTTTTATACATTTCTAAAGAACCAAAACACTCTGCAAGTTTTGTCTCTGTATCATTTTTCCACACCTGAAGTAAACCCGAGAGTAGACAGAGTAGCACTGTTGGCTCTGTGATGCTGTATGCATACCAAAAGGCAATAGTGAGTGCCCAAAAGTTTTCCCTTTTTTCTTCTAGGAATAGCAGTGACTTTTATCATAGTGATATCTTAAAGATATTCATTCTCTCTACAACCCAAACCTCTCCCATAGTAGAAAGGAACAGATTTCCCAATTCAGAGACAATTAATCTATTAGCTAAAGCTTTACTGTGTCACTGTAGGAGCTTGTAACAATGTCTTAAGGGACTGATTAGAATAGTTGGCACTAAATTCATGGATCTATCATGGCCAGGGAAAAGATGAGAATGTGTATAACATCTGTAAGCAATGGTACTACCTGTGCTGGGTGTCTCACTTCTCCCCTTCTCTGTCGCTTCTGCGACCCAGAAAAAGGGATTGCCTTTGTATGCATTAGTATGGCATTTGCTAAACTTTGTCCTGACTAGGGCCTCTGGGAACTAGAGGAATATACATGAAAATATAATAAGTCATCATTCAAATTCAACATGTGGAGAAAATAGTTATGGCATAGCCTACATGAGTGATTACTGCTGAACTCAGATCTAACTGCACAGAAAACCATATTCAGGAGGAATCCTTAGACAGGCCTGCAAAATAATTCACTTTCTACTCCCCAAAATAACATTTGCACTGTTCCCATACACCAGAACTAAACTGAATTTTAAGGAGGTTGGAATTACAGTTCTGTGGGATATACCCCGAAACGAATGGAGTGAATTTGCATTAAGAATATGCCTGAGTGGGAGATGGAGGCAGAAACAGGTTCAGCTGCCAGCTTCCTGCTGCCAAAGGGAAGCACAGCTGCTTGGTCTATTGAGGCACATTATTTGGGTAACAGCGGTTTGGAAACGAGACACTCATTGATGTTGTAGCTATTGCATATTCAGGTCTTGGTGGCTACCATCCACGTGGTACCCTGGAGCCCCCCCTCACTCCCTGACTTGTAGCCAGTCGCTGAGCAGTGCTCTGAGGACTCTTAGGAAGTGATGTGCCCACTATGGCACATGACATGAGAGAGCAGGAAATTTCGCAAACAAAGTAACTCGACAACAGCACTGTCTGATCTCAAAATGAGCAGAGAAAATGCTAGTAAAATGGGAGCAAAGTAAATAGTTGCATATTTTAATATCTGCATTGGTCTGATATTCTCTGGGGTACAGCCTTATATAGTGCACCCACACAGCTATACTCCTCCACGCCCCTAGGTTCTGTATTTTGAACATTGTAAAGTCTTTTCCTATCATTTTGCCAAAGACAGGCTTACTTCATGAAGCTGTTTTAAGGGTCTCACTAGCTATATTGTTTCTGTCTTTGCATTCCTCTCTGGGTTTCTCCAGCTGTAATCATTTTCAGGGCTGTTTACAATCTCCCCCCATACCTCCTTCATTCAATATCTAGGGGTCAATTCTTGCCTCCAGCCCATGATGCCAATTTCAGTCTTCTGCTCTTTAGATTTTGAATAAGCATCTTTTCTTTTTCCCAATCGGTCCCTGCAACTTGGAGGAGCCCGTCCATAAGTTTCTGCAGAGGTGCTTCTGCAAAGATACCTCCTCTTGTCAATGAGGGAATTCATACAGGTGATAAAATATACGAGACAAACTCTCCCCCCAAACCCATGATTTATGAAAGTGATAAAGGAGAAAATGAACTTAAATGATACTGTATGTAACTGTACTGTAACAGAGCTAAAATCTAATCAACAAAGTCGTTATCTGGGACACTACTGTTATGATTCTGCCAGTCCATATACTGCATTATTATGAAACAATGACTTGTTGGTAGGCTGAAAAAACTAGCTGGTATCTACTTTTTAAAAAAAGTGTAAATCTAGTCTACTTCTGGTAACTTAAACAGAGAAAGCATGGTGACTCGTACAACATCGTATCTCACAGGGCTCTCCTGGATGTGACAAAAACCTACAGCTTAACCCTTTAATTGGCTTTGTTGTTGGATTAACATCAGTACATCAGTCTGACTCACCAGGTTGTGTGAATGGAGGAAAGTAAAAAAAATGCAGTCTCTCTCTGCAGCAGGAAGAACTATTTCCTTCAACCAGAAGGGATCAAGAGGTACCAAAGAATGAATTTCTAAAAAAGAACAGTTGTCTTCAAACAGTTATTATACAAATACAAAGGTGGAGGACACACTGCTTGTACATACAGGGATTTTCAGGAGCCTAATTATGAAAATACAATATTATTACATGCAGAGAAAAAGTATGTGAAACATGATTGTTCATAACCACAGATCCTTCAGATCCTGTGTAAAAATCTCCAGAGTGTAAAACTTCTTGCAATCAGTGAGAACATATTTTTCACATTATGGACTTCTATTTTGTGTTAGAAGATGATGTCATAAATCTGGGAAGTCAGTCTAAGATTCATTGATAATTATAGTACATTATATATCCATGGGAGAGACACCAACCCAGTACAAAGATTACTTAAGATGTCTGCTGTGGTACATGGATATGCCTGATATGAAACTAAATTTTGCCAAGGGCTATACTAGATGGACAAAATTTTCTTTTGGGGGGCCTGTGATCTTAAAGGGAGGCATAAACCCAATCCAGAGCATGCTGCAGCACTCACTCAGGCATGCAGATTGGCAGATGTGATCGCTTTATGTTCTTTACTGGGACTTACCTCAAGAAGTGCCAAATTTGTTCTAAACTATGCAACAGTTGTGGAAACCCTGCAGGCATTATTACATGATAACTTTAGTTTTTTTGGACAACTGTTTCCAAGTCTTGTTTTCAACCAGTTCAAGAGCTGGACTGTTAGAAATTAGCACTTCCTTTGCACAATCCCCTTTGTAACTGTAGATGCTTCTTCACACTGTGGCTTAGATGCAGTGCTCTGATGCATGAAATGAAGTCTGAAAGAACAATCATGTTAGTATTAAGAACAATAAAATCAAAGTTTTGTCATTAAAAAGAAATCCTTTGCTTCTGTCTCAGTCACTGCAGATGTATTTCAAAATTCATTGTCTCTTAGCGGCAATATCATTGTCAACAAATCTCAATGTGCAGCACCTTAAAATACTTCTGTAGACCTCTTGTGCTTTCCTCCTAATTGATAATTCTTAGGGAGATTATCCTGAAACAATTGGTTGTACGAAAACTCTAAAATGCATATACAAAGAAATTCAAAGTGTCAAGATGTACTCTATGTTGCCAAGAATATACTCCTTCCTAATGGTGTCTGGGTGTGTTGTAATCTTTTATTTTATATCCTAACCAACACATATGTTCTGTGTCATTTGGGGTTAAAGTAAACCTGACGCTTGAAAGTTGGTATATTTCTACCAGCAAGATGGGTATGCCGAACTCCTCCTCTTGAGCCATAGAAAAAGAGAGACCAAGCTTTCCTTTGTCACAGGCACAGGAACCATTCTATCTGGAAACAGACTTTCCCCTGCAGAGAATCCCTAATTCCCTTCACATTCCTCTGCCCATGTAGAGGTGCGTCTTCTGGCCTTCACTGCCCCTCCTCTTCCCTGGAGCAACCATTCAGCCCTGCTGATGTCCTTGTCCTTCACACCTCACAAATCTTTGCCTGCACAATTTACTGTTGGATAAAAGTATCTGCTGCATTACTGCATGCTGATTTCTTCTGCCATCTCCAGGGGAGGATGTCCATCCCCTTTGGCCTCAGCAAACACTTCAGAGAGGTGTTTCTCTGGGGTTCCTGCTCAGTCCATAATATCCTTCATGCTTGCGCCAGTCACAGCACACCCACTGTGATGACTGAGGGCATTCTTTTGCAGTTGGCTAAGTGTCCCACATCCCCGCTGGAGTCTGCTTCCACAACCCTCTAAATGTCCCCTCCTACAGTTTGTTCCACCTTAGAATATTGCTACATTTAATCAGCATTTCATCCTTCCTGTACCTGTGTATCCATCAATCCTTTGGTAGCTACATACTCATTTTGAATTACATTAGAATTCATCAGGTAGCTAAGATGAACTCTAGCTGTAAAAGGTGATGTCTTAGTTTACTTCAATGCCTATTTTGCGTAGCCCTGCATTTAAGTTGCACAGTCCACTGGATTGTCCTTCTCATCTCTGCTAAAAACTTCAGAGTGAAAGAGGTTTCTGACTGTGATTTTGCCTTGTGCCTCCTGCAGAGAACCCAGC